>NW_023494796.1:13329761-13464761 GCF_904425465.1 Colossoma macropomum | reverse complement strand
TGGCGATACAGGCATCCCTTGGCAGGGGTGCTCAATCCAGGTGAGGGAGAGTTCAGATCCAACACACCTGGCATTCATTTTCAGATGCCTCAGAAGGCCTTAAACTAGCCTTGCCACAAGTTCAAAGCTTTTCAACCAAAACTTTTATTTTGTAACTAAACTTTGGATACAGTGAAAAGTAGTTTATATTTTGGGACCAAGCAAAAGACTTCAGACAGAACATGGGAAGTCTGCATGTACTCGGTTATATATTCTACTGAAGTAATTTAGAAGACCTGGCTAGCAGCTTCAGTCAGTGTATATGAATCTATGAGAACCCTTGGTCTGGTCTCATGTGAACTCATCAAAACTAAGAAATGTGGGGCTTGGTCGGGGCTTGTATAGAAAACTGACTGATATTAGAAGTTGCAATCTGGTTTTGAACCTAACATTTACTTACTTATATTTACAGTACTTATATGGGACCAATTACACCAAGCATCCATACACTTCCCTCTTTTAAGATTTTACACTCATTACAAATGATTACCTCTCTCTTAGCTATAACTGCAGTAACATCTTTGTCTAATCTTGATATTAACACAGTTAACTTTAATGTACCATTTCAAACCTTAAGCATTTCAAATATTTCCCTTAGACTGTCTGTCAAGCTCCTTGTCCATTTCACCTTCTCTTTTTTCTACAAGTTTAGTTTGTTTGCAGATCTACTTACTCTACCATACATGGTCACTGTAAGTTCTTTCTCCCAATTTCTCCCAATAATTTATTATCCTGTTTTGAGATTTCTCTCTTCACAGGTTCTGCATTTGGACAGGTCTCGGGCTCTCTGACAGCAAGTTCTCTAGTCAGGCTCTGCAAGTGTCTGTGGTTCCTTCTCTTCTCTCCACCTCCTGGAGTGCTGATGGTGTAAGAGCATGAGGTTATGCTCTCACTTGTCTCTGTGGCAGGGTTTTTCCAAACCTTTTTGCTGTCCAGCTGTCCATTTGATCTCCTGGTGTTAGTTGTGCTAGTTGTCTCATGCCAGGTCTCTTGTTATAGCAGAATGCCTGTTCTTCTTTGGCTGTTGCAGCCCTCTGTCAAATCTCCATTCTATTTGGCCACTCTGGAGCAAGATTACTTTCCAGTATGTGTCTGGGCCTCATTCACCAACCATCCTTAAGAAGAAATTCTTCTTAAAACCCACGCATTACAAAGATTCTAACATTCAGCAATGTTTCCTTATTTGGAATTTGTTGTTAGGTAAGAATAGAATCTACACACAGTGTTGGCTGTAGTGACTCTTACCTTCGTGCTTTCTTGTTCTCTCTGCGGTATGTGCACATCTCTGTTTTGTTCTTTATGTCTGCTGAGATACCTGGAAATTATATTGAAGTTTTTGCTCTTTCTCTATCACGTCAGGCCTTGATGACCTTGCAGATGAGTTCTAAGATGTCTGATCTCATTAGATTGGGTATTACAACTTGATTTCCTAATGTTACTAATCCTTCTGTTTCTGGAAGTTCGGTTTTGACAGTAAAATGTTTTACCTGCAACACTCTTGGCTTGCTCTGGCCATCCTGACCTGATGTATTTCAGCACCTGCTACTACTACTGATCACTATGCGTCTGTGCTTTGATTCTCTAAAGCTTTCACTGTGGTGTGGGGATGCATTCCACCACCGCCTTCAAATGATATTCAACTTCTGTTCTGTGGGGCTCTAATTGAAGTGCATTTATTGTGTTGTCTCATGTCTTTTCCAAAGACTACAATATTGTCCATGGAACGCTCTATACCGGAACGCTCTCTAGCCCACCCAACAGCCCAACCAACAGTTCACTCATTTTGCATTGAAATATCTCTGGTGCTATATTTATTCCAAAAGTGCCAGAAACTGTAACTTGTAAACGGAATGATGAATGTTGTGAGCAGCAGCTGTCTGTTTTTAGAGGGATTTCTCCATCAAGTGATGAAAATACTGTAGCTTCAGAGAGTTAGGATACGATTTCTTTCATAGGTGGTAGTGTAAATCTTTCTCTCTTTGCACTTTCCAGCTTTTTGAAGTTGTTGGGAGTTGTTTTATTTCCCTTGTTTTAATTGATTATTCATTGTTAGGCATGTTAAGCCAACTATGTTCTGTTTCTGTGGTTTGAACAACAACAGAAAATTGCCTTTTACGACACTTACTAAGACAGGAAAAGAATACTTAGTCAACATCAATTCTGTTCTTTACAACAGGAGGCAATCCTCCGAGAACACTAATTTTGGTCTTTTATGACCGTAACAGGAGTCCTGTTTTTGATAGAGGACATGGTGTAAAGCCCTGTTCTGCTGCTGTCTTCAGACTGGGTTTGTAGGAGAATAGAAATTGTGCTTGCTATGAATAAAGAACATCTCATCTGCGAACCCTAGTCTCCTGACATTTGTGTTTGGCAAAGACAAAGAATCATGACAAAGTCTACACAAGTTCTTACTTAACTGTTCAGCCTCATTACAGTGACCTTCGGGGCACACTATTTTTGGTCGCGTTCCCCTTCCTGATGACTCCATTGTTTTCCGTTCTCTGGAGCTCGGCATCCACTTTCGGCAGCAGTGATGGGGTCCTCTCCTTGTGATGTGTACAGCATAGGGCTCTGCTCCATCTCTCAGCCTTATTCTGACCAGCTCAGTCTTAACATATCGTGCTCCTTAAGAGCTGCACTTATCTACTCTTCGGACAAGGCCTATCTCCAATGCTGTTGCTCTGCTTAGCAGATTGCTAACGGTTGGACCTCTTACTACATATGGTACAATTTTATATTTTCTCTTTTTGTGCACTGTATTAACACTAAGCTGGCCTAGCGATCAAACCTTTCCCCTCTACTATTTAATACTACTAATTCTCCTTTCAATTTAAAAGCTGTGAGAGTCACTTTTCATTCATGATTGTAGCATCTATGTCTGTGTCTATCTTATACTGCACTTGCCTGTCCTCAATATCCAGGGAAACTAGCCAGTGTTCTGTCCTACTTTTCTCTTCACTCACTGCTCCGAAGTAATAAGTCTCTCCAGTGTCTTTGGTTTTTCCCAGTGTTACGGCTGTGCCTATATGTGTCTTGTTCTTTCTGTTTGTGTATCCCTCCAAGTCACTAGGTTAGTGGCTTTGGTTTGTTATGTTGGCCTGGCTTACCCCTGGAGAGATGGCTTGTTTGTTTGTAAATAGTTGTAAATACTTGTAAATACTCATTGAACTGAGCAATACCTTGTGTGGCTTCTCATACACCCCACTGTACTACCATTTTCTGGCCTTATATCCTTAGGCAGGGACGTAACATTTGGGGGCTTGTCCTATGCCTTTTCGTGTGGGGTTGTGTTTGGTGTTCTTTTGCTCCCCTTGTTGTTGAGGGGCTCCTCCTGGCTCTTCTGCTGTGTGGTGTTGTGGCAGTTGGGGTCTCTTTTTCCTCGGGGCCTCGTCCATGCGTCCTTTTTTTTGGTGGGGGTGGGTGTGGTGTGTTCTGTTGTGTTTTTGTTTGCTTTTGTTGTTGTGAAGATGGAGTTTGACTTGGAGAAGTTTGTGTTGTGTCCGTCCGTGGAGGCTTTATTGCGGTGTAGAAAGGCTGACTTGTTGTTGGTGGCTGAGTTTTATAATATACCTGTGGCACATACTGCTAGAAAGACTGAGATCAGAGAGAGGGTACTTGTGAAGCTGCGTGAAGACCGGAGGTTGCCTGTGTCCCCTGATTGAGAGAGTCCTGCCGTGGCCCAGGCTGCTGTATTAGATGGTGCTAGTGTTGCTGTGGTGTATTGTCCATGGCAGTGGCTGCAGGGCATTCACCAGGAAGATCTAGTCACTTCTCCACCAGGAGCTGGTCCTCTGAGTGACATTGATTTAAACATGGCTATTAAGCTGAAGGAGGTAAGGCACAGGAAGTGTGCTCTTCTTTAACTGTGAAGCAGAGCCTGGCCAATGACAAGGTTAAGGCTGCTGTACTCCGAGCTTACGAGTTAGTGCCTGAGGCCTATAGGCAATGTTTTCGGTCTCACCAGAAAACTGCAGACCAAATGTTTGTTGAATTTGCTCATGAGAAAACACTTTTTTATTTGAGAAGTGGTGTTCTGCTTCAAAGATAATCAGCTTTGAACAGTTAAAAGAGCTTATCTTGCTAGAAGATTTTAAAAATTCTGTGCCTGAGGTGGTTGTGGTCTATCTGAATGCACAAACGTGGTTACCCTTTCAGAGGCGTCTGTGTTAACAGATGAATATATCTTGACTCATAAGACAGTATTCCCTGTGAAAGCTTCTTTGTTGCCTACAGTCAGTGTTAGACATTAAAGGTACAACAGAGGGCAAGGTGGTTGGTCACATGCTTCTCGCACGTTTGAGAGAAAAGTGCGCAGCTGTGTCTGCCCAACACCCTCCCGAGACTCGTCTTTGCTTTTACTTTCGGCGCCCAGGTCACTTAATTGCCGACTGTACTGTGTGGAACAAAAAGAAAGACAAGCCCAAGAGTGTAGCTTGCATTTCTGCTCCTAAAGCAGTGCCAAGTCAAGATCCTTGTGCTGTTGCCTTCCGTCCATTTTTTCCGTCCATAGTGGATAAAAGACCATGAACTACTGCTGTGAGGGGGGGATTCTTCAGAAGTCTACACGATTTCAAATCTGCACGATTCACGGGACACATCAGTAAAAACGGCAAATTTAGACAAAAGGTGACGAGTCTGCCTGTATGTGGTTTAAATGTAATCCTGCTGGTAATCACCTAGTTTTTAGACTGTACCTGTAATCTGATTATTACGGAGCCCCGCTGGTGACATCCTGTATAATTAAAAATGAGTGGTCACGACTTAGTAAGGCGTGGGAATGAGATCCTTATGCGTGGCCACAACTTCGTAAGGCATGAGAAGGAGATCCTAAGGCATGGCCACAACTTAATTATCTCATTCCCATGCCTTACTAAGTCATGGCCACACATTAGAATCTCATTCCATTCACGCATAATCTTTTTTATATGGGATGTCACCAGCAGGGCTCCGCAGATTACCGTTATTTTTAACTGTAGCGGATCATTCTGATTACATAATGCTGTTACACGTATTCTGTTACTAACTAACCCTGCTTAAAACAAGGATGGAACTTTCCATTCATCATTACTTTCCATATGGGGCTGGAGAGTGAATGATGTGTGTGTATGTGTGTGTGTGTGTGTGTGTGTGTGTGTATATATATACATACACACACACACACACACACACACACACACACACACACACACTAAGAAACTACAAATGTTTATACTAACAAAGTTAATCAGATCAGATGAATAGGCCTCGGTGTTTTTATTTATTATTATTACTAATAAATGCTGATAAAACAGAGGATTAATTAATCATATGATTAAGGATTATTTACATTTATTAATCAGATCAATCAGTCAGAGGACTAATCACATTCAGTAATCAGATGATGAGCAAAAGTAGTATGAACTGCTGCCTCTACTTTAATCCAAACCACCAACAGAAAGTTTCGGTACTGGATAAACGTTTCTGTGACTCGGTCCTGATATGATCATGAATCCAAAGCGTTTACAAAAACAAAACCACACAATTTATTCACCGACAATTACCTGCCTTTGCAGCGGTTCCATTTCATTATTTTGAGTTTAAATAACTCTGCTGCCCCCCTGTGGACTAACCCGGTATTACAGTAGCGCTGTTCATCACTGCATTTCAGACGGAATGAAAAGGGAGTGTACCTTAACCAACTCGAGAGGGAATTTAAAACATAAAAACATTAACAATGTAATGATCCCGATCAAGTAACGATCTGATAATGCTAACATTACCTCTTCTTCCATTCACAGACTTTTTTTTCTAGCTGGTGTGAAGCTTAAGTGCCTGTTGCTTTAGGTAGGTATATATATTACATAAATCAGGCATAATATTATGACCACCTCCTTGTTTTTACGCTCATTGTCCATTTTATCAGCTCCACTTACTATATAGGTGCACTTTGTAGTTCTACAATTACAGACTGTAGTCCATCTGTTACTCTTGTTAGCCCCCTTTTACCCTGTTCTTCAGTGGTCAGGACCCCCATGGCCCCTCACAGAGCAGGTACTATTTGTGTGGTGGATCATTCTCAGCACTGCAGTAACACTGACGTGGTGGTGGTGTGTTAGTGTGTTGCGCTGGTCTGAGTGGATCAGACACAGCAGTGCTGCTGGAGTTCTTAAACACTTCAGTGTCACTGCAGGACTAAGAATAGTCCACCAACCAAAAATATCCAGACAACAGTGTCCTGTGGGCAGCGTCCTGTGACCACTGATGAAGGACTAGAGGATGACCAACACAAACTGTGCAGCAGCAGATGAGCTATCGTCTCTGACTTTACATCTACAAGGTGGACTGACAAGGTAGGAGTGTCTAATATGCATGCCATATATATTTATAACAATAACCATGTTTAAAAACTAAAAAGTAAATGTAAAATATCTTTGTGTAAAACAGTTAAAAACATAACTGAACAGTATATAGATAAATCTGTGGCATGTACACATGAGCAAACAGTAGTTTCTATGTGGGCAAAAACAGTGCTGAATGTCTTGTCACATCCGTTTTGTCTCATGTGTATCTCGTCCACTCTCACTACATTTCATTGCTCCACCTGTTTTTCATTGCCCCACCTGTTTTCCCCGCTTTGTACTATAATACTTTTATACTAACAATGTTTGCTATCCGGTGTCAACCAGAGGAGGATGGGTTCCCCTTCTGAGTCTTTGTTCCTCTCAAGGTTTCTTCCTCCTGCTCTTAGGGAGTTTTTCCTTGCCACTGTCTCCACTGGCTTGCTCACGGGGGCTTGGACCCGAATTTTTCTTTTACTATAATGCAGATTTTTCTGTAAAGCTGCTTTGTGACAACACCTGTTGTAAAAAGCGCTGTATAAATAAACTTTACTTGCTTGCTTGCTACTACATCTCAGAGCGACAGACTCTGTGGAAGTTCAGTAAATATCACCATTGTGATATTCGTGTAAGCAGCAGCAACTTTCAGTGTTTTTGTGGCTTGGTTGAACAAAGAGCCACAAGAGACCCCGCTGCTGAGTGACACAGCTGACCAACAGAGGCCCGACACAGGAGGTGCTAGTGGACACATTACCATGGCTAGCAGGCTGCTGTGTTAAAGGCTAAACCAAGGTTAAAGGCCATCATTACGCTGAAAGTCCAGTGTGGTGCCCAATCTTACATCCCCGTCCTAATTTCACTTCCCTTCGTCTCCCATCAGAATTTTCTCAAAGTCATTGGATAAATCATATATCACAACTGTTCAGAACTCAATAACAACCTGCACTAACATTAACTTAGACTGTAAGTGACTGTACAGCAGCAGATGAGTGATTACCGACAGAAGCCTGGCTCAGCCATTTTAGGTAGGGGCTCCTGTTAGTGTGTTTTTTACACGAAATACTGCCGTTTCAGATTCAGTCATGAGCATTTTTACTGCTGCTTATCATCCCACACCACCGATATGTTGTTAAGTTCTGTCTGTCACATACACGCATCAGCATGTGTGTGTGTATCAAAAATTGCTTTGTGGTGTCGGTCATAGCTATCAGTGTCCCATCGCCAATACCACTACTGCTTTTACGTCCAGGCTTTACAGCCATATTTCCTTCAGCCGTCTCAGCAAGTTAGCTAATTTCCTGCCTCGTCAGATACTGGCAATTTATTTACCCTACTTTTACTGTATGTACAACATTAAGCACAAAAGTCCATATTAAATCACACAAATCTTACATTTATAATGAAGAGGCACTAAACCTAAAGTACTTTAGAGATACAGACAAGTAAACGCTAACTTAATAGTCTGGCAGCTCCGCTAACTGACATTACTAGCCCAGTCACAGCTTAACCTCAGACCGTAGCAACATTTTAGCTATTTTAGCTTTAACCTCACCACAATGCGGAGATTTGCTTCATACTTGTCAGCTTCTTATTCAATTTTCTATTCCACTTTAAATGGCGCAGTAGTTGTATCCTGGCACCCATTATTTAGCTGCTTCCAAACATGACAAAAGTTTTATTCCATTAAATCTATACGATTACATCTACACAATAAGCTTGAATTCGATCTCACTGTGATCCTTCATATGTGCTCTTTAACAAGAGTCCTGCATTTGAATAGTCAAATTCAAGTCAAATTTATTTGTATAGCGCTTTTTACAACTGATGTTGTCACAAAGCAGCTTCACAGAAATCCATTAAAGACAATGTTTTAACATGAAATGTAAATCCTCCAAGTGAGCAAGCCAGGGGCGACAGTGGCAAGGAAAAACTCCCTCAGAGCTGGGGAAGAAACTTTGGGAGGAACCAAGGCTCACATGGGGGGACCCATCCTCCTCTGGTCAAACTACCTACAAAATTATTATACTACCAATATTAATAGTAGTAGTAGTAGTAGTAGTAATAGTAGTAGTAGTTAGGAGGCCATGAAAACTTCAGTGTAGAGTGGGAGTGGGCAGCTAGTCCAAGTCAAGTGGCGGTAGCTGGGCAAGTGGCGGCGACTGGGGCGTGAGCAACTGGTCTGAAGCGGATAGCAGGAGAGCTCCGCAGACAATCATCCATCAGTGTCCGTCCGGCAGGTGGAATAGTGGTTTAAACCTTCCTTTCCGATCTGTATTCTTTGATTTTGCTCTGACCATTGATCTGCTAGTCATGTAGAGCCACATGCTAGTCATCTCTGTGAGACGGTAAGCTACAGATCAGCCAAAAATAAGCTGTGTGGATATTCCAGCAAAAGCCTTAATGTCCAAAACGCTGCAGCAAGAGTCCTCATAAGAACTAGAACGCTTGACCATATCAGCCAAGTTTTATCAAAGCTACACTGGTTGCCAGTTAAATTCTTAAATTCTTTAGTACAAAATTCTTTGACGGACAAAAAAAAAGCTCTAAACGGCTCTCAGTACCTGAGTGAACTTCTCTTATTAAGAACCATCACGCCTACTTGGCTCCCACGGTGCTGGTTTATTGTTAGTACCAGAATTAATAAAGTTACATCAGGGGTAGAGCCATCTCATACAGAGCCCCCTAATTTTGGAATCATCTTCCAGTCAGTGTTAAGGACTCAGGACACAGCCTCAGTCTTTAAGTCTAGGTGAAAAACCTCCTTGTTGAGTCGGTAATTATTTTTTCTTGTTAGACAAAAGGACCAGATCAACACTGTATACTGTAAGCAGTCACTCCTAACAGAACTGTGTGTTTCTTTATTGAGCTAAATAATTGCCCATCCTGTGTGGTCTGATGCTGTAGCTTCATCTGCTTTGTTCGGGTGTCCACTGCTCGCCTGCCTTCTTGACCAGTTTGACCACCATGGAGCTTTCTGCTGTGCAAACCTCACCTGCATGAACAAATGATGAAAAAAGAAACATAGATGAGAGCGGGTCAGCATGCCTGTGCAGAATAGTTTGAGAACCTGCACTGAGTGCACTTTGGAGCCGTGAACAGCGCAGAGATTTGAAATTGTGGCTCATTTCAGTGTATTTTGCTGTGAGATGCAACAATCTATTTATGACTATGAAATATATAAATTAAATCACATAAAGAAAACAAATGCCAAATAAATATTATAAAATATATAATAAAAATTGTCCCCAGGGGTCGTGTCACTGGTGTTACCCAGTAACAAAAAATCTCTTATTTTTAAATAAAAAACACACTGATGACATCACTTGACCTTTTACCTATGTTCTGAGGATCTATGGAAAAAAACACATGGTAAGTCCACTGTGTCTTTTAAGTTATCAGAAATTTTCTCATTTACGTTACTGAAATTCATTGTTTCAGATAACACAGCGCTCCTGGTTTGGCAGTGGACCTGAAAGGGAACATGCACATAACGTTTGAAGTGCCTGAGGCATGCTGAAGAACGTAAGTGACTATTTTTATTGTTTTTTATATATTATGTTACGTTTGGTGGAATATATTGATATGGGTTTGACATAAGTTATATTAATTTGTTTTGTGCTATGTACTATGTACACTAACAATAGCAATGAAATTTTACTTGTTTCAGACATGATCTGAAAACTTTCACAAACACAGTTTGGTATTTTGTTTTATTTATACAGTTGTATTCACATTTTCATGTGTAATGATATAGAAGTACGTTTTGGGTGGCAAATACTGAAAAATGCCAACATAAAATAACTTCTTATTCGCATATAACTTTAATATCTTATCGAGTAGAGAGATGAAAGTAGATTCAAATCTTACCTGACATCTGAAATGTTTCACTCTTCTTCCTTCCTCCAGTCATTCTTTTGTAAGTAAGTTCACCATTCAGGTGAAAAATCTGTCTTTGGAGTAATTTTTAGGATATAGACATTTCATTAACAATGGTATTAACTTGTTTTAGGCATTAGATGATTTGTGAAAACTTTCATTGTTTAATGCTATGATATTTGTATTT
This sequence comes from Colossoma macropomum, assembly GCF_904425465.1. NCBI lineage: Eukaryota > Metazoa > Chordata > Actinopteri > Characiformes > Serrasalmidae > Colossoma > Colossoma macropomum. The sequence continues at coordinate 13,454,342 of NW_023494796.1, read as the reverse complement.
TCACCTGTAAAGTGTATTCCAAAACTTTTTCAGTGGCTATTTCATTCCTTCTCTGTCATATAAAAGTTTCATTTATTTTGATTCTAGAATCTACAGACATTATTTGGCTTATGAAAAAAGAAATCCAGTCTACAATACTTTATACACATATATAGTATGTATATATTGAATTGTAATACAACTTTGGGATTATGTTTCCTGAAAGTATCATTTCCACACAGTATTCAGTAGTGTATTGAGAGCCAACATTTATAAATGATTTTAAGGGCTTGATTTGGTGCCAGAAGTTTCAAATAAAATAAAATCCATAGGCAAAATGCTAAGTATCAAAGTTCCCAATTATGTTGCAAATACAAATGATGAAAGTTGAATCACACCTAATTTTTCAAAAAGTTTACTACTCATTTTTTTTATTTTGCTAATATAATTTTGCTTCTGGAATCACTTTTTTGCTTCTACCTTTTTGACACATTTTCACGGGGGGTGGGTCTTAGAAGAGGCCTGCTCTGTCTGTAGACCACTGTAGTCCTGCATCATTCTGTAGTCCGCGTTGTGCCCATATTAGGAACTCCAGGTCTAAGCTCAATTTCTCTGGCCAGAATGAATAGGGTTTTCAAAAAATCACCTCTAGCACACCCTGTGTTCATTGAAAATGTTTAGAACCCAATATGTTTTGTCCTGTGTACATTTTTCTCCCGAATATCACTGGATCCTCTGGATTACAAAGTTGTTAAACAGTGGAAATATGAATATTGCTACATGCAAGTTAATGTTACTGTGCATCAATTTGATGTCTCTAACCTACACAAAAGTAAGCCGGGTTATGGCGGAGCATGTCCGTAAACAAAACCTGTAGGTAGGATGTTTTGATAACCTGAAACTTCTTATCAAAAATTACTACCCGTATTAAACTACAAGGTTGAATTTAACTTCTTTTTTGCCAGCTTCTTGTGGAAGACAAATTTTCCTGTTCCACCTTAAATGGTGCAGCAGCTGTGATTAGCTATCACAAACATTAGCAAACAGGAAAAATGCTGACCAGTTGGTTCTGTGGCACAACAAAAATGAAGTTAATGTTACTCAGTTGCTCATTTCATGCCTTTCAACTCTCCATGAAGCTTCTTTTTTTGGCATCTGCTTGTTCCAATTTTCCTGTTCCACCTTAAATGGAGGAGTAGTTATTATAACCCTTCTCTGTGAAAACGGGCCAGAAGTCAGAAGCACAGGAGTGACTTCTGAAGCAAAAATACATTAGCAAAATCAGCCAAGAGAAAAAATGAGAGCAAATACTGTGAATAATACATTTATATGCAATGAATAATAAATTTATATCAAAACAAGTGAAAATGGGTAGTATTTGTTTTGACAAAATAAGTTTGATTTAACTCATATTTTACATTTGCAACATATTTTGGAGACTTAATGTTTTGCTTTTATTTATTTATTTGAAACTTTTGGCATAAAATTAACTTCATAAGAGGTGTTACACTTCACCAACATATAGTGACTGATCTGTCAGAGTGCATAATCCTATGTGCTCAGCAGCAGTTACTGTAAATGTAAAAAATAGTTAATCCTTTCACAGCCTTTGCGTGCACATTTGAACAATTTGGTCTGTTTGTTCTGTAAATTTATACAGTCTTTTTTCCTTTTAATGTATAACAGGAGTTAATGTTAATTTGGTAGCATTCACAGTGTTCTTTAGGCCTGACCAAAGTAGAAACATACAAGTGAGATAAACAAATTAAAGTCAGTTGGTGTTTATTTTTAATACACGCTTCCAAGAAGAACCAGCTGATCTCCAGGTTGTAAGGTTTCTAAGTAAGAGTTTAGAACAGTGCCATGACCAAAGTACATATTGAGTTATGGGCCTGGAAATATACCATTATCAAATAAACTAGTTGTTAAGTGTAAAAATGCCTTGTCAACGTTTTATGGAAGTGATGTGGTAGATGATGGGACGGTGGGTTTTTTCTACTGTAATATAATTTAGATGAGACCTAATGTCAGACCTGTTTCAATAAATATTAAACATGAACTTCTTGCAAGTTAAAATTCAACTTTTCCAGGATGGAACCAACCAGGGCTGGGTTTCCCAAAAGCATCATCTTAAGATCATCCTAACTGGTAGAGCAAGTGTTCAGGGTAATGTAGTGTAAATCATTTTTTAAAATGATCTTTGTACAAAGAAACCCAGCCCAGTTGCACTGGAGCTATTTAGGTTTAGAAATGAAGATATATAATGGTAGAACATTAAGTTTATTGTTTTAATAGAACATAGATTTCCCCAGTGATCCTGGACTGCTCAGTCTGTTCAATGACCCACTGCAATGAAATATCCTTTTCAAAAGTTGTAGAAGCTACATTAGGCAGAGTTGCACCAGCTAATCCACAACTCCTATTTTTTCAAAATAGGCCCCCCAAAAAAGAATGTGGGTTTGGGTGTCACTCAGAGGCTCAATGCATAAGAACCTTGTTCTCCAGGTCATGTTAGTGCATTCAAACCTTGATCTTGATCAGATCGCCATGAGCTGGGATTACAGGGACATGAGTGGATGTGGAGTGGTGGTGATTATGAGGAACCTCTGGTAGAAGAACCTGCAGACAAGAAGCAGCTGGACTTTGAGGTAAGTGCTCTTACTGATTAAGCCTTGTTTGGAAAAGCTAATGTGTCAGATTGCAGTGATTTTATGGTTCATTTCTCCTGCTGAATGTTTGGTTCCTCGCCCTTCTAAGGGGTCATCTAATAAAATTTCACTTGAGCTAACACAGTAATGGAACGGACCTTAAGGTGGCATTTGGGATTCCTCTGAGGGAATGTTTCAATTCTGTAGTTCATGTGCTGAAACAATCCTTATAACGTCAGTATGAACGTGTGGGCCTAAACTGCTGTACTGGTTTTTGTGACATCACTAAAACAAAGAATTCAAAGCAAGCTGTTTTTTGCAGTTTAGTTTCCATATATGGAGAAGTGAACAGTATGCCTGGAAACTAAAAATTACATAATACATCAAACTCTTGTATTTGACAAACAAATTGGCTATTTTATAGTGCTGCTGTTTATTGATTGTGTCTTCTGAACCTTCATGGCAATAGTCTGATACACTGACATCTGGTGGGCAATAATGGAATTATGTATTTGTTCAGTTATGTGATTTTAAGGTTTTTTCAAATGTGGCCTTTTGCTTATTCAAATCTATACCACAGTAGGAACCGTCACATTTTAGTGTATGCTGTACAAAAAACATGCAATTTAAAATAACCTCCAGGTACAAAAGTCCATTTTATTATTATAATTCATCACACACATTCCACTCTTGTTTGCCATAGTCAAACGACAATGATAAAGAAACAAACAAATGAAGAAGAAACAGTAGTTGTTTCCACACCAGACCAGACTCACTCCAGAGTGGAATTCTTCTCCTCATATGTCATCTGTAGGCAGTGTTTCATTACAGTTCACCAGTTTCCCCTTGAAAATTCAACAATTTTCCACAAGAGGGCAGCAAAAACACTTGGGTGCAAACAGATATTAAACTGTTAAAATCAGTCCTGAACATTACATTCAAACTCAACAGTTTAAAAAATCAAATGTACTAGATCAGGGAGAACACTTGAAAAACAGTGAAGTGTTTCTTTATCTTGCTCTCTATCTGCTGTATCTGTAGTGTGCAGTCGGTTACCATGGACGGTAATTTCCTCACGTTTCCTTGAACTAAGAAAAGCACCGACTCCAAACTCGGATAATAGAAGTCAAGAGGTAGATGCTGCCTTTCGTCTATAAGCCTTTATGCAAAACTTTTTATTTTTATATAAAAATTTAAATTCTATTGTCAAAATTTGTAAATTAGGCTGTAAATTTGCATAACTGGTTCATTGAGAGAGTTTTCCAGAGGGAAGAATTTGTAGTAATTCATTACCAGCATAGCAGTGTGGGTGGAGTTCTCACAGGCTCTGCCCTGATCGCAAACCTTCATAAGAACAGCTTTGGGAAGATGTTCTCTCATCCTAACACTTATACTGTTAGTGTAGAACGACTGGAGATTCAATTTCACATTATATTTGCGTTTTTTACATAATTCAGCATCTGCCCTTTGACTTCCATTCAGCAAGTTTTCTGTTTTATGCTGAGGGAAAGGTGCCAAAATTATTGTCTGTGGTAATCAACTGTACATTATGGGGGCAAAAAAGAGAGGTTAGGTTGACAGATGTTGGAGAACTCTTAAAAATAGAAGCCCATTGACTTCTATTGCATATGAGTCCGGGTTTTCTGCTCTTTTCTGAGTTGAAACGTGTTGAAATTACTGTCTGTAGTAATCGACTGTATGCCACTGATGGAGAAAATAGAGTTTGGTTGAAAAATAGTAGGCGTATTCCCTTATATCAGGTCAGCAGCCTCAGACTCTAGTCTAGTTATAAACCCGAGGAAGATCATGCATTTGGTGAATCAGTATATTAGTCAGAAGCAGATATTCTCTTTTCTGGACGGTCAAGAACTTGTGGACAACATCATTTCATGTTTAAGCCTCGTAACTATATAGATACATCAAAGACAGGCCTGGACGGCTGGTTGATTTGGTGATTTGGAGTTCAAAGACAACAACAAAAAAGATATAAAGAACAAATGATAATGTATGTCTTAGAAATCAGTCTGCCCACATCCCCCAAAAGCACTCTAACCCTCACAGTGCTCTTATTCTTACTAGAACACCACCTAAACCAACATTACTGATTATTCACCTACATACAGATTTCAGCCCTTTATTCAAAACACAGACCAACATGTTTACATGGAAGGATCATTAATATTCTACAGATAACTGACCAATGCAGGCTCCTCCCACAAACATATTATTTTGTAGCTACTGTTCTGAAGTTTAACAAAATGCTGGTAAAAATCCCATTCAACCTAATGAGAAACTGTAGCACCGTTGAATTGGCATGTAATCAAGGTTTTTAGGGATAAACATTAATTAATATTCCAAACAGAAAGTTGGTGGCTAGCTAAGTTAACATTGTAGACTGCAGTGCTAGCTACTGTAGCATTACTCTAGGGGATTTACATTGCTTGCTAGCTACTATACTGTTGCATGACTTACTCTCAGGCCAAAAACACTCTTCAACGCAGGCACATGAACGCAAACAACGATGCTCGGCCAATGCACTGCAAACGTACAGCCTTTCTGTACAAACTCACCGTGCCTTCTTACGATACTGTGGTGGTTGATGCACTCAGTGCTCGAGGAAAAATCAGTATGAGATCTATTGTTATTTCCACAGCAACAACAAATAAACATGTGGGCAGTAGCGGAATGTGAGCTGCTTTACCTGCTCTGTCAGCATGAAGAACCTCTACAGTATGGTTGAATTTACTCTACGGGATTACCTAAGGTTGCTACTTAGCTGTTATTACGTGGTCAACACCTCTAGCTACTGTAGCTTGAAACTAGGCAGGCCAAATTACCCACCATGCTGACGTTAGCTTTTATACAAATCCTAACAATTCAGTTTCTCTTTAGGTTGAATGAATAACTCGCTCTAAATACAGATATTGTGACGTAAACCTGTTGTGTTCTACAGCTTCTCATCAGGTAAAATGGGATTTTTAACAAGCTTTTAACAGCTTTCTGTAGAACACTTGACATGAAGGAACACATTTGTGGGTGGAGCCTGGAGAGAGCAGTTACTATTTATACAGGTTACACACACTGTTTCTAATGAAAAGCCTCTTATGGAAATGCAGATGCTAATGTATAGTACGTGTGATTAGGCAGCTATAACAAAGGAGGTTATATGTAGCAGTTTGTATTTAAATGCTTGACTTTTGCTCATTATTTTATTTTATTTTCTCAAGTTTTTGGGAGATCTAAAGGCAAAACTTGCAGATCATGCATACACATCAACCCCCTGAAAATAGTCACAGCATTATGAAATAAAGGAAAAAAAACCCACTCACCCAGCAGTACACAAATGTGTTCTATATCCGCACAATAGAATAGATTGTAATTAATGTAAATATACCTTCTAACTATTAACCTCTCTGACCCTGCTTTAGCATGAGGGCTGAGGTGAAAATAGATTTTACAGCTAAAAATAGATTTTTTTTGTCACTTTTTCCCCCCAAACACTAGGTACATAACCCCTCCCTAAGATATGAAATTTTCATATGATCTACAAAATATAGCAATGCCCTTTTTAAAAATAGCTATGCTAATTTGAATATTCAGAATACATTCAGTGTTCAGTATTCGATAGTGCCGTGGCAGCGCTGCCTAGTGACCCACTCTGAGTGATGTGTCGCTGTGGTAACTGTGCAGGTTCAGTATCTGGTTTGGTACTCATGATGCCATTTGTTAAAGTCATTATAGAAGAGAACGATGCTGCCAGAAGCCATTCCAGTTATTATACATCTACACAGAGAGAGAGAGAGAGAGAGAGAGAGAGAGAGAGAGAGAGAGACACAGACATGTTAAATGGTCACTTTGACAAACATTATAAAGTTTACATGGGCCAGTGTTGTATTTTAACAAAAGCCACAGTTAAAGTCAGTAATAAAACTAATTTTATGTGAAGTGAGCTCGTCTAGTTTACAGAGGCACATAAAACTGTTACCACTGACCTATTAAACACCTTCATATCATAGGTCTGTTTTACATCAAAGGATCTGATAGCCAACTGGTGTAACTCTGACATTTAAGCAACATCAAGGAAAAAAAGATGTTTTGAGCACATCTCGGACATATAAACGGAACTGTTCTGACCTTAAAACACACAGCCAATGACTGCAGACTATTTTGACTGTAGGCTATTTTGTTCAACAGGCATTTGGCACTATGGTGTAAACAGTAAACATGGCCTAAAACTTTACCAAATGTTTTGGTTGTGACAATTTTAGGGATGGAGTTTGAGACAGCCACCTCCCAATAGGAAGTACCCTATAAATTTTTACTGTGGGGCTGCAGTTTGAACGAATTTGGAAGAATGGTCTATAAAAACTAGTTTATATCAAATCTCAGTGTGTTACCTTTGGTCATTGGAGATGGCCATGGAGCGGATAGCTGCATCACACCCGGGATACGAGAAGAGCTGTTTGAGATCGTGAACCTGCCAAACGGACAGAACTCCACCATCTCCTCCACACAGCAGATACTGACCATCTTTACTGAGCAGCATTGCCTACCCAACACAGAACACACATACAGATACAACTCAATACACGGAGCTTTAATTAGAATAACAAGATCTCAACAGTATGAACTTTAATAATAATATTAATAATTACAAGAAGGTTCCAGCACTAAGTGGATACGCCCCTAATAATAGTAATTAGCATAGTATTAACAATTAATAATAATAATAATAATAATAATAATAATACAGGGAGATTCACTCAAAAGAGGCCCTGAATATTCTGTTGTATCTCCCGTTAGGATGAAGCAATCTGAACCGAAAAAATATGCTACATACCTTGACATATGTGTAATAGATTACATTACATGCGATGCTGGAAGTGATCTCTGTTTTCTGCCAGACAAATGAAGGGGTACAGGGGTATGCACCCAGAAGTTGCAAAAGGAGGTTAAACGTTGCGACGGCCGTCCAACGCCTACCTCATCGCTCTGACGCAGGGGCGTCCCAGCTTGTTCAAACGTCCATATACTGAGGAGCCCATTGCACGTTGTTTAGATCAGATTGCTTCATCCTACTGATTTATTATTATTATTAGTTATTACAGAATATTTGGGGCCTCTTTCGAGGGAATCTCCCTGTAATTACAATAAGTCAATTTTCAGGTTCCAACATTTTGCACTACATTAGGCATCAATAATAATCTAAATAAAGCCAGACTGAGCCTATAATTCCCCTTCCTGTAACCTGGTATCCTAAAGGTTGTGGGAACAAATAGCCTAGAAAAACCTCAAAACTAGAGTTGCAGTCATGAAACCTACACTTTATTCTCCACTCCACTCACTACTGAGTCAAATCAGGTACTTTACTGAAATTCATGAGAATTACAAATACAGGCACTGAAATAAGTATGGAGATCACGCTAGAGTGCATTAGAGAGAAGACTAAAAGATAAGAAAAATAAGATTTGAGATGACATTAGCGGCTAGCACGAATACAGAAATATGAGGCAGCTGGCATTAGCAGCTAGCACCAACAGTGAAATATGAGGTTGCTAGCATTAGCAACTAGCACCAATAGAGAAATATGAGGCAGCTAGCATTAGCAGTTAGCACCAAAAGACACTGATGAGGTGGCTAGCATTAGCAGCTAACCTATTTATAGAGCATGAGACAGTTAGCTGTGGCTGCTAGCAGCTTGTACAGAAAAATGAGGCCACTAGCAACTACCAACTTTAGAGAAAAGAAAGCTAGGATTAGCACTTAGCATTTTAACCTGTATAAATGCATATTAGATATGGATTAAAGTAATTAAATCAAATGTTTTCAAATGCAAAAAGTAAAAATGTCCCCAAGAAAACCAGCTGTCACAACAAGGTGTTAATTACTGGTGTCATTATTGACCCTGAAATTCTGTATCAGTGTATAGATGACATTACTTAATCTTGAGTCTGTATCTTCCAAACATACAGCAAACTGTAAAGAAACATCGAGAAGCGGAATTCTTAAAGATATTTTTTGCATATTTAATGTATTCACAGTTCTCTTTGCCACTTCCTAAGTGAAAGAGGTCGAGCAGTTTGGCCTACATTGGATCAGTCAGCCTAAAAGCTGCAATATTTGTAAAAACTTTACTGAGGAGAGCAGGATGGAGCCCAGACACCAAGTATACGCAAATGTTCTGTGTTTGGAACAACAGCAGGAGTACGAAGAGTATGATGAAGGCCTATTTACCAACTTTCCTGATCCAGAGAGAACCAGCAGTCCAGGACCCAAAATCAACAGTACGTAACAAAAGTTAATTTATTTAAACTGATATGTTTGGTGTCTGAAGGAGCTATGAGACTAATGTATCTAACATAGTGATAGGAAGTTGTTCAGCAACCTCTTATAGTGCTGATTATGTGGTTTCTGACACTGTTATCTATAAACATGGACTGGACTAAAGAACTTTGGCTTAGCTAAACACAGCAATAGAAGCAATCTAAAAGCCGGAGTGTTGTCCATTTTTATACAAAACATATGTCATATGTTAATACTATCGCTTTAATATCCATCATACTTTTTCTTTCTCTGTGTACTTATGTGTAGTTATTATGTGTTGACAAAGTTGCCATTTTTGCCACTTAAACAAAATTTCCCCTTAAAAATCAGTAAAGAACATCTGTCTAGAGCTATTTATCTATCCAGATAGCTAATTATCAATCAATGCATTATCACAATCAATTGAACTAGCAGTTTAGCGATCAATCAGTTAAGTATCTGTCCATTTAGTAAGTTATCAACAAAGTACATATATTTAACTAGCTAGCTAGCACTAGTTTGCTCTCTAGCCATCAATCGATGTGCTACCAATCTCAATCTACCTAGCAGTCGTTCAGTAAAGTACATGTATGAGTCTAGTTAGCTGTGAAAAGTACATTGATCTAGCTAGATAGTTAGCATTACATCTATCTAGATAACTATTTAGCTATCAATCAATCACTGTAGTAGTACTATCAATCTATTTAGAAGTCTATTAATGAAATAAATCTTCTTAGCTGTCAGTGAAGCACAGCTGATGCAGAAGTTTGTGCACCCCTGGTCGAATTCTATGTTTTGTTGATGGAAAGTGGAAACAGAGAACACACTTCTGCACATTTTAGTGTTTATTTGCTGAATTTAACATACTTGGAAAAACAATAAAACATGAAATGGGGCTTGTGTAAAATGTATAGCACATTTTATATTTTAAGTTTTATTTCAGCAAATAAATAGAAATTTTGGACTAAAAATGCTATGTGTAAGTGTTCACTGTTCTCTAACTATCTAGCTAGTGCTAGTAAGCTATCTAGGCTATAAATTCATGTAATACCATTATCACTCTATTTAACAGTCATTTAGCGAAGCGCATCTACATATTTAGCTTCAAGTACATCTAGGTAGCAATAGCAAAATGCTGCTCTTGATAGTTACTTATCTAGCAAGCAAACAATGTAGCTATCTATCTAGTTATCATTTAGTGGAGAACATCTAAAAGCAGGGTAAGTATAGTATACAGGCAGTAGCAACAGCAGGAAGTGCCTTAACTTTCAAATCTCAAATGCATTAAAAAGGCTGGCTTTACGTTTGACATTACAGCCCCAAGCTGAACAACGTTTGGGTATTTTCTACACTGCCAGACCCTCTGCTTACAAACATCTGGATTTCTCTAGTGTTCATATTAGCCTATGGACAACAACCACCATAAACATTATAACCTGTGTCACATGCATGAGTGTTACTGTGATCTTTTTTATTTTTGCACAAGATTCATTTCTCTTAGCAAGTGCAACAATATTTTCATATTGTACAGCCCTGATATCTATATGCCTCTTGCTCAGTCAGTAAGACATGAATATTTATTCTGCGACTACACTAACCACTTCATCCCCTGATTGTTTTCAGAGTGGAGAGGTTTTCTCCGTCAGCAGTGGTACAGCCACTGCAGCATGTCAGTGATGTGTCTGGGTCTGCTGTGTATTCTCCTGCTGCTGGCCATTGCAGTGCAGTCGGTCAGCAGACAGCAGCTAGAAACCAACTACTTTAACCTGACCAGAGAGAGAGACGAGCTGCAGAACAGATGCAAACAGCTGAACAAGACAGAAGCTCTCTAGTGGGATTACTGGTGCGTACATCCATGTGTGTGGGAGCAGAAATGCGAACCTTAAAATATGAAAATGGATCATTTAACCTCCAATTGATCTACAAAACAATTAAACAAAAATGTTTAATGCTATGACAGCTTATGTCATATGCTAATTGTTGGTAAGTTGACTCTAGTTAGCTGTCATAACATAAAACATTATGATGTCTGTTACGAAAGTTAACATTTCACAGGTGTTTGTTTACTCTGTGCTGTTACAGATGCTGAGCTGATGGAAACGTTCCTTCAGAATCTCTCTTGAGAGCTGAAGCAGACTGAAATAATAATAAATAATCTGCAGCTGCTTCACTCTTCTGTTTTCTGTACCTGTATGTTGTAGAAAGTTTTGACAGTGTATTTTGTATATTTTGATTGAAATATTGTTTTACACGTTATACACTATACTATTTTTTTATTCTCCTCTGCTTGATACACACTGAGAGTGTTTTGTTAAAGCTCTTTTTTGTTTTTTTCTCAGTAGTTTGAATTATTCAGTAACTATTATGAATTATTTACTCCATGAATTATTCAGAAACTGCTGTGATTCAGTATCAGTATGTATTCAGTATCTAACAAGAATGATTCAGTATCAACTATAAATTATTCAGTTTCTACTATGAATTTATCAGTAACTATTATTACTATAAATAAGAGCATCTCCTGTATAAGAGGTTGCTGAGCCACTATCTCTCTCCCCTCTGATGTGAACTGGAACAACACTTGTCCAACCAGCCCAGCAATCTTCACTCCAGTTTGCTTTGCTTTGCCTTCATTGTTAAATCTGTGAAAGCTTTATTAGACTTTGTGAAGCTGGTTAAAGCAGTGAACGAGTGCCGCATTTGTAATGTAGGATTAAGGTAACCATCTGTATTTTTTTATGTTTAGGTCAGTTAGATCTGTAATCATTAGGTGTTTCGTTTATTATTTTGGTGTAGACTCGTCCTTGATGCCATCATCCCAACTTGCAATAGAGCCTTTGAAGAAAATAAACCTGCAGTTTTCTGGTTTAAATGGTGTCTGGTGTATGGTCTGACAGCAAGTCTGGGGAGGGAGCCCACTCTCTTTTTTTGTTACGCACTGACCCTAGACCGGGTCATAACACAAGCTGGATAGTCCCTCTCCTCTTTAGCCTGGAGGACACTGGGTCCATGATTTCCAAAAATAATTTAGAATTTTGATTTGTTGGACCACAGGACACTTCTCCACTTCACCTCAGTCCATCTTAAATGAGCTCAGGCCCAGAGAAGATGGCAGTGTTTCTGGATCCTCTTTATATATGGTTTCTTTTTTACAATGTAGACCTTTAATTTGTGTTCACAGACGGTGGTTTTCAGAAGTGTTCCTGAGCCCATGCAGTGATTTCCATTACAAAATCGTGTCTGTTTTTTATGCAGTGCTGCCTGATGGCCTGAAGATCATGGCCAGTCTATACTGGTTTTGGGCCTGGTGCTTTGCATACAGAGATTTCTTCTTATTCTCTGAATCTTTTAATAATATTACATACTGTAGATGATGAAACCCCCAAAATCTTTGTTAAGATGGGAAATGTTACTCTTGAATTGTTGCACTTTTTGCCTGTGTAGTCTTTCACAGAGTGGTGAACCCCTTCCCATCTTTACTTCTGAAAGACTCAGCCTCTCTGGGATGCTCTTTTTATACCCAATCATGTTACTGACTTGTTGTATTAACCCAAGTAGATGTGAGATGTTCTACCAGGCTTTTTTTAGCCTTAAACAACTTTACCAGTGTTTTGTTACCCCTGTCTCAACTTTTTTGAAACATGTTTCTGGCATCAAATTCAAAATGGGTATATATTTTTCAAAAAACAATAAAATTTCTCAGTTTCAATATTTGATACGTTGTCTTTGTATTATTTTAAATTAAATATAGTGTTTAAATGATTTGCCCATTCTGCATTCTGTTTTTATTTACATTTTGCACAGAGTCTCAACTTGTTTTTGGAAACAGAGTTGTAAATTATACATATATACATTACAGTCTACAATAAATGATTCAGTACCTACTATGAATTATTCAGTAACTACTATAAATAATTTGGTATCTACAATGAATTATGCAGTAGGTACTAAGAATAAGTGACTAAGAATTATTCAGCATCTACTAAGAAATATTCAGTAGCTACTATGAATTATTTAGTCTATGCATTATTCAGTAACGACTATGAAAAATATGTGAATGCTCTGTAGTTACGAGAGCTTAAGGGGTTAAAAAATGAAAATATAACATACCTTCTGTATTTACCCTGAATGGTAAGAATAAACATAAAACTGAAAAATTCAGGAAATTCAAATTAATGCCACAGCCATTAGCATGATCTGTTTACTGCTAATGTGTTTCAGAACATGCAGTGCTGACCTGCTTGTTTTCTGCTGTTCTTTTGCTGAAAAAGACGCAGTCATGCGACCTGGCAGCAGTGTCAGCATGCCGTCTGCAACTAATTTGGCGCTGTAGATGGTTCAGTAAAGCTATCATATTTCATCATTACTCTGACCTTTGACCCCATCTTTCTGCAGACTGTAAATCTAACATGTTTCATAGATCAGCCTGTCGCTGTGTGCCTTCACTGATCCATCTCTATTACAAATATTCTACACATATGGAAATGCAATACACTGCAACTTATTGTCAGTATATTTCAAAATGTGAATATACTGTAAACTGTTTTCAACATATTATAATTTATATGGGGTAATATCAACAGTGAGCAACCCTCAGAGCATTCTAGGTGCTCATAGATTCAATGATTGGTGTTCAATGATTTTTGGTAAATGAAAAAATACATATGTGTAATATTTAGTTTTCTATTAATAATAATAATAATAATAATAATGATTTTATTTATATAGCACTTTTCATGCCAGACATGACAGACAGGTAATAAAACATAGTTATAGAAAAGATCATTAGTACTTAATTAGATTTAGAAGAAAATGAAGAAGATTAAATTACAAGATAGACACCACAAGACATTCAGTTTTAGTTAAATGCTAATTTAAAGAGATACGTTTTTAGGTGCTTCTAAAAAAATGAGCACTGAGCTTGACTGTCTAATAAAAGGTGGAATTGAGTTCCACAGTTTAGAAGCATAATAACTGAAAGAGGCCTCTCCATGTTTTCTGTATTATTGAACAGAATCTTCATGCTTGTTTAAACTCTATTAGTAAGCATTGTAGTAATACTCTTACTTCATTGTTAGGTCTTGTTTGTAAACAAATCATTTAAAATCTTTAAATGTCCAATGGAAAATGATCCAACCATTATTGTTTTCTCTTTGCAAGCTCTCCCATTGGTTAGGACTTCAGGAGCTGGAGTGAAGGCCTTACATGTTAGATTAACCACAAACATAATTAGGAAGTGACAGAGGAAACAACCAATCATGATTTACAACAGGTGGGGCCAGTTTCATGAGAAAAAACGTATCTTCTACAAGTTCTAGTTAATTACCAGCTAGATTTGCTTTCTGAAAGCTAGCATGCTAATTTTAAGGGCAGCCCCAGTTGACAGATTAGAAATCTGTTGATCTCTCAGTTGTGCTTAGATTACATTTTGTTGCCTAGAACTTGTAAAATGACAAAGCTGTGTCTATCGATCTATGTATCTATTTCGAAGTGCAGCTATGCAAGCAAACTTCCACTGTACACGTGTATGTAAATCAAGCCAGGCCTGAACATCAGATATACTGCTGCAGCTATACGTCCACAAATGTGTGTTGCACATATGCTGGACATACAACTCGCTACATTGCTAAATGAACTCCAGATGTTACCTTTTTTACTGCCTGATGATAAATCCCTCTGATACACCATGTAGACTGTGGTGCTGGTGTCCAAAACTAGGCCTTATTCGTAATAGAGTGCACTATTTTGGGCTAAAAGTAGTTTTAGACACAGTCTAAAATACTGCACCATACAGTGAATAGGGTGTAGTGTTTTTTTTTGATTGCTGATATGTCTCATAACAGACATAGTTCTGGGGATTGGGGGAAAGTGATATTTAAACAGTGCGCTAATTGATTAATAATTTCTTGCCAAAAATGTTTTATAGGCGTACAGTGCCACATAGCATGGATATAATTATCTGTGGTATTCTGTATGCAATGAGAACAGATTTCAGTGCTGGTAAATCCCATTTTAAACATCTTTTGTCCAGTGTAATGTATTCTGTGGGTGATTTTATGTTGTATGAGCTATAGATTAGCACCTGTAATCAAATGTATATTATTTCTGCATATCTGTAACCAGAAATCGGCACTGGAAGTGATGGATAGTTCTTCTTTTGATAGGAGTTTGTTTAGAGAGGATATATTCAAAAAATCTGAAATTGCGAGGGGTAGATCTAATGGATTTAGAGTCCCTTTAATTATGGAGCACAGTAAGGATTTTAGCTAGTGGAATTTGAGGAACTGATTGTTGCCAATGCCGTGGTTCTGGTTAAGATATGAGAATGATACCAGGGTATTGTTGTGGAAGATGTGTTTAAGGTGTCTAATGCCTTTATCAATCCAGGAAGCACAGTGCAGTGTTTTTTATTTATGACGATGTCAGGATTGTTACAAATGGGAGAGTTAATATTCAGAGAGAGAGGAGAGTTTGCACGAAGCTGTCAGAGTTGTTGTGATTATTGGATTTTTAAAGCAGACCTGTTTTTTCCATGTTTGGGTGATAAATGGTAGGTCTGCTATCTGGATATCTTTGCATAGTGTTTGTTCTACATCGATTCATGTGTAATCTCTCCGGTTGGGATTTATCCATTTTAGAATATATTGAAATTGGTTTGCAAGGAAATTGTAAAAGTTTGGTGCTTCTAAACCTCCATGGGTTTTTGAATTCTGTAATGTGGTCATTTTGATTCTTGGTGGTTTATTTTTCCAATAAAAATTAGAGATAGTGGTATCTAAGGTCTTGAACCAGGTTGTTGGAGGTTGAAGAGGTATCACTGAGAATAAATAGTTAACTTTGGGCAATACTGTCATTTTGATTAAAGCTATTCTACCAATGAGGGAAATGGGAAGGTTTATCCATCGTTGGAGATCATCAGTTATTGTTGGAATATAAGATGTCTGAAGCGGTGTATGACAAAGGTTCTTATTTATTTGTAGAACATAGGATTTGGACCAGTTAATTGTGTAGTCTGAGATTTCAGAATAATTTTCGATAGTTTGAATCATTTCTTTCATTGAGGAGGATAGGTTTTATAAGAAAATAGAATGTCATCTGCATATAAGCTAATTTTATGTTGAGTGTTTAACATCTGAATTCCTTCAATATTGACATTTTGGCATATTGCTGCAGCTAATGATTCTATAAATATAGCAAATAAGTGGGGAGATCCTTGTCTAGTGTCCCTGTGAAGAGTGAAACGCTGTGATATTATGCCGATAGTGGTTACAGTGGCCATGGGTGAGGTGTATAAGATCTTAATCTATTGGATAAATGACTCTCCGAAACCAAACCTGCGTAATGTAGCGAAAAGAAATTTCCAATTTACTTTGTCAAAGGCTTTTTCTGCTTCGAGGGTTACAATTGCTGTTTGTGATTCCTGGATGGCAGCATATTGGATAATGTTGAGTAGCCGGCGCATGTTAGTGGAAAAGTGTCTGCCTTTGATGAAACCTGTTTGGTCAGGGTGAATTAGAGATGGAATAACTGTTTCTATTCTATTAGCTAATGCCTTACTTATGATTTTTATATCCGTATTGATGAATGATAAAGGTCGATAACTGGTTGGTATGGTGGGATCTTCGTTGGGGTTGAGGTGGAGAGAAATTGTAGCTGTATTCATATCAGTGGGAAACCTCAAATTTTGTTTGATTTCCATTGTTAATTCAATGAAGAGTGGTGCTAATATTTGCGAAAAATGTTTGTAAAACTCTGGACCTGGTGCTTTATTGTTGGGCATTTAGTTTAGGGCTTTGTGAAACTCTTCTAATGATATTGGTTCTTCTAGTGACTGCTTTTGTTCTCCTGTTAGTTTTGGTAGTTTAATATTTTTGAGAAAAGTATCTTCCAGTTCTGGGTCATGGTCTGATAAATAAAGCTTTTCATTATTTCTTCTGTGGGTTTATTTACTATTGTCTTTTCTAATTCTTTAATTTTCTGCTGTAATGTTGTTACTTTTTCTATGTTCTTCTTTTTCTTATATGTACAATATGATATTATTTTCCCTCTTAATACTGCCTTTCCAGTTTCCCATAATATTGTACATTGGATTTCTGGGGGTCATTTATTTCTAGAAAGGATGCACACATTCTCTTTTGATGTAGGTTGAAAATTCAGAATCATTAAGCAAAGATGTATTAAAATGCCACCTTAGAACTGGTTTATGTTGTTTTTCTTCCCAGATGATTGAAACAGGGGCATGGTCGCTTATTGTAATGGGGTGAATTTGTGTATGCTTGATATTCTGATTGAGTGAGTTGCTTATTAGAAAGTAATCTACACCTGAGTATGAATGATGGACTGGTGAGTAGAATGTGAATTCTTTTGTGTTGGGGTGTTTTAGTCGCCAACCATCGGCAAGATCAAACTCGCTCATGAACTGTTTTATTGTTTCTGTAGATTTCCAATTCCAAAATGATTCTAGGGTTGGTTGTTCTGTCTAAACTTGGATCGATGACTGTGTTAAAATCGCCACCAATTATAATTGGAGAGTCTGAAAGATTTGAAAGTTGTTCAAAAACGTTCTGAAAAAAGGTGGGATTATCAGTATTAGGGCCGTAGATATTTGCAATAGTCATTGTATTGTTGTTAATAGTAATATTTATTATGATGACTCAACCTTCAGCGATAGTTGAATAGGTTGTAGTTTTGGACACAGCTCAAAAGAGTGCACTATTTACTGGATAGAGTACGGTTTAGGACAGTTTTGGCCCAAAACTACAACCTATTCACTGCATGGTGCACTATTTTAGGCTGCGTTTAAAACTACGCATCGTTCACTTTTAGTGCACTATTTTGGACAGTGTCAAAACTATGCCCTATTCACTATTTGAGGCTGTGGCACAAACTGCCCTATTCACTATCCAGTGCACTACAGAGTGTCTTAAGCTATACCCTATTCACTATGTAATAATGCACTGATGTGTCCAATAGTATGCCTTGGTCAATATATAGTGCACTATTTGGGGCTTTCAAAATGACATCCTATTCACTAGGGCTAGGATTATTTTTGGATGTGTCTACAGCAATTTGTTATATATTGCAGTTTTTTGGTTTGGTTTCTGTTTCCAAAACTCCAACCTGTTCATTTTTAGTGTTCTAATCTGTTCCCTAACAATTTCCCTGTTTTACTGTAGTGTGCACTATATTTTGGGCTGTATCCAAAACTACTCCCTACCCACTATATGGTGCACTACTTTGGGCTGTGCCCCAAACAATGTTCTATTCACTATATGATGTTTTGTACAAAACTACATAGCTAACTGAATTGTGAGTAGGGCATACTTTTGGAAAAAGACAAGCAAACATGGAATACCCACAATGCCATGTTCCATATGCAATGTAATTGGACTACTGTCTCAGAGTGATGAGCAAACCTGTGTAATGTTAGTTTAATCACAAACTTTGTTGCCTATAATAGTGTTCTGTATAGCACTTCAATGTAGAGAATAGTGATTAGTGTCATTTCGAACAGAGCCAGTGATCAGTAAGTACTTTCTGGCTGTGGGCTATGTCTTGGCCTGATCTTTAGAGGGGCTTTCCAAAGCCTCGCAGACCGATGGAGTGTATGTTTGGCCAGAGGGGCCTAAGCTGCCTCAGCCAATCAGAATCAAACCTGAGCTACACTCTGTTCTCTTCTACAGCGCCGGATTCCAGCAGCGTCAGGCTGACAGAGGGCCAGATTTATCTACTCTTCCTCTGCCGTTACAGTTTTAGAACTGTCCCGGGACACGCAGATAATAAACTACTGCAGGAGTTTTTTATTCACTATGGAGACACTGCAGTACAAACCCAGAACTCTCCCCTTACTTAATCTGGGAGAGACTGGAACTGTGCTAACATCTACTCCACACTCTACTTAATATCTAAAATGGTATAATGCATTATTTGTATTTGTATTACATAGAAAGCTACATTGCAAAGTACCTATTATACAATGCAGACTAAAAACAATAATAATACATGATAGTTTTAGGATATATATTATTTAATGTTATATTTAACAAAGTATATTAAAAATGTCATATTATTTAATAATATACTTTGTGTATGATGAATGGTAATGAATATACAATAAACTACAGACAAATTTAAGTTTCCCAGGTCTTAGTCTTGACTCAGACTTGACTACTACAAAGTCTCAGTCTCACCACTTTCTCTTGACTCCTTCTTGACTCAGACTCAGCCTCAGCCTTGACTCTACTTGAGTTGACTGCTACAAAGTCTTGGTCTTGACTCTGACTCAACTGCTACAAAGTCTCTGTCTTGATTCGGACTCAATATATCCAGGTATCGGCCTTGACTCAGACTCAACGTACCCAGGTCTCGATCTTGACTCGGCCTCGTTGTATCCCAGTCTCGATATTGACTTGGGCTTGCCTCTAATGCTCTTGACTACAACACAGGTGTTTACTAAATATTTTATTGTTTAATTGAATCAGGCACTGAGACTCTTATTTTGATAGTGTTATCATTCATTCTGAATGTGATTAAAGCTATTATGAGTGGAGTGCTGAATGGTTACATTTATGTTCTCAGTGCATATGTTTAATAATTCCAATCATTTCTTAATTATGATGCGCTGTATCACCAGCTGTGTCCTGAATGAAGGCAGATTTAACAGTACAAATTAGTTATAGCTAAATTACAGTCATGCATTCTCGGGGTGCAGCATTTATGACGTGTCAGGTTTGCATCTGAATTGTTCCTCTTGCATGCAGCACTTTCTGCTTTTAACATTGTAATCATCAGTCTGGGCTGATTTTATAGAGCTTATGTTGGATAACCAGCCACAGTGTCTGGAGTGTGAAGCTAATCTACCTGTCAGATGTAAATATTTAGCTGCAGAAAAATTAAATAAACGATTTATGGGTCAGATTTATTTTTTACATTGTTAATATAATTTAAAGTTTTAGCCAGAGTGTCCCTTTAAGCGAAGAACTAGATCAGTACTGGATCTCCAGCCGAGACGCATCACATCACTTGCAGGAGCAAGTGATGACAGCAATTGAGTACTGGACTACACTAAGAGAAGCTCCACACAGAGTGCTGGATTACAATGACAGAAGCACTATACCGAGTACTGGATTACACTGAGAGAAGCTCTATACTGAGTACTGGACTACACTGAGAGAAGCACAACACTGAGTACTGGATTACACTGAGAGAAGCTCCACAGCTCATAATTTCACTTAGATATGCAGAGGAGGGCAGACTCAGACCAATTCATCATCCTCCTCTTCCTCTATCTGTTCTGTCTCAGAATTCTCCACTGCTAAACAGCACAACTTCTGCTCTTCCAGAAGATTTTATTTAACCCCCGTATAGCTCCCCCCACGCTGTTTACATCTTCAAACATCTTCTCTTGCACTCTGTTCAATTATTTATGACTCAAGCTGAGAAACTGTGTGGAAAGTGCTGATTCCAAACTTTCAATCCAAACCACATTTCAGTTTAATCCATGTTTATAGATAACACTGTGTGATACAGCATCTTATAATAAAGTCCATTAGAGATTACTGAACAGCTCCACACGGTGTGAGGCACAAAGCTAAAGTTCACTTCCAATTCTTTCCTGCTAGGCTTCCGTCTGCATTCTGCTGAAGGTCTCTTGGCATTCTGCAGGGGTTCTGCTGGAGTTTAGCTGCCATTCTGCTAAGGTTCTGCGGTGTGTCCTAAACACCAATATAATCCAAAATGGTTGCCACAACTCTCAATAACAGCTACACGGTCAGTCTGTAACACTAAACAGCACTGTTGCCCCCAGTGACACCAGACAGAACACAGAGCCTTTTTTTATCCCTCTCTCTCTCTTCTTCGTTTCTGCAGATCTTTCTGTTTTAGGCCAAGTTCTCTCTAGAGAGGCTAATAACTGTATTTATAGAGGCATTATTGCAATCAATTGTGTGCGGATAGTCCAGGAACCAATCTGCTACAAACATTATTGTTAAAAAAAATAAATAAATAAGGTTACAATACAGCTGAGAGGAAAAAATGCTGTATTAATGCCAGAAGAACAGCACAGAGCCAAAAACTGTTAGCAAAGCTGGCTGGATTAAAACAAATCATTCCAGCTATCTAACATTAATTAAAGTTGCATGAAAGTTTTAACATGTAAAGCCAGTCTTAGTTATCCAGGTGAAACCTCTTACACAAATAGCTGTAGACTGCATAATTTCCATGCAACCTGCTAGTTACAAAAAGTAATTTAAATACTTTTAAAGGGTCACATGCAACACATTTGATTATTCCACTTGTTAGCAAGATTAGTAGCTAGTATTTTTCTTCATCACTGTAATTCTGCAAAGGTTCTGCAATGTTCTTCTGGCATTCTGCTGCGGTTCTACTGGAGTTTTGCTACAGTTATGCTATGTTCTGCATTACGGTCTCACTTTATTTTAAGGAACATATATCAGGGATTCATTAAAGTCTTGTTTTCTTTTTGTTCAGTAAAATCCAAAATAGACTCTTTTAAATGATTTTTCATTATGCCTTAATAATAATTGGAGGTCTGCTATGTCTACCATCAATAATTGCATTTTTATATAATCCTGCAAAATAAACTCTGTTACCTTTGTTACACTGGGTTATTACATAAATTTACATCTTATACGTGATTGTTAGAAGTTGTAGATAGTGTCAAGTTTATTGTCTTACTGAGTTTGTTGCTTCAGTGTTTAGTTTTCTGAATTGCAGTTTTAGTCATTAACAAAAGAGGCTAAAAAGTCAAAAATGTTCACCCTTTTCAAAATATAAGGTATTCATGTTCAAAAACATAGGATGTAAACCGACACCAAAATTGATGTAGCTTTTTATTTAATTAGTAATGAATAAAACTGCACTTAAGAATATGGGGCACAGCCTTATTATGAATTATTACTGATTTATTAAACTTGACACTACTTACAATAATGCAATTTCATTGAACGATTAATTATTGTCTCTTATTTATTCAATAGAATCATTCTTTTATTTTAACACTGCAAGTATTACAGCACTACTCTTGTTTTGTTGTTTAAGGCAGAATGGAAAATTCAAATAAGAAGCTAACTTCAGCCTCATCAGAAAGTGCCCGTGCTGCAGTTAGCTTAGTGCTAACAAACTCAATTCTATATGCACACTAGCAGAGGTTGGCACTATCGTTGAGGTGGATTTTTCCCTTTGATTTGACATTCATGGCCCAAATTGAAGGCCTAGTTCTAATAGTCACGGTTCACCAGTGGATACATAAAAGTTTCATGTACACATAATTACTGTGTTTTGCTCTTGTTGCATGTACTTGTACTATTTGTGTGAAAGTCTCACTCAGATAACTGAAGCGGTTAGCATTAGCAGGTGATCAGGTTTTCCCAGCTGGCCTAAATGAAAATAAACGATAGTCGGACACAGAGAGGAAGCTAATCAGGCTGGGAGCAGCTCAGGGCAATGAGAGCTCTGGAAATAGGAAGCAGGTGTGAGCTGTGTGTATTTTCCCAGGCCAGCTAAAGAAGGAATAAAGAACGAGGGAACTGCAGGATATCTCAGAGCACTGCCCACCGGTGACTAATGTAGCCCCTCACTCGCTCTCAACCACCTCTCTCACATATTTACACACATCACAGTGAACATCTCTCTGTCTGTCTGACACTGCACATCAAAGAGTGACAGGGACAGAGCGAGGGTGTGCAAAAAAAGAGACAGAGCAAGAACAGAGAGTGAGAGAGAAAGTACAGTGGGAGAGAGAGAGTAAAGAGAGAAAGAGTAAAGAAAAAGTAGAGAGTACAGAGAGAAAGAGAGTAAAAAGAGAATAAAGAGAGAGTAGAGAGTACAGAGAGAGAGAGTAAAAAGAGAATAAAGAGAGAGTAAAAAGAGAATAGAGAGTACAGAGAGAGAAAGAGAGAAAGAATAAAGAGAAAGTAGAGAGTACAGAGAGAGAGAGTAAAAAGAGAAAGAGTGAAGAGGGTAGAGAGTACAGAGAAAGTAAAAAGAGTGCAGAGCAAGAGTAAAGAGAGAAAGAGAGTGCACAGAGAGAAAAAGAGAGATAGCCTTGATACTGGAAGAAACGTTCTCTGAGCAGGAGTGTGGATATAAATAATGTACATGTTTATCAGACTTTTCTGTTTACCCTGATCTTGTCCTCCAGCTCTCTGTGCTGCAGTAGTTTTCCGTTGATGGTGTAGGTGCAGAAGTGTCCCTGTTCGTAGTATATAACACAGTGACCCTCAGTGGAGGCCTGCAGGAGCCGTGGCCTCATGCAGCCCTCAGGACCCTCCAGCGTCCGCAACAGCTCTCCATTCATAGAGTGGATCAGACACGGACCCTCTGATAACACAAACAGGATCAGTCATGCTATCGAACATTCACTATTATTTTTCCAGCTGAGTTCTTTTTTAAATGTGGGTTGTGACATAGCATAAGTGTATCGATATTTATGAATTTACTTTTATATGGTGCATGTACTTGCAAGTAAAAAAGATACTGCATTCAAGTCTGAGAGCGCCACATTTTACATCATCAAGTAAATGTTCTAATAGTCAGGGTTTACTTGCTATCTATTATTACTTGTATAAAAAGTTGCATTGGAGGAAAAAACCTCTGGTCCAGTCTGGCATCACTCTGGTTCTTCTGCGTAGCGCACATTCAGAGGTACCACTCATGCATTAGTTTATCATCCAATATCGTTTATCAATAATTTTCTAAGTGAAAATAGGTTAACTCATCCTCTACAGAAAACAAACTTCTAAACATTTTAATGCACAATGACTGCTTATTTGCTGAATATGATATAATGGGCGAAAAATGGCTTCTGTAAAACATATGGCACATTTTATATGTTTTATTTTTTCCCAATACGTTAAATAAGATCTATTTTATTCTAATATTACAGAGTTTTTCAATGTTTTAACTTGCAAAAAACAAGATGTGCCAGATCAATCTTGGCTGCTTAAAACTGTAAATAAGAGAGCCATATACAACCCTGTTTTCAAAAAAGCTGGGATGCTGTGCAAAACGTAAATAAAAACTGAATGCAGTGATGTGCAAATCATTTAAACTTTACATTTCATTAAAAAAGTACAAAGACAACATATCAAATGTTGAAACTGAGAATTGTATTGTTTTATTATTGTTATTATTAAATATACAGGGTGATTCAAAAAGATTCATCCAATTTCAAAATGATTCATTTCACTTGTAAATCATTACAGAACAATGCAGTAAATTGTAAATGGTTTACGTGAGCATAAAGTTTATTATGTAATTTTACATGTGCTCAAGTCAAATTCGTCCCATACTCGATTGAGCATGTCAAGTGTCACTGTACTCACGGCTCTTTCAATGCGATTTCGGAGATCATCCAGTATTGTTGGGAGTGGTGGCACATAAACAGAATCCTTAACATACTCCCACAAAAAAAGTCACACAGCGTCAGAGCTGGTGATGCTGATGACCTTTTTCTTGGAACTGCTGGTACCAACGGTGAATGCTCTGAGCTGTTGGAGGTTCACTGCCATACTGACATTCACTGTTCACTGTTCACTGACATACCCCTCTTTCAGTTGGTATGTGATTGGTTCCTATGCACCTCACGGTTGTAAAAATCTGGTGCTTTGAAATCAGATTAATCTTTTTGAATCACCATGTACTGACAATAGTACATTTTATAGCATTCTGTGTCTGTGTGTGTATCTTACCTTTGGAGCCGCTGATGACCAGTCCCAGCTCTGCACAGACACTCGCACAAGTCACTTCACAGTCATGACCGGTCAGAATTGCTCGAGGAGTCACAAATTCTGCAAAACATGCATACAATTGGATATAAGAAACATTGCAGTACTTCTGTTGACCACTAGAAACTAGACAGCGAAATCCATATATAAACATGCAATACAGTGGTCTTATTTTATAGCTTCTTCTATATCACTTTTATTATTTGAGCCACCTGATAAAAGCACAGAATTAGGGCTCGGTTAGGATTAGCAATGCACTGTAAGTTATGGTAATGGTTTTCTGAAACTTGTATATGTATCTGTATATGTGCCTTGTCTCCGTATTTGAAGGGGAATTCCACCTTTTTTTCCAAAATAAAACTGTTATGAAATTGTTCAGATGTGAACAAAGTGATTCAGAGTCGCGTGTGATTGTAGCGGGTAGGAGCGGGAAAATCGGTGCTAGGTTTTGCGGCGGGAGAGGGCAAGAATCACACTAGATTTTGCAGGTGCAGGCAAACGTGATTAGCGGTTGCCTCAACCTCTCACACAGACACACAGAGTCCTAACTAGAGCAGTGAATGTGCTGTAAGGCTGAAGTTTGCGTTCTGCTCAACAGCAGAGTGGATTACAGGCCTGAAACCTGAACAGATCAATAAATCTGATATAGTGCAGTATCAATTAGCATTTGTTCTGTGGTAAAACGACATCTGTATCTGTCTAAAACGCTATTCTAATTAATGATGTTCTTTGACAGTTTCAAATAAAACCCAACTATCTTGTAATTTAAGAGTCTTCTTAATACGTTAATAAGTTTGGATTCACGTGCCATTTTTATAGTTTGGTTTGTTCAATATTTAAAGAAATCTATGAACAAGACGTTATTTAATGATAGATACTATACTGTATTTGTTCTGCCTAGACATTTTAACACCATTTTTGAAAACATGGTGAATTCTGGATATAAATTCTATTAGATCTTCTTCCTTAGTAATTTCTACAGCACTGTCCATGATTATGGACACATCTAATAATTCTACATTTTTCTTTACAGTAGAGTCCTACTGATTATCTGAAACCTGTGAAGTTGTTCAGGATCAGCAGTTTACACATCACGAAATATGTAAATGTAAGAGACCTATTTTTGCATACTTTTCCAGACCAACATCATAAAAAACAAAGAACAAAACAATTTTGTCCTCCAATGTACAAACAATGTAAAGGTACAACAGTGGTTTTAAGGTTCAATTGAGTACCTTAAATCAGTTTAAAAGTATCACTACATTCACTTTCCTAAAGGAAAGATGCATGTCTGTACTGTTTTATAACTCTTTAATAGAAAAACAAAATAAAAGGACTGGAGTCTTGACAGGACTTAAAACAAACACACAAGCAAACACTTCAAACAAAGAATTGCAACTGAATATGGTACAACTGTGTTCTCTGACTAAAGGTACTGAAGACCTACACTTGAGAGTTCCATCACAGTGACAGTGTTTGGACCCAAAAAAGTGCAGTTTAGTACCCTAAGTACCTTTTCCTGACGATGTGAAGTCCAGAATTAGAATCTCCAACGTGCAATTCCTTCTGTTTTCTCTAGATGGCAGTACAGTCCGCAGAATCTCACTGCTGGACACTTATCTCTAGTTCTCCTGCAGCTGATCTGGAATCAGCTTTAATGCTACAGAGTTCTTTCATTTTAAAGTGCTGAATTGAACCTATATATATACCAGTTTGACAATATTTCAGACATCTGCATGTCTTAGTTTCTATGTTTATTAGTTAACTGCTATTCTTTTAAATATGTATTAATGCCAGGGTACAAAGAGCTCTCAGCTAACACACAGACTTTTTACAATTTATTAAGAATTTACACCAAACCTGAACTGTAGCTTGAAACCTTTATATTTACATTTATTTATTTAGCATTAGTACAACTAACAATCTCTTTATATGTCTTTAGACCTACTTTAAATTCCAGTTTATTGTTTCTGACTATTGTATGAACTAATGCTGTATTCCTAAGTAGGTATGTTGTGCTGTGAGTTGTGTAATTATGTGCATTTACTGTATTTATATATTATTGTAATTATACATATGGAGTATGAAATAATGTGTATATATTGTATTTATACATTACTGTAATCATATATATGGACTGTGTTTGAAAATGTCTGTTATTGTGTGTAAATTTCATGAAGAATGGACAAAAAGAAACAGCACAAAATGACTTGGAAAAAAGTCTGGTTCCATTGACTTACATTACACACAAGTGTGTTTTTTCCGTCTCCTGTAAAGTTATTATTATTTTGGAGATACAAGGTTTTCTTCCGACAACAGCGATATATTTATTGTGTTTATATATTCTTGGATTTATACATGTAGAATGTGTAATTAGATGTATATACTGTATTTATATATTACTATACTTATACATACAGAATGTGTTATGATGTGTATTAATTGCATTCATAAACTGATGTAATTATACGTATAGACTGTGTAATTACATGCATTTTTTGCATTTATAAACCAATATGATTTAGCTAACTTAGCTAACTTTTGAGCTAGCTAGTTAGCTGTCTGTGTTGTTATTTAGCTATCTGTCAGTATGTCTGTACCTATTTATCCAGCTAGCCAGCTGTGTATGTATCTAGCTAGTTATCTATTACAAGCTAGCTAACTGTCTCTCTGAGTGAGTCTTAAATGTCTCCCTCCTAAATGATAAGCTTATTTAAATCTGCCACCAGATATTACGCTGTGTGCATGTCACTGCTTACCACAGTAAAATCATTTTATCAGTTTTAGTGTGTAGAACCAGAGCATTCTGTGAGCTACTGTGTTTCTATCACTGTGTAAAAGATTTCTTTAATCATGATAAAGTATGACTTGTATTCCTATTCATGTGTTTCACTGATCAGAAAAAGAGCTTGTGGGATAAAAGCCCTATTGGGATGGCATTAATTTTCCATGGGGAGGTGGAGTAGTGCCAGTTTACCACAGGAAGTCTGTAATGTTTATGACCAGTTGGCAGAGGATAAGAAATCCCAGCATAAATGACAGAGAAGGGAGTGGCTACACGATATATGCACCACCTTTATTCCAGAAAAGAGCTGAAAACACATCAAAGCACTGAACTTAGCCATTGTTTCTAACCACTTACCTTTTTGTCATAAGTGAATGCAGTGCGTCATTAGCATTGTCATTAGCTTGGGAATGTACAGCACACAATCAACCTCAAGGAATGAAACCATTTTTACTATAATTTTTACATGTTCTGAGTTGTACACGAGACAGGACAGGGCCGTTACATATTAACTTGATTTTAGCAATGAGGAACACAAGTAAACGCTTCGTTAAGGGCTTCCATGACTAAGAAACTGATTTTCCACAGACTATAACAAGATTTTTGTCGACATATCAATTAGAAAGGGATTAATATAACCTGAGGTCATTTTTACTGCTTCTTTTATATAACCCCATTTCCAAAAAGTTGGGACGCTGTGCAAAATGTAAATAAAAACAAATGCAATGATGTGCAAATCATTTAAACCCTTCATTTCATTGAAAATTCTTCAAAGACAACATATCAAATGTTGAAACTGAGAAATTTTATTCCTTTTTGAAAAATATATGCCCATTTTGAATTTGATGCCAGCAACATGTTCCAAAAAAGCTGGGACAGGGGGCAACAAAAAGCTGGTAAAGTTGTGTAATGCTTAAAAAACACCTGGTAGTTAATTGGCAACAGGTCAGTAACATGACTGGGTATAAAAAGGGCATCCCCGAGAGTCTCTCAGAAGTAAAGATGAGGAGGGGTTCACCACTCTGTGAAAGACTGCACAATCAAATAGTGAAATAATTCAAGAATAACGTTTCTCAACATAAAATAGCAAAGAACTTTTGCTTTTCATCATCTACGGTACATAATATCATTAAAAGATCCAGAGAATCTGGAGAAAACTCTGTATGCAAAAAACAGTATTTGCTGGCCATGATCTTTGGGCCCTCAGGCGGCACTGCATTAAAAACAGACATGATTCTGTAGAGGAAATCAGTGCATGAGCTCAGAAAAACTTCTGGAAAACACTGTCTGTGAGAGACAGAGTTCGGCGCAGTATCCACAAATGCTAATTAAAACTCTTAAACGCAAAGAAGAAAGCACATATAAACAGGATCCAGGAATGATGCCACCTTCTCTGGGCCCAAGCTCATTTAAAATGGACTGAGGGGAAGTGGAAAAGTGTCCTGTCGGCCAACAAATTAAAACCTGAAATTCTTTTTGGGAATCATGGACACTGTGTCCTTTGGGCTAAAGACCACTCAGCTTGTTATCAGTGCACAGTTCAAAAGCCAGTATTTATGATGGTATAGAGGTGCATTAGTGCCCATGGCATGGGTGACTTGCACATCTGTGAAGGCACCATTAATGCTGAACGATATATACATGTTTTGGCAATATATGCTGCCATCCGGATGACGTCTTTTTCAGGAAAGGCCTTGCTTATTTCAGCAAGACAATGCCAAACCCCATTCTGCATGTACTACAACAGCAATGCTCTGTATTAAAAGAGTCCGGGCGCTAAATTGACCTGCCTGTGGTCCATACCTGTCACCACTGATAACAGTTTGGCACATTATACAATGAAAAATGCAACAAAGAAGACCCTGAATTGTTGAGCAGCTGAAATCCTATGTTAAGCAAAAATGGGGAAACGTTTCACTTTCAAAACTACAGCAGTTGGTCTTCTCAGTTCCTAAACGCTTACAGAGTGTTGTTAAAAGAAGAGGTGATGAAACACAGCGGTAAACATGCCCCCGTCCCAACTTTTTTGGAATATGTTGTTGGCATCAAATACAAAATGGGTATATATTTTATATTTATTAAAAAACAATAACATTTATCAGTTTTAACATATGATATGTTGTCTTTGTACTATTTTCAATGAAATATAGGGTTTAAATGATTTGCGTATCATTGAATTTTGTTTTTATTTACATTTTGCACAGCATCCCAACTTTTTTGGAAATGGCGTTGTAGAAGTTAAAAGGCACTGAAATCTTTACTGATGCGGGAGCAAAGGCTGTAAAAATGACTGACATGGAGCATTCAAATGCCAAAAAATGATGTTACCCCACCTCCTTATGTAAAACTAATCCTGTTCCAACAGGGCTAAAACTGAATAAAAATCTACATTTTTGGCTTTCTTTATATACCAAAAAAGGTTTAACAGCAGCATTTAAAAATCACATTGTTAACAAAAAAAATGGCAGAAACTGACATTTATTCATGTCTGTCTTGAAGGGTTTAGACCTACAAGGTGCACTAACTGGGAAGTTGGGAGCTAATATGGCATTAAGCCTCTGTCTATCTCCCTGTGTGTGTGTGTAGTGGTGCAGATGTTTTGCAGGTGTGGGTGCTGTATCAGCAACAGCAGTATGAGTGCGTAGCTGCAGTGTGAGAATGCTGAGAAAAAGCAGCGCTTCATTAACTAAATCACAATTATCCCATAAATCCCTCTCCATCTGTAAGCCCACACTTAGCACGGAGCAGAGCGGCTAACCAATCTGAATTAGAGGAGTGTGGGTGTGAGTCTTTGATCAGCTCCGTATCCGTCTCTGCGGGGGGGGTCATTTTTCACTTTAACTAAACTGAAGTGTTTCCTCCTGATCCACACTCTCACTCTCACACACATACTTAAATCTGCATTTCATACTTTTCTCTGCTCTCTCTCTTTCCATTCTCTTTCCATCTCTTCATTCTGTCTCCATCTCCCTTCTCTTTTTTTCTCCATTCTCCTTCCATTTAATACTTTTTTCTTTTCTTTTTTTTTTACATTTCTCCATTCTCTCTCTCTCTCTCTCTCTCTAACCGCAATATAGAGAATTCTTTACTGAAGACCAAGTCACCAACATTATTAGATCACCAATAAGAGCACCTGAATGTAAACTAGAGCCAAAATTGATATTTATAAAATTATTATTTTGTAAACAGTTCGCTAAGGTGGCATAAGCTGGTTAGGACGCTAATGCTAACACTATTAGCATTCATGCTAGCTTAGAATGAGTGCTCATATCTTCACACTCACTACAAAAAATAAACTTATACATAACGTGTTTGATTCTACACATGATTCTGTGTAGACATTTGTGTGAGGTCACAACAGTGCAGTGTTTTGTTTAATGTTAGCCACGTTAAGCTAACTACAACAAGCCAGTAACGTAGCTAATTAGCCAAATTAGACGCTTTAGAATGGCAGAAAATAACCATAAATTCTACTAGTTCCCATTTGGGTCAGTTCTTGTTTTTGAATGTGCAGTGGAGGAACACCCTCTGTTTGACAGCACATTTTAAAGCTGTATTTCAACCCCAAAACCAGAAGAATATGTAGAAATAAGAGCAGAACTGAATGCAGCATCAACATTATCCAGGCTTTGCCTACATTTAAAACCTTCCTTGCTCCACCCACTACAGTCACAATGGCCAGTGAGTGGAAGTACAAGGTAGGTGTTTCTAATAAAGTGGCCAGTGAGTGGAAGTACAAGGTAGGTGTTTCTAATAAAGTGGCCAGTGAGTGGAAGTAAAAGTTAGGTGTTTCTAATAAAGTGGCCAGTGAGTGGAACATAAATAAAGCTGAAGGAAGTGGAAACTCAGAATATTTTTTTTAAATATTCTGAATATTTATTAAAAAAATCTAAAAATATTTTTTAATGTTTTGTTGCGGAAGGTTTTGAAAACCAGTGTATTTTACCGTTGTTGGTGTCTCCGATGCTGCAGTGTTTTCCACTCCAGTACCACAGCAGCAGGGTGGCATCTCTGGAGCCTGACAACACATAGCAGTCTCCTCCGATATACGACTCACTCCGCACCAAACATGTCACCACATCACGGTGACCAAACACTATCTGCACCAGTTTACCTACAGAGACAATACACATACACATCATGGAGACCAAACACAACCCCATCTACCCACTGCACACAATAAAAACTAATCTAAAAATCTCTATTCATCTAAAAAACTACATAAACCCTAAATCCCTGTACACTGATCTTCAGTTCAGTTCCTCACTCTCATTAACGCAGTACTGCACTGTAGTCCAAGTGTTCAAGGTGTGTTTAATAAATCTAAGATAAAATGTATTAACCCCCCCAAAGGAAAATCCCCTGCATAATGTATATATTAGCATCACAGCATAATGAAAAATTCACAGTAGTTACTGAATAATAATATTAGATAGAGAATAGCTCATAGAAGTTAGTGTATAATTCGTAGTAGATACTGAGTAATTCACATGTGCGCAACAGTTTACACTCTCCAGATGTGTTTAAATGTTTAAAAGCTCCCTGATTTGCACAACGTTCTAAATATTTGGTTTTGGAGGGCTGCTTCCTCTCCCTCTCCTTACTCTCTCTCCCTCTCCCCTCTATTCCTCTTTTTCTGTCTTTTTCCTCTGTGCTCTTTCTCTACCCTCTATTCATCTTCCTCGCTTCTTTTTTCCCTTTCCCTTTCTCTTTGCTTTCTTGTTCTATCTTCTTTCTCTCTCCCTTTATTTCTTTTTCTCTTCCCTCTATTCTTCTTTCTCTCATTCTCGACCTACTGTTCCTTTCTATCTCTCCTTTTCTCTTTTCTCTATTTCTCTTCCTCTCTTCTTTTTCTCCCTTTCTCTTTTGTCTTTCTCTTTACTCTTTTTACTTTTCATTCCATCTTCTTTTTTGTTTTTCTCTGCCCTCTATCCCTCTTTTTCTCTCTCTATCCTCTATTCCTTTCTTTCTCTTTCTACTCTTTTTCCCCTCTCTCCAGCTTCTATTCCTCTCTCTCCACCGTCTATTCCTTTCTCTCTCTCCCTCTCTCTACCCTCTATTCCTCCTTCTCTCTCTACCCTTTATTCCTCTTCACTCTGTTACCCTCTTACCCTCTACCCTCTATTCCTCCTTCTCTCTCTACTCTCTTTTCCTCTTTCTCTCTCTTTTCTTATTTTTCTTCCTTTCTTCTTTTTCTCCCTTTCTCTGTCTCTCTTTTCGCTGTCTCTGTCTCTCGTCTCTCTTCTCTCTCTCTCTCTCTCTCTCTCTCTCTCTCTCTCTCTCTCTCTCTCGTTTTTATCTTCTCTTCTCTGTCTGGCCTCTATTCTCTCTCTTTTCTCTTTTCTATTACTCTGTTTGGTCAGTGGCTCCAAACTCTCTGACCCAAGTTCACGTGTGACCCCCGTTGTGGTGTGGTGTTGCCATGGTTACCGGTGTCAGTGGAGTAGACGCGGAAGCTCTTGTCCCAGAATCCGGCAAGCAGGAGGAAGCGGTTGTCGGCAGTAATAATGAAACACTGTGAACTGACCTGGATACTCTGGTCCAGCAGGTCAGTTA
The DNA here is from genome assembly GCF_904425465.1 of Colossoma macropomum. Lineage (NCBI taxonomy): Eukaryota > Metazoa > Chordata > Actinopteri > Characiformes > Serrasalmidae > Colossoma > Colossoma macropomum. Next base: position 13,421,325 of record NW_023494796.1, on the reverse strand, counting down.
TCTGTCTACGGTGAGTACCTACATTACTCCCTACAGAGAGAGAGCAGAGAGAGTATACGGAGAGATAGAGAGAGGGAGAGAGAGAGAGAGAGAGAGAGTATACAGAGAGAGAGAGACAGTACAAAGAGTGAGGGAGAGTACAGGGAGAAAGATTAAAGATAAAAGAGATTAATCAGTTAATATGCATCTGTAAGCAGTGATGAAGGAGGTCCAGTTCTTTTCCACATACAACCACACTGTTTCTCTTTCTCTACTTATCACTCATTCCATTTATCCCTCTGCATCCCTCTGTTTTTCCTATCCCTCTCTGTGTGGAGGCCATATTGTGTGGACACCCTCGATCACACGCCCTCAATCAGAACATCATTACAGCATCCGTATTCATTACTGTGACACAGAGAGAAGCGAGCACGCTGCTGATATACAGGCAGAGCTACAGCTCATTGCTTTCCAATTTGCATGTAAATGCTGAGTGGAGGCTGAATGGATGACAAACAGCTTTAATCTCCTCCCTAAGACAGCCCACACTGCAGCCAGGCTCCGCCCACAAATGTGTTCTTTCATAGTTACTGATTGTGAGGTTCATTTTTTCACTTGGATGTAAAGATTTCTGCCTCTGTGTGTCTCTCTGTCTCTGCTACTGAGTATCTCAAAGCTGCACAGTCTCTCTTTCTGCTTTTGTTGTAATGTGGGTATACATGGCAGCAGGGGTTGGGCACAATCAGCTGAAAACTGAAACTGAAAGAGTTCTAGTACTACTTAGTTCTAATTAGATGGTTTATTTATACTTTTAAATTGACATAATAATGCTGACGATGCTTGGGAAAGAGAATTTTGAGAATTAGAGGACTCCTTTAATTTTAAACAGCTTGCTAAATAATATTAAATATTTAACGTTATAAATTATGAAGGTATAATACTTCTTGGCCTTCAAAAGGCATCTAAAGCTGAATTTCTAGAGCTCCTTTGGTACAATGACAGAAAAGTCATTTTTTAATATGTAAAGCACATGGATGTGGAACTCCTCTCTAGTAGTCTGAAGTTTCTCCAGCAGGCGTTGCTATTAGCAGGTTGCTTTAACTCACACCAGCAGGATCCAATCATTGTACCTGTTCACAGTAGCAACTCCTAAAACCAGTTTATGAGTTTTTATGTGATTTCCATTTTAAAAATTTCATTAAATCAGTTAATGTTAAAGGCATGTAAGTTGAAGGCCTCTCATTTTCATTACCATGATGATTATTTGTTAAGCAAAATATCAGCAAATCCCTTTGTAATCTTTTGCTTTTTCAGAACAAAACATGTAGCTATTTTTCTTTTGCCAAAAACCAAAAGTGCCACTTTCTACCATTTTTCAAATCACAAAAGCAACTATTTTAATAATTGATATTAATGATTATTATTATCAATTAATAATTTAATTATTTTTATTAATTTAATTTAATAACAAATAATTTAATAATTTAAATTAATAATTAATAGTTATAGTCTTTAAAAACAGCCTCAACTTTACTATATGGAATGTATTTACTATTTAAATCACAGTTACAATATTGGTCAGAAAAACAGCAATTAGATATTTTCCCCAAATTGTTTAGTGCTATACTGCATTCGCCTAAAACACTTGCCATCATCAGTTGGGTTTCCGAACTAATCGTAAGCATTCAGAAAGTTCCACTGAATCGCCTGATCACAGAAACTAACATAAACAAGCAATCTGCCCACATTCATTCATTCAGCCCCACAATTCAGCTCTCAGCAAATTAGCTTTGCCCATTCAGCCAACAGTACTTCAGCCCCTCCTATTCAGCCTACAGCAGTTTAGCAATGCCCATTTAGCCCACAGCAGTTTAGCCCCGCCCATTCAATCTACAGCAATTCAGCCCTGCCCATTCAGCCTACAGTAGTTTGGCCCCACCCATTCAGCCTATAGTTTAACTCAGCTTGACTCTACCTATTCAGCCTACAGTGGTATAGCCTCACCCATTTAGCTTACAGCAACTAAGCTCTGCCCATACAGCCTACAGCACTTTAGCCCCACCCATACAGCATACAGCACTCGCATAACACCGCTAACAGTCACTAAGCTGCTCACTGCTTAGTGTCATCATCATGATTTTTGGTAGGGTAGCAAATTAGTAAATAACTTCAGGCAGGCTACAGGAGGTATCACTGTAGGCTATGATGCTTATAGAGCCAGTTAACAACATTAGCAAACCCCTTAGAGCAGGGGTGTCCAATCTTACCCACAAAGGGCTGGTGTGGCTGCAGGTTTTTACTCCAAACAAGCTGGAGCACACTTGACTCCACTTGTTCAATCAGTTGGTCTTAGTCTTCAAATGTTTCATCAGGTGACCTCCTGTTCGTTGGAGTGACAATCTGCAGCCACAACGGCCGGATAAGATTGGACACCACTGCCTTAGAGTAACTTCAGCCATGCTCCAGCAGCTAGTGGTGTAGACTACCACACATGAGATTTACAGACCACACTCACCAATCAGAGGGTCGATCTCCACCGGCAGCTGGTACTGCTGCTCTGGGGCCGACGAGCTTTGGTGTCCTGAGAGAGAGAATGAAAAACAAAGAATTAAACAGAGGATCTAAAATTAATTCATTTACCTTATTACAGCAACAGTCTGGGAGAAAATCTAATTTATGCAAAATGTAGGCATAAATAATCTACTGTTTTTGACTAAGCTAATGTACTCTACTCCATGTTTTTAAATAACAGTGTGCCATACAGTGCCAGAAACCACATAATTACGTCTATTAGCATGATGCTAACTGGTGGGGTTAAAGGTTCCATTGCTCCACTGGGTAAATTTACAGCAGTTCATTCAGTCCGTAGCAGTTTAGTCCCACCCATTCAGCCTACAGTAGTTCAGCCCCACCCATCCAGCCTACGTCAGTTTAGCCTCACCGATTACAAATAAAAATGAAGGATAAAGCCCCATTAAAACAGTTAGGGAAAGAAAAAAGTAAAGTTCCAAAAGCAGTAAGAGATTGCCCATGTGTCCCCAGTGCGCTGCCCCCGTACTCTTTATTATCTCAGACTGATGTTTAACAAATAAAAAAATAAAGAAACAAAGTAGGTGTGATGAATAGGAGTGGACAAGAAGTGGATGGTGTTCAGAGGAAGTGTCACATTTGATCCAGTTGAGGTGGAGATATCAATGTCTCCAGAGAGAGCGATTATCTCCTCTCACATTTACAGATAAACGGAGGGTAGTGGATGAAGCTGCTGATTTTAATACTGAAGAAACAGCAAAACGGTGATTTTTACAGAAGACTCAGCTCCAGTGCAGTTGGTATAAGAGACTTTGATGTTTATACTCCACCAACCTGGAGAAAACATAACACACGTAACACTATAACTCATATTGCCATATTCAGACACTTCCACTGCATCCTGCTTGTTGGTTTTTGGAGATCATGCAAGTGGTTCCCAGGTATGGGGAACCAGTCGAGAACCTTCAGGGCCTTCAAAGAAACTCCAGAGAAATGATTTCCAGGAACTAAAAAATACATGTCTAAACACGTATTCCGTGCTTTAATAACTAAACCTTCAGCAATGTGACAAAGTCGCACGTAATATGTCTAGCTTTTTTGTTAATAAGAGGCACAGTCAACATGACATTGATTGTGTTTTTTTTGTAGTTTAATATATAATCAGTACTAGATTTCTAGGAAAATGTATTTTCTGTGAAAAATTTCCAGGCAGTTGCTAGACTGCTATTGAACAGTTTCTATGATATTTTAAATGGTTGCTTTGCTATCCCAGGTGCTCACTAGGGTGTTGTTAGGTGGTTGCTATGGTATCTCTGGTGGTTGCTATGGTGTTGCTAAGTGGTTGCTATGGTAGCGCAGGTGGTTGTTAGGATGTTGCAAACCAGTAACTAGTATCTCTAGTGGTTGCTAGGGTGTTACTAGGTGGTTGCTATGGTTTTCAAGGTTGTTGGTATTGTGTTGCCACATGGTTACTACAGTAATCCAGGTGATTACTAAAGTGTTTCTAAGTGGTTGTTAGGGTGTTTATGTGGTTGCCAAAGTATCCCATGTCATTAATAGGGTGGTGTTGCTAGTGTACTTGTATCGTTGTGATATAAGTGTGGTGCACAAATGTTTGCCCACCATTAATTCTTATGGGAAAAAAGTAATTTAACTAGGATTTTTTTGGGGGGGATTTTTACCCAATTTTCTCCCCAATTTACATCATCTACATCATACATCATCTAAACCGCTTATCCCTTCTGGGTCGCGGTGGGGTGCTGGAGCCTATCCCAGCTGTCATTGGGCGGAAGGCAGGATACACCCTGGACAGGTCGCCAGTCCATCACAGGGCAGACAGACAGACATACACAGTCACACACACACTCACACCTAGGGGCAATTCAGCATGTCCAATTGGCCTGACTGCATGTTTTTGGACTGTGGGAGGAAACCGGAGTACCCGGAGGAAACCCACGCAGACACGGGGAGAACAGGCAAACTCCACACAGAAATGACCCTGGTCGCCCGGCCGGGAATCAAACCCAGGCCATTCTTGCTGTGAGGCGACAGCGCTACCCACTGCGCCACCGTGCTGCCCTCCCCAATTTAGTCATCTCCAATTCCACCAGCTAGTTAGGACTCCCCTAATCACACGATACTATCAATGCTAGGAATTTAACTATGATTGTACAAAAAAATGTAAATCTGACACAGCCACACCAGTCCTGATCAGACTGAATATTCCGGAGTTTGAATAGTGTTGATATCTTGAAAACTGAAGGACGAATTAGTGGACTCAAAATAACAGAAAAACAAGAGGAGGAAGAAAAAGAAAGAAAAAGAAAAAAAATATATAAATCAGATAACAAAACAAAGCCATACGTGCAAAAGCTACTTAATCATCCTCTCTCAACATCGCCCATGATGCTCACCAGTGAGGCCATGCCACTTGTTAACGGCGAAGAGGCGGTTGGCGGTGACGGTGATGATGGCGGGATTGTTCAGGCCAGGCTGAGTGTTAGCAGCTACGCAGACCACCGGAGAGTTGGAGGGAAACTTCAGCACCATGATTACATCCTGCTGCATCTGATCCGTAAACATCAGCGGAGTCTGTAAGACAAAAACAAGACAATTAGTCACTGACGGCCCTGATTAAGGATAAAAGGATGAAATACATTCTTTACTTCAAATAAAAGGGTAGGGAAGTGTAGGAGGTGAAACAACTCCTGTTGTTTCATGTAAAAGTGCTCTGTAAAGGTCTATAATGTTTATTCCACACAGTTAAAAAAACAGAAAATTTAGAGCAGTCAATTTATCAAATAATAGTTTTTAGGTTAATTTATCAATGAAGTAAAGGTTAGTTGCAGCTGTATTAGACAGCTAAGGAGAAATTATATAACAATCATATCCCTTATCCTACTGAATGGTACTTTAAAGCCATATGAGTCACATTCTACAATCGCAAGCTTACATTGAACGCAGGTAAAACTAAAGCTAAAAACACTGGCAAAACTAATCTGAGCATTACCACTCTAAGTGATAATTAACATTATAAATATCAGAAGTCTTTAACACTTCATTGGCAACACCACGAAACTTACAGACCATGCAAATGTATTTACTAGAAAATTAAAGAAAAAGCTTTCTTTATAGATTTCTTCATGTTTTCCATCGTGTAGTTGGAAAACAGGTAAATACAAACATACTCACAAACAAACATACTCCATTTCACTGTAATGTCACACATTTAAGGCGGAAAGTGAATCAGAAACTATTCCCAGTAATGAGAAAGGTATACGTCCATAGTTAATCTCTAGAACCAGAAAGGCACTTCAGTGTAACTGTATTAGACTGCATTAGAACCTGGAACCTGTAATTTACTAAGACTGCCTTAAAACATGAAACGACATCATATAGTTAACGTCTTTAACCATAAGACATTTCAGTGTGATCTAGTTAGACTGCCATGGAACTTACCATCATGTAACCCAAAACAATTATGTGGTACTTTGGAGCCATGTCTCACACTTAATATCTAGAACTTAATATCTAGAATATCCAATTAATATCTAGAACTTAAGGGACTGTAAAAGAAAGTGACACCAAAACAAGACTGCTGAGGCTACATTCACAACTGTGCTGGACTTTGGAGATGTTCTGCCTACGGTTGCACTCTATCACTCTGTTCTTGGTTTTTAAAGTGCTCATCAATGCATTTTATACACAAAAGCTAAATGGCCTTTGTTAACAATTGTTTGTAAGTAATGGCTCTTAGCTCACTCCTGAACTCTGTTGATGCTGCATGTTTTTACTGATTTTGGAAGAGCTGGTTTTAATTACAGCATTAATCTGGAACAAATTGCAAAGTACTCTTTAAATGAACATCGCTTCTCTTAGTTATTTGAAACTTCCAATTTCCAAACACTTTTCTTCTCAGTTCAGGATTGTTTTACTGTTTTTCAGTGAGTTCTTATTTTCATACTGTCCCTTGCTAGCTTACTACTGCATTACTGAATTTACTTTAGCGTCAGCATGCTTATCATATCTGCTTTTTCTTGTGGTACTGTTTAATGTCCTGCAAGCGAGGGTTACCCTCAATCGTGTTTTAAGGAAATGAAGAAATGGACGGTTTATAGTTGTAGAAAGTTGTAGAAAAGTGGAGCTGAGTGACATTTTGGCTATGAAGGACAATTCTGAAGCCTTCTTCTGCATCTGTATCTGCTAAACGAGCAAAGCGAGAGCAGCTTAAAGCTGTTTGATTGCAGAGCAGTGAAGTCACCCAACCATCAAGTAGACTTCCTCAGGAGGCCGTGTTGTGTTTGTAGAGGTTGAAGGGCTGAGCTGAGGTCAGGGACAGCCAGCTGAACCCACACACTGCATTCAGCATCGTTCTGCTGTGTTTAGGAGGATGTGGGAAAGTGTTTGAGTGTGGAGAAGCTTTCATATTTACAGCATAACTGTAATAAAACATGTATATACTGTCCAAAAGTCTCAGGCAGCCAAGCACATTGTTCAAAAGGCAAGTGTATCATTTAGCAAGTGTTTAAAATTCTATTTATCTGGCAGCGAGTGTGTCTTTGCTGGTAAAACTACTAAATAACATTAGAATAAATACAACTAAACATAAACATCATAAACAGTAACAATTGTTTGTTTGTTTTTTTAGAAAGATATTTTATGAGCTGCTTCTATATATATAGTTGCATGCAAAAGTCTGAACACTCCTTGTCAAATTACATGTTTTGTTGATTTTCGCTAAGAGAAAATAAGTTAATACATCCTCTAAACATAAACATCTTTAGACAAAGTCTGCAAATTGATCTGTAGTTGAGCTGTAGTTCGTGTCTGAGCTGTCTGACCGTAGTAGGGTCATTAGGCTTGGTCAGGCTGTCATCGCTGTTCACATACAGGTCTAATCAGGTCTAATGGGGGTTCTAGTACATCACCCCCACTCTCACTCGCTCTATAAAGACTCCCGCCAGACGCCGGTCCACTGCAGCATGATCTTCATCACTGATCCCCTCTGCTCTGAAGCATGGCATCCTGCAGAGTGCTCCCATCAGACTCTTGAGTGAGCACATACTAGAGTGCACTGGGTCTTCTGAAGCAGTTGTGTTGGATTATCACTGAATCACTAATTTGCTAACTTGTGTAATCCAGACAACTGACTGGTACTGGTCCCTGGCCCATTTGGTAATGGGTCACAACAATGCAGCAGTGGGAGAATAAAAGCTTGTTCACAGGCTTGTAAAATTTAGACCACTGACCGGTACCGGGCCATTGGTCATTTGGAACAGGGCCACAACAATGGAGAAGTGAGAGAACGAAAGCTTATTTGCTAGATTGTTTGTTCACTTGCATGACATAGGCTGCAGATCAGTACTTGCACCAGGCAGTCAGTAGTCAGCAGTGGTCAAATACTCACACAAAGGCACATCCCCTCCATTTGACAAATTTTATTCCTTCTTGGCCATTGTTGTTATTTTAGCCTGCAACGAGTACTTTCAGTAGAAAAAAATGCAGAAACGTGAAAAGAGTGTGTAACCCCCTAAAATAGCAGGTTCATTACATCTAAATCTTATAATTGAGGAATTACATGGAAAACGATACAAACTCTTTAAATTATAGGAGTGAGAAATTGAAATCTGGTCATAACTAAAAAATCAGGACATAGGAGAAATGCCATAGAATTAGCAGCTGAGCTTCCATGTTCCCTCACATTAGCATGCTAGTTAGCTAACAGTAGATCCTTTCACTGCTGCTAGCTAGCCAGCTGGTTTCAAGCTAATGTTACGAATACTGTTAACAAAGCCTTAACAGTTATATTTTGTAGTGATATTACTACAAAAGATGTGCAGCAAACAATAAGATAAGTTTTGGTGTTGCCAAGGAAAGTTTTACCCTTGCAATGCATTTCGGGCATTAGCATCCACAGTGATTCTATATTTTATGTAGCTGCCAACGTATGTGATTTAGTTTTTTTTTGTTTTTTTTTGTTTTTATTAGTCTTTGACTGATTAAGTAACCAACAGCAACATACACAAACACATGAGGTCACAAAGAGATGTGATGTAGGCCAACACATCTCTAATTATATAACATGAGTTTATGGACATTTCATTGTCAAGAACTAAGCCTGAAACAATACAAATACAATTACAATATCAGTTATAATAATAATAATAATAATAATAATAATAATAATAATGTTCACAGAAGGCCTAGTGCCAAAGTAACAGCCTGATACCGGTCTGCAGCGATACCTGGGACCCCCTGGCCTACAGGAACAGAAGGGTCTAAAATGCTAACATGTGGAGCGCAGTACATGAGAAGCTTTCATTAGTGAGCACAAAGGACACATAATGAGGTGATGAACCATGGAGTTCTGCTAAAAACATTCAGATTTAAGCTGTGTAAGCCCACCCAGATGATGAACACTCTGTTTGTTGGGGGAGTGTGGGGGTATATAACTTACCACCTGCATAGCGGAGCTTCGTGGTGGGTGAGGCTCGATCAGCAGCTGGCAAGGAGTCTGACCAAAACTCCTGATCTGAGACTCTACAGCCTGAGAAAGAAAGAATATTAATGTAGCAGGTTAGCTAGCTAATGTGGTTACTCACATAGTCTGTTGGCTAGCTTATTGTGAACTGACAGTAGCCTGAAACTAATACAGCAGAATCTGCCAGGGGAGTAACTAGGATCTTGATATAAATGAATATAATTTGTTTATTTATCCACTATTGCTTCAAACAAGCTGATGCTCTCATGCCACTCCACCCACTAGCATCTAACACTAACTTACTGAGGTGGTGGTGGCGTGTTAGTGTGTTGCTGGTATGAGTGAATCAGACACAGCAGGGTTTTAACAAAGTGTGAAAAGGCAGCTTTCAAAATTAAAAAAATGCTCAAAAAATGATACAAGGTTTTGTTCAGTGACTATACAGCCAAAAATCCAAAAGTCTCAAGTTTTACAATAAGGAAAAAAAGGAAAAATAAGTAAAGACTCTCTCTATCTCTCTCAGGTATGTTAGGAATCTCTCTGCTGTTTCAGTCACTCTGGCTCCAGCAGCATTAGCGTAGCAGGAAGTGAGGGGATCTCTCTTTTTCTCTCTCTCCCTCCTCTCGTCCTGTGTTTAGTGTGTTGTGCAGGTTAATGCGGTCTGAACAGTTAAGTCTTCAGTGGAAATGCTGCAGTGATCTCATTACTGACTCTGATACAGCACAGAACCCTCTCACATCAATCACATCTGGAAACATCAACGAGAACACTGATACAACCACACTTCTGTCACAAAACCACACGCCATCAGTGACACGTGTTGTAACCATCATGTTCCTTTATCTGATGAGCAGATACTTTCTCTGATATCAAAGACAACGTAAGATATTTCCCCTTTCTCTCTTCCCTCTCTCTGTCTCCTTTCTCTCTCTCTCTCTCTCTCTCTCTCTCTCTGTTCAGTGGTCCAGCACTCTCTCTCTGTTCAGTGGTCCAGCACTGATGAGGTCCTTTTATATTCCACACATTTAAATGATGGAGACGACCCCTACACGTATGGGAGCGGGTGGTCCTGCTCCTGGGGGTCTCCTGATTTACTCCGGACCCTGACAAGCCAATCAGAGTGAACAGTGAGGTGGAGAAAGTCTCTTATTTAGTATAATGGGGTTTGGTTCAGTATATGGGGGGTTACAGACAGACAGTAAAGGTCACGCTGCTACAGCAGAGGGGATTCATGCAGTGTATAGAGGACAGAGCACTTGTGTAGTGGGGCGTATATACAGGTAAAAGACATATACCCCCCTCTGAAGAATCTGATTTTCCTTACACACCTAAACATGAGAGCTACATCTGTGTCTGTGGATTTTCTGCAGGATTTACTGCATTGGCTAATATAAAAGACCTCTGAGCTTGGGACTCATTCTGCAGTTGGCACCATGCTCACATGATGGTGCCCATAAGAGTCTAAGCTATTTTTCTCTATGAGAAAAACTAACAGCATTCACCAAAATCACCACTACAGCAAGCAAAATGCTCTAAAGCGGATATGTTTTGTCAACATTGCTGATTATTGCTAAATCCTGTCTCGTGGTGCCAGACATGATCTTGTAACGAGAGGACACATCAGACAACAACCTGCTATTTGGTGCTGGATTGAGTCCCTAAATTTCCGGAAGTCCCTAAAGTTCGGAATCCAGAATACATTCAATAACACAAGCCAAACAAAGCTAGGTAACAAATTGCTATTGTAGCAGGAGTGTTAGCTTGCTAGTAGCATGTGTGTAGCATTACTCCTATTTCAACTGCTAAACAATCTCAAAATTCAGAGGATCCTGTGACACTCAGAGGGAAAAACATATGCAGGATAAAAAGCTTTAGAACATTTTTATTATTCCAGGGCGCAACAGCAGCAGAGATTTATTCATTGCTCAAAGGACTTCCTACAACTACAAAAAACTACAACTTGCAGCACACTGCACAAAATGGTACATTGCCAAGTGAAATTAGCTTATATCTAGTCCACATATCTATAGTTCTCATTTTAAGATGGTTGTAAGAACATAAGATTATGTAACTTATTTCTAGACATTTTGTTCTAGTTTTAATTGAATTTTATGATCTTTACATCACAACCTGCGGTCGTTTCCAGTTTTCATTAAAGATGTGAACTGAGAGCAACAGTGTCTGCATGTTCCCACCAGAGTGTGTAAATATCACGTATCATATAGTCAGTGGTTCAACTCCTCTGTGATTGTAGCCTCTCGCTCTTGTTCATATAAGCTTGTGGATACTTGTTACTGTGGAAGTTGTAAAAGCTGTAAAAGCTGTATTTGAACAAGAGTGCTACCACTAGCAACATACAATGCACTGCAGCTGATCTTCAGCCTGCACTCTTACGGATAGGTTGCAGGGTCAAACTCGCACACTAAACGAGTTAATGGCTTTAAACATATTAGTGGCCTTTATAATTTATCATGTTATTAATACACTTTGACAGCACTAAATACCTATACTACCATAGCTACTCAGCTAGGGAGGTACCAGAGTTACCTAGCTAGCTAAAGTGTTGGTCACATTAACGTTAAGTAAATAATATGCTTACAGTTTCTTCAAAAGCGTGGATGAAACATATTTCCATGGAAATGTGCATGATTTACAAATCCGGAAGTGGATTTTCCATCTTTGTAGACTTGTATAAGTCTTGTGTTTAAAAGCTGTTTTTTATTGTGTTAGTTATAAAGGATTGTTTGATATAAAAAAAGCTGCAGGTGTGCTCTCTGTTTTATCTCAGCACGGTGTCTTTGCGGAGAAGTATGAACCCCTCATAGCTCGCTAGCAGCTCAACTCAGAGTCACAACATCTCACATACAGAGAGATAACAGTGTCCTAGCTCATCTGCTAACAGAGTTACAGGAAAAAAACATTTTATTGGATTATATTATTACTTAAAAACATCCAAGTTGGTTTCCATTTCACAGGCAAAATGGCCACTAGGGGGCTGCAGAAAGAGGCTACATGTATGTTTTGTGTGTCAGTCTGGGTTATCTGTATGTAGAACTGTATTATTATTGTGCGTTGAGTGACTGAATGAGGACTGCGTACTGTCTGCTCTGGTTTGGTCTGGTTTGTGTGGGTGTAGCCGCCGGGTGTGTGGAATGTCTCATGGCAGATTAAGGTCAGTCCGGAGATGGAGCGCCGTTTTCTCAGACCATGATTACTTCCTGTCTTACTACTGACAGAGAAAATGAAACTGATATGCAAAAGATTCATCAACCAGCACTTAAAAGCCCAGAATCATCAGTTTTAACATCATTAAACCAATCTGGTTTCAGATAAACACTTTTTTCTTTCTGCTGTAAAGTTACCATGTTGGAGATACAAAGCTTTGTTTTGACAGCAATTAAAATTTTAATGATTCATTTTTCTATGCATGATATAATAAGCATCAAAATGATGTTTTGATTTGTGTGTGTGTGTGTGGAAAACAAATCACAACCGTCTACCTTACTTTATGGTTTTCAAAAGTTGAGCAGGCTATTTACTTCAGAAAAATCAAAGATCGGAGTCTTTCCAGAGACTCTTGGATCTCCTTCCAATTGGGTGGAAAAGGTTTACTGTCCAGACCTTACACTGATAACTGTAATTATTAGTGTTTCTGATAAAGTGACCAGTGAGTAGAAGCACAAGGTAGGTGTTTCTGATAAAGTGGCCAGGGAGTGGAAGCACAAGGTAGGTGTTTCTCATAAAGTGAACAGTCAGTGGAGGGATAAGGTAGGTGGTCATAAGTTCTGACCTCTCTGAGCATGGGGTCAGTGATGCTGCTGAGGTTGACTGCTCCCTCGTAGGTGAGGTAGTAGAAGACGTTGAGTGCTCTAACTGCCTCGGGACCCTGCTGCTTATAGCCGAATATCAGATCAATCCATTGGTGCAGCTGACAGGATACAAACTCACTCTCCAGAGCCTACAGACGCAGTGAAAGAAGAGAGCACAGATTAATACTACTGCACTACTGTACTAACACACACATACAGAACACACAGCACTGTTATACACACACAGTCAAAAAATATTCAGCAAATAAAACACTAAATATATTCTTTCCTCCATTATGTTACATTCAGCAAATAAACAGTAATTGTGCAATAAAATGTGCAGAAGTGTGTGCTCACTTACTTCTACTTGACCAGGAGTGCACAAACTTTGTATACAAATATCAAAAAGTAAAGTACGTCCCTTAGCTTATTAAAACTAATACAACACTGCTACAGAGAAGGAGTGAAATATATAATTCAGTTATTCAGTTTTAATATACACATACATTAAATCTAATATTACAATATTGCCATAGGAATAATCAAAACAAATCGTTGATAAATATTTCAGCAAATAAAGGTAGCTTAAACATTTTATATTTTGTTATAAATTTTATAATATTATCATTGCATTGTTTCATGTTTAAAACTTTTATAATATTTTATAGTACTGAAAGTGAACAAAAATGAAAGTGAAATAAACAAAAGGGTTATGTTACAATAATTCATTTGGTAGAATTTCTTCAGTTTTGTTGAACATTGCGCAACATTTTGAAACATTTTAAAACATTAAAGCAGGCCAACAATTTCACATGCAAAAACAGAGCTAGGGCTTTTTGATTTACTCCGACTGATGATTTTCAATATATTTAGAAAATAAGGCTGTGAATGAATCTGTAACTAATTACAGACTAAACGATATAGAGCTCTCAGTAAAAATATGTTTGCATCTCTTTGTTTGGAGGGCTCGCTGTGATTACTCCCCTGTTGTTCTACTGTTCAGATACAAGCTGTTTCTGTCTCTATTAGAGAGCAGAAGAGGCCTGCCGTTTATGAGTGCTCATAAAAACACAGACATTGTATTAATTTGCACAAAGCTCTTTGGGCACAAAAGCCCTAAACGCACCCAAATGAGTTTGAGAGCAGCTCTGATTGTCATTGCTGCTGTGCGTCACGTTAATACAGGCACCAGGCATTAAACTCAGCACTTAAAGGGCAATTTATATCAGTTAAATGTTTACCGGCTGGGCCGCCGCATCACTCATTTAAATGTGACTTTGCTGGCAGCTAATTTGGCTTCATTTGAGCACAGAGCGTTCTTAATTAGAGCTCTGGAACCACAGAGCGACGAGCGGGTGACATTTTGCGGTGAAACGTTTGATGGGAGGTATATCGGCTACAGTAACAGCTTTATGAAACGGAGCAGAACATCAATAAAAGCTAAATGTCAGAGGAGAGGGGAAAACTCGCAGTCTGAGTGGGTTAATAGCTCTCAGATCCTTCATATGTATTCATATCGCAACCTTAGAAAATGCTACAGGGTCACAGATTGTTATTACAGCACTCCAACATCATTCACTAAAATCAGAACTTGCACACACAAAGCTAAAGCTATAGCAGAGATCAAAATCATATCTACACACTCCTCCACCCCCTCACCCTAAATGTAGTCAGCCAAGACATGTTTAGTGTCTTAAGTACACTTCTTCAGGTTTATCACTGGAGCTACAAGGCTAGTGTAGCTAACAAGCAATGGAACAAGCATTAGCATCAATTAGTATTGTGCTAACTGTCTCAAGCCATGTGGAGTTACTCAGTAATCTCTAATAAATTTGATTATGTGGTTTCTGATACTGTATGAAACTGTTATCTTTAAATATGGACTAAATTCAGGTTTTCAGGCTGGCTCCTGCTGTTTTTGGCTATGCTAATGTATGTTTGTTCATATACTATTTATATATATTATAAAATCATAGAAGGTAGCATTTCAGAAGCATCCGAAAGCTAATCTGAAAATAAAAATGAACTAATTCTTTTTTAAAATAGAAGACTACTAGCGAGATGGTTCATTTGTTAAAAATTCAATTATCTTATAATTTGGAAAAGTCCATCATCTGTGGACAGTGAATATATGAGTTTATGCATGTAGAAACAATCTGAGAGTTAGAAGTATTTGTGCAAATTTTCAAATGTATTTATTGTTTATTGTTATATATATATATTTATTGCATTAGATTTATGATGGTAAGTGAACATATCACTACGAGCGTCACCACAATAAGGAAGACTTACCAGCTCCATCTTGTCAATGAAGAAAATAGTGCACTTTAGTATCCTATTAGTCTACCAAAGGGTTTAATACACATAACATATAGATAATGGTCATATATATACAATATTTATTAATACATTATTTTGTAATTAGTTGAATAAACGTAGTCAGTTTTCACACTTCTATTTGCTAATGTTTCAAACTAAATAAATAAAAAAAAGTGAATAAAAAAAGTTTAAGCTTTTATTTTACACATTCATATTTTTCTTTAAAATGACATTTATATGATATGCAGCTACAGCAGTCCATCTCTGTCTCTCTGTTGGACGTGTTCTTAAGTTCATTATGCGGATCAGCTGACATGTCGTTGTGGTGTTGGAAGGTCACTTCTGAGCATAATGTTTGGCCTGATGGGCATTTAATACGGCTGGCCAGCTTGTGTCAATCAGCAGGGGGGAAATAAAGGTTGGGGGTGGGGGGTTTGCAGTGTTATGGGCCTTATGTTAATGAGGCTAGTGTGGGATCAGGACTGGGGTGGAGCTTCTGCTCTGGGATCTCTGACCTCATCAGTGATGCAGAGAGCGTTTGGTTGAGTCTCCACAGGCCGGGGGGGTGGGTTGGTGCCCCTCATTCACTTTCATCATGAAAAGCACAGGGGGTGGGGGGGATGTAACTACATCACAGAACGCCTTTCTAAATCATATTACCACATGCACCCCCCTCGCAGGACCCCACGGGACCCCGCAGCAGATTTATGTGGAAATGTGCTTTCGGTGAATTTGTAAAATGTAAATTGTCGCTTTTGTAAGAAAATCTCTTTTCTCCGTTCTTCTTAATAACTCAGGGGTCATTAATAAGCCTCTCATGGGGGGGGGGTGTTATTCCAGCATTAGAGGATATTTTCTCTGCCTTTGACATTTTAATCAACAAACCCTATACTATCCAGAATAACAAAAACAACTGATACAAATTATATCACTGCTCTTGGAACAAAACAGTAACTTTACACGGGAAAACATTTTAGGAGTTAATGGAAGAAGATTTTACTCTAAGTCTTTCTTGTTATTCCATTCATCATGAAATGTTCAAAGTGTAAACAACTGGAATCAAACCATCATACTAACCACTGTGAAACAGCAGCTAAACATAGTTCTCAGTTAAAGTCTGTTAATATAGGCAGCAAAAACCTGTTACTGAATCATCTACTGGCTCTATAGAGTTTTGTGTAGTTTTTCTTTTTTTATTTGTATCTAAAGATTTACGCCTCTCTGTGTCTCTCTGTCTCAGTCTCGACTTTACTGATGTATCTTGAGGCTATGTATTTTCACACACATCTGTTCTGTTTACTTAGCTAGCTAACAACATCAGCAAATCCTCCAGAGTAATGCTGCATTCGAACGAAGCTTAAAATTCGGAATTCCCCAACTCCGGCTATGAAAAATCAAAGAAAACATTCCTTTAACAGAGAATTTCTACTTAGAAGGTCAAGTAGGTGTTGTCAACTCTGAGCTTAGTGCATGAATTTTAATCAACATGGCTGCTCACACAGTCAACACTTCTTTTCTTTTGAATTAGATTTGTTTCAGATCTGTCACACAGTAATTGGTTAAATCTATAACACCATAAAGTTCCCTGTTTTGAGAAGGTAAATACATCACGGACATTAGAGTAATATCATATCACTGATTAGCTGGTAAGCTTGTTGCTAACAATACTTGTTTTCAGAAAATGACATAATCCAGAGCTCCTTCTTAACCTTTGCCAGGCTACATTACATGCTACACATTAACTAGCTAGCAATGCTAGCAAATCTTTTAGAGTAACTTCAGCTTTGCTACAGTAGCTGGGAGTTTAAGTTATGGCATCCTTGCTGACCTAGCAAGGTGATCTTGCATACTGGTCTAAGTTGGTTTATGCTGGTCAGGTGCTGGTTTAGTTGGTCACTCTGCATGGTCATGTTGGTTGACCACAACATATGCTTAAATTAGCGAGCAATGTAAGCTATGATGTTAACTAAGCTAGCAACAGTTGAAGGTGATGAACATTCTGCTTAGATGCTTATCCCAAAAAACCTTGAACGTTGCTTGGTTCTACTGTTTACTGTATTTGTATGGGATGTTGATACATTACTTGTACACAAAATATGAGATGCAAAATCTCATGTAAAAGCGCCTCCAGGCTGTTTTAGTGAGCCACAGCGAGCAGGTTTAAATAAACAGAACCGCTGAATGTTCTCTGCTTTGCTATTGCTGCTGAACATGTATAATCGGCCCTACATTAATGCGTTAGTACACAATAGACTTTACGGCTTCTGCTCATTAAAGAGGATCTGAATGGCTTTATTGATGATGAACCAATTAAGACAGCACGGCACTCCACTGGGACTCATCTGCATTATGAAGATTCTTTGTGTGTGTGTGTGTGTGTGTGTGTGCGTGTGTGTGTCGAGGGGGGTGTGACTTGATAGGGGGGTGTCTGTGTTTTTAGAGAGGATATAAAAAATAAAGAATGGTGCTTTTGACAGTGGTTTTAAACATTTATTGTACTGAAATTCAGCAGAAGTTTTAACGTTTCTGCCAGGATCAGGTCAGCAAATCATTGTTCCAGTTTGTGGACAGGTTTGGGCTGTCCAAAAGGCAATGTATATCTCCAAATAGGCAAGTTTAGAGAAAAAGGCAAAATGTTTTAACTTTCAATGGAAATTAATATAAAGAGCTTTTATTCCAAGTAATTTTACAGCATTCCACTGTTCCGTTCATGACGAAATTTCTACACAGTGTAAACAGCCGCTGCTGTGTTCAAAAGAAGCAGAAAAAGACACTATTGATATGCTTTCCTTTCTTTCTTTATGTATGTTTGTATATATTCAGTAAGTTACAAAAAAGTTTTTCTCATATGTTTTAAAGACATCAAATGTCATCCTGGGAAAAAAAATGCCATAATCATTATTATATTAAAAGCATGTCAGAATAAAAGTCCTTTGTTGTTGGTTGCGCTACGTGGCATTTGAGGAAATCAGAATTTACAGACAAAAGGTTTTGAATACTCATGTTATGATTTTAAAGATTCCAAACATAAAAATATGCCTAACTGTTACATTTATTTTCTATATCAACATTGCTTTTTTTAAATTAATTTATTTAATTTCAGTATTTGGAAATACTGAAATTTTAGAACTTTAAATGAATTTTATTTTGATGCACTAAAAATGTATTTACATAAAGGAGATAATGTAAAATAATCTGACTTGTATATTGTCTCATATATAGTTGTTTTGTAGGAAAGCAATGAACTGGACACAAAAATGCAGACCATTGACACATTTACATTTAAATGGTAAATATGATGCTAGTAACTGTACCTAAGACAAAACATGGTTGAAGCTAACAACACACACACACACTAACATCCAGAGGTAGAGCAGCTTAGAAGCTTTAGGAATGTTGCTAACATCCAGATGCTGAACACACACCCCTACAGTTTAGTGTAACAATCCGAACAATCCTTTTAGATGTGAGTGTTTTTATGAGGAGGATTCAACTCGGCTCTTTTACAGCCTTTAGCAGCTCCTTAAAAACATTTTAAGGTCTTACAGCGAGGTGTCTTAAAATACCACTTAACAAATCAATCCAGCGGTCAGCATGAGGAGACAGCGCTCAGCGCCACTCTGAGTGACAGCTGCAGTGGTTGGGGGGTTGATTAAGAGAGATTACAGTGACAGACGTCAGACTGCACTGAGACACTGCACACATGTTTGACTCCTCATTAAGGTCATTTTCATAGAAATGATATGCAGATTTAACAGGCTTGTACTGAGCTACTACCAGCCAATCAAAAACACAGTTTAAAAAGAAAAATAAATCAGCTTTACCAAAACAACATGAAAAATAATTTTACTCCAGTTCTGCAGTACTGATTTTAGGGAGTTTAGGGATACATGGGTCTAAAAGTCCTAGAATGTGATCACAAATGCATGCAGATTCAACCAAATCTAGCAAAATCTTTCCAATTGCTTGCAATTTTGTCCCATCAGCGCATTATGATATCATCAATAATTCGTTTTTTTTTTAATTGATAAGAAAATATTGCTCTAATTATTTTAAGACATGGCCCAGGCATCTCATAGTCAACAAACAAATATCGCTGTGAATACTGAAAAATCAAGTAAAAACAAGCAACAACAGTACAATGAGCTTAAACTGTTATAAACTCAGTGAGTTTGACCATTACCACGCAGAATAATGACCATAACGGTCATCTGCAGAATAATATCTGCACATATTATTTTAGAGGCCAGCTATAAAGGAGGACAAGTGAGGAGATTAAAAAAATAATAATAACAGGACTGAGGATTATTAAAATACACAATTACAATGATAATAATGCAACAAGGTATTGTCCTTTTTATTTAAGTACAACCCCATTTCCAAAAAAGGTGGGACACTGGGTAAAACGTAAATAAAAACAAAATGCAATGAGGTGCAAAATATTTAAACCCTATATTTAATTGAAAATAGTACAAAGACAACATATCAAATGTTGAAACAAAGAAATTTTAATGTTTTTTTGAAAAATATATGCCCATTTTGAATTTGATGCCAACAACACATTCCAAAAAAGTTGGGATGGGGGCATGTTTACCACTGTGTTTCATCACCTCTTCTTTTAACAAACTCTGTAAGCGTTTGAGAACTGAGGAGACCAACTGCTGTAATTTTAAAAGTGATATGTTTTTCCATTCTTGCTTAACATAGGATTTCAGCTGCTCAACAGTTCAGGGTCTCCTCTGTTATATTTTTCATTTCATAATGTACCAAATGTTTTCAGTGGGTGACAGGTATGGACTGCAGGCTAGTTTAACACCCGGACTCTTAATACGGTGCCATGCTGTTGTAATACATGCAGAATGTGGTTTGACGTTGTCTTGCTGAAATAAACAAGGCCTTCCCTGAAAAGGATGTTTTCTCCAGATTCTCTGAATATTTTAATGTTATTATGTACCATAGATGATGAAAAGCAAACATTCTTTGCTATTTTACATTGAAAAACATTTTTTACATTGAAAAACGTTTGCTCGTGCATCTTTCACAGAGTGGTGAACCCCTCATCATCTTCACTTCTGAAAGACTCAGCCTCTCTGGCATGCTCTTTTTATACCCAATCGTGTTACTGACCTGTTGGCAGTTAACCACCAGGTGTTTTTTCAGCATTACACAACTTTACCAGCCTTTTGTTGCTCCCGTCCCAACTTTTTTGGAACGTGTTGTTGGCATCAAATTCAAAATGGGCATATATTTTTCAAAAAACAATAACATTTCTCAGTTTCAACATCTGATATGTTGTCTTTGTACTATGTTCAATTAAATATAGGGTTTAAATGATTTGCATATCATTGCATTTTGTTTTTATTTACATTTTGCACAGCGTCCCAACTTTTTTGGAAATGAGGTTGTATTTAAGCATAATCAAAGTATCATTATTAATCACAATATTATGTTGTAATAATTAGTAATATATCAAATATGATAGCACAGTATACCAAGATATAATAATAATAATAATAATAATAATAATAATAATAAATTGTATTATGAACAGAATATTTAGGCACTTTTAAGGTATTAGTATTATTAATAGTAATAAAATATATATTGTTGCAGTTGACGTGTGAAGAAACAAATATAAAGATATAATTTTTAAGTTCATATCATTAGTTGCACTTCAAACTATACTTTTCATAGACATCCTAACATCCACTAGTCCACTGTCCCCAGCTCACCCACCAATACCCCCCACAGACATACTACAGTAAAGCAGCTGTAGGAGCTGTAGATCTCAGAGCTGTTTAGATAGCTGCTCATTGACCATACATTACATTCCACATCACCATCACACACACACACTAACAGACATGCACACACACACACACACTCTCAACAGTGCACACAGAAAGTGTGTGTGGGTGACCACATCAGAGTGATTAGAATGGATGAGTGCAGTAATCAACTTCTACTCTGATCCTCCTTAAATCCTCACAGACACACACGCATACTCTCACACACACACACACACACACACACACACACACACACACACTGAGTACAGTAGAGTGAGTGCAGTCCAACAGTCTCTGATCACAAATCTCTCTCTGTACTCACTTTCACTGCATGCATCTTGTTATTTACAAACATTTCATCTTAATTAATATTCTAGTGGGCCTAAAGCATCCCTCCCTCTGCCCACCCCAAACAACACGTAAATGCACACTTTGACTTTGTCAACAGACACATGTTTAGCTTTCCTTTAAATTCTAAAGCTGGTTTCTAGGACAGGGATTAAGCCCAGTCCGGGACTAAAGTAGTAATGAGTATATCTGTATGTTATAATTGTTTTTCTAAAATCTGGATTATGAGAGCTGGGCAGTGAGAGTAGACCTGCACTGTTTCCACAGCAGTCAAAAAAGCTGGATTTAGAAAGGTCTCAGTGGAAGTGATGCCTCCCTCAGAGTGTGCTCAGGCTCAGGCGTGTGCGAGGTGACCCTGAGAGAAGTGAGGAAGTTTGAGAGGGAACGGCATTAAATTAAGACGCTCTCAGGTGAGAGTGGAGGAGGAGGACTGGGGTCACTGCCTTTCATGATGGATCTCCTCTACTTATCATCCTCATGAAGGGAAATGCAGACAGGGATAGAGGAAGGGAGGGAGAGAGAGAGAGAGGGAGAAAGAGACAGAGAGGGAGAGAGGTATGAAGGTGGGGGCTGTTTGCACCCATGCTGAAAATTAATTTCTCTCTTTATTCACACGGCATGCCTGAGTGAGTGAGTGAGTGTGAAGGGGAGACTCAAGGCTAAGATGCCTTGTGTACCCCTCCACAGATAAAAATACACTTCTCCTCTCAACTCTCCTTTAACTGCTAACTGCACTCTCTGGCCCAGAGGAGGATGGGTTCCTCTTTCATGTCTTGGGTCCTCTCAGTGATTCTCTTGCACTCCTGAACTGACCTGAATTACACTGAACGGAATCTGAACAGAATGGAACTGAGCTGAATGGGACTTAAGTGAATGAAAATGAACTGCAATGAACATGCCTGATTTAAAACAAGTGAATTGAACGCTATTCTTCCTTTCCCATTACCTCATCCAGCACGAGGAGAAGAGTGATCATAAATACAGTACGCAGATCCACCCACACAGACAGAAGATCTCTTACACTGAGCTCAGGATGATGCCGAACAGACTCACGAGGGGAGGATCTTTACTGAGCTAAAGAGGCAGCAGGAACTCTTCCATCACAACATCACGGCAAGACGACTTAGCATGGGTTCTTAACTATGCCATAACACATATTACAGTTACACTTCTGTCCATTTTATAAGTGGGGTGAGGGGAAAATTCTGTAAACTGACTTCCTTATAGATTTTACTCTCAGATCTATAAATGTGGACAGTAGTACAGAAGATGGCACCTACTACTGTGGCTAAAAAATGATTCCGATTCTGCTTTACTTCACTAGAAAAAAGAGGCTGGTTTGTATCTGAAGTGTGACTCCATATCCCCCAAACGGGACAGTTTATTCCAAACCTGTGGTTCTGTTTCTCTAAACAACACTGCTGTGCCTAGCATGCAGGCAACTAAATTTGAGCGACATTAGCTGCAGTGATGACAGCAGTGCATTAGCATGTCCCAGTGGAGCGGCGATGCTGGCAAATGTGAGAAAACTGAGACAACTGAGTAATGCGAGTGAGACACACATTAACGCAAAGTCGTAACAGATTCAGTACAAACACAGGCAGCACGGCATGAGAGCAGCATGTAAACTTTCATGACCTCCGACCTTCATGTGGTCGGTGGTCTATGACTGTGGGAAACTGATGGAGCAGTGCACTCAAAATACCAAATATTCATGAAAATGTGTTCACACCGGCTGCAGTCAGGGGTTAAAGTGGGCTGGAAGGATCCAGAAAAGTGGTGGAAGGAGAAAAAGCTGAAACTGAAAATTATTTAGCCATTTTTTTTCAAAGCATTCTGATTTTGCCTGCAGCGTGACTGGACGGAACGGATCAAATCATGTTCACATGAAAAGTTAAAGGTCAACCATGTTTCCCGGAAAGAAATAGGGGGTCAATCATGTTTTACAGGAAAAATCATGCTTCCTTTGAAATATTAAAGGCAAATTATTTTTCACAGAAAAAAAAAATTAAGGGCCAATTCTATTTCCTTGGAATAATTAAGGACCAATCACGTTTCACAAGAAAAATTAAGGACCAATCACGTTTCACAAGAAAAATTAAGGACCAATCATGCGCCGTTCATATTTCCGTATAAAGGGCCAATCAAATCTCATTGGAAATATTAAGGGCTATTATGTTTCATATGAACAATTAAGAGCCAATCATATGAACTCATATGAACAATTAAGGGCCAATCATGTTTCTTTGGAAAAGTTAAGAGTCAGTCATGTTTTACAGGGAAAATTTAAGGCCCAATCCCAACCGTGTTTTAAAGATAAAATTAGGGGCCAATCATGTTTCTTTGGAAACATTAAGGGCCAATCATTTTTGACAGGAGTAATTAAGGCATAATCATGTTTCCCAGGAAAAATTAAGGGCCAATTATGTTTCCTCAGAAATATTAAGGGCCAATCCTTTTTTCACAGAAAATATCAAATTCCCATGTTTTCCTTGGAAAACATATATTTCCCTAGAACGATTAAGGCATTTCAAAATTTCTTAGTATTTACGGGTGTTCCACCTTTTGCTTTAATGACAGCCTTGCACTTAAGCTGCATGATCTCTACCCGATGTGTAAAAACCTTGTTGAACAAATCAGATCCACCTGAGAGTTGTCTGAACCCAAGCTTCACTAAAAGAAATAAGATTCAAAACAAATCTGAAATTGACATGGTCAATGTCACAAATCCACTTATATCTGAACAGTGATTTAGAAATCTTCAGAATCTGTAATATTTCTTCAATTGTCCTAACTTTTCTTAGTTTTACATTATTCAAAATTTAGAAACTTTCTATTCCCAGGTTTAAATGAAAACAATCCAGATTTTCAGTGTGCTCTGAGACATTTTGGGCCCCAATGTATATAATTATATATATATTAGATGTAAATTGAGTAAGCTAGCTCGTTAGTGTGCTATATGTGTGGTGTGTGCAAATCTGTAGCTTGGTGATTTGTTAGTTAAGTTACTTTCCATAGCTAAGCTTACTATTTAAATGAATGCCAATTAATTCACAAGCTCCTTCTCCACCCACTGTGAAAAGTTCCACCAGCTTCCAAATTCCAATTTAACCCCTGAGTGCGTTTATAAACAGGCAGGACAGTGGTTATGAAACTGTGCGAGCCTGGTGCTCTTAGACCAAACAGCAATGATTCAAACGTTCCCACAGGCTTAGCAAAACCATAACATAGGAAAACCAGAACCGCTTGCTACTCAAACTCCATTTCAGACTCTACTCTCTGATTAAAAAATGTCTAATGTAATGAACATGATAAAAACAACTACATACAAAAACTCCATCGCAAACCACCTCTATCAAAGTGCAGCAGTCATCCTTTTCCCAAACCTCAGAATCCTCAGGCGACGCTCCAAAAATGTTCTGATTTCAGATGAACATTCACAAAAACAGTGACATTCCTGAGCAGAACTGGAGAACTAGACTCTCCATCTACGGTGCCAGGCAACAATCTAGGAACACTATTCTTCCTCTGTAAAATACATTTTTCTTCTTTTACTTTTCAATTAAGAGCCCATTTTTGTTTAAACTTAGCAGCTGACAACTTATATTATTAACAGCTATGTTAGAAGATACCATGCTAAATAGAATAAAAGATAGCTAACAGGCTAAACTGCTCCACCATTGATATTAAGTGATAGGCTTAGAAGAACTGAATGAAAGATTCACTGTGAAGACGTAGAGTAACACAACACAGGAAATGAGAAATTAGCATGGTTGCAATGAGCTAAAACTACGTATATGCTGAAGGTTTCTGCATTGAACACTGCTGTTATTATATTTTCATTATTATTAAGAAGTGCCTGCAATATTCAACGACGACTGAATGTTCTTGCCCTGATTCAGCCGTTCGTAGTTGCGTGGCAATAAAACCAGGGGCGCCCAAACTTTTTGACTTGGGGGGACAAGGTGCAATTGCTAAAACAATATACAATAACAGAAGGTAGGTTTCAAATTGAGTTTCTAATATATTTTTATAAGGTTACATTATATTTTGCTACAAAAATACTTCAAAACACAAATTTAAAGGGAAAAAGAATGTAATAAGGTATATATAGTTTAAAAAATATGTTTGTTCTCTTATTGCAGGGGGTTATTTTCTAGTGGGCTAATTTTGGCCCACAACCCTCACTCTGGGCAGCCCTGACTACTTTTTTTGGTGGAAGAACTGTTTATTGAGATTATTATTATTATTATTGTTATTAATAATAACTTAAATTGCTTATGGAAAAACTGTGTGTTTGATCATGTTTTATGTCAATAAAAACAATAATGTGGAACTGAGAATGGGCTACAGTAATAATGCACAACATCTCATGGCTTACTGCAGTGATTGTTTTTGGTACATAAAACAACATGTTGTAAGTGGACTTCACAGAAAGACATAAAATACAAGCATTTTTGTATTTGAGCCATTTTGAAAAGTCAGGCTTGTATACTGTAATATAATGACCCTTGTGATGTCACTAACATGGTCCTTGTACAGTGTCCTTTAGTAAAAGTGTCAGTTCAGGACCTTTTGACCTTTCTGTCCTATTTTGTCAAAATAGACGTCACTATTTCACCTCTCCCAGCTTGCTCACTCTGAATGTGATGTGATTGTCCAGTTCCCACCCAGCCAGGCTGAGCATGAGGGACTGACCCTGGGTCAGCAGCCGCTCAGAGAGCAGGCAGCTGTCAGCGTTTTGAGCTGAAGAGTTTAAGGGCTGGAACAGAACGCGCTTTCACTCAGAATAAAGTGACACTCGTCCTTCAGCACAGCAAGAGAGAGAAAGAGAATGAGAGAAAGAGAGAGAGAAAGAGAGTCTGAGTGATCACTCCATCGACCTTCTCAAAGCGGACTTGTAACAGCTGGTGACCCAATAAAACCTAATCTTTATATATGACTTTCTATACTGAATGACTACAAGATACTTTACTTTTGGAATTACTTGAGTGATTTAGCAATAATAACTTATAGTACATAGACAGAAATATTACAAGATTCACCAAAATGTATTTTTGTAGATGTTTCATTCAATATTTTAAGAAATTTGTAGTTATTCAATGATAAATAATATACTATGATTATCTTAATACACTAATTTTTGTCACCTTCTGGAGTTAAGAATTCTGGAAGTTAATTTCATTAGCACTTTATTCTTGATGTTCTACAGCTTTCTCTGTAATTTTAGAATTTTCTACAGCTCTGTTCATCATTCTGTACACATCTAACATTTTGACATTTTTATTTACAGTAGGGTCCTACTGATTATCTGAAACCTGTAAAGTTGTTCAAATTACAAGTGTTTATACATTTATCTGCAACCAGACTGTTTTTCATTGTTGAAAATATTGATTCCGAATATTGATTTGATACACTACTCTCTGTATACTGTAAACCTTATATAGTATATCATATATTGTATAGAATTATAAATATATATATATATATATATATATTATATATATATATATATATTAGGAAATGTATGTACATTAGGAAAAATATCTTAACTCATCATAACTTTAACGTACATATATTAGGAATAAGTGTTCTTAACTTTAATGTTAGGAAATAAAATGTATTACTTTAATGTACGTATATTAGGAAAATTGTGTGCATTTAATGTAATGTATGTTTATGTATGCTAATGTTATGTACGTTTTTGTACATTAATGCAATGATTATTTGTTCCAAATACTTTCGGATCCTCTTTTGGTTGAATCATTATGAAATTTTCACTCAATGTAAAAAGCAGCTGGAGTTTTTCTTCAAATGGTGTAAAAATATTAAAATTAAGTTGTGATGTCTTGATTTGACAGTTTTTTCCCTTTTTCGGCTGCTCTGAGATCAGCCTGGACTGTTTTCCCATAATGCATGTGGACAGGGTACAGGCAGGGGTAAGCTGATCTGAAGTCAGCCACATGTTATTACTGTAATCATATCCAGATCACAGAATTAGTCATATATTCTGGAATGCTATGTTCAGCATGACGGTGGCCAGAGACTTCTTGTTATCTGGAGAGAGAGAGATCATGTTCTTAACCTCCTGCTCGACCCACAGCTAAAAACAACAATCAGCACTGTCGTACTGTCTACTGTCAGAGAGAGAGAGAGAGAGAGAGAGAGAGAGAGAGAGAGAAAAACGAGAATGTATGTGTGAGAAGAAAGAGAGAGCGAGAGTGGGAAGAAAAAGAGAAAGGAAAGAGATTGAGAGTAGAAAGAAAGAGAGAGAGGAGAGAGAGATTGAGAGAAAGATTCAACCTGAATAAATCTGATCTGCACTTGCAAAATACCCCCAAAACCCCCCAGCAGACGGAGCGCCCGCAGTGTTTTGGAGAGGGCAGTAAATTTTACAAGCAGCCTCTTAGCATTCCTGTCCAGATTGCAGTTTAATTAGCTGTTAATCATCTACAGGACATTAACGGGAGGGTGTGTGTGTGTGTGGTCGTTATCAGTAGATGAGCTGCAGAGTGGATCGCTCCATTAGCCGTTTGTATGAGCTAAGTAGAAATCTGTAGCACAGCAGCACAGCTGACAACAGCTAACGCTAACTATCAGTCATCTCAACATACACATGCAAACATTATTCACAGGACTGATACATAATATACAGCATAAGAGAATAGAATAGACAGCATACTATACAGTTTGAATGCATAGTACACAGTGTACACTATACAGTGTAAGAGTATAGTATAATATAGTACACAGTGTAAGCATAAAGCATATAGAGAATACTTCATTGTGTAATATACAGTACAGTGCACACTGCAGTATTTAAGTGCAGTATTTAGAGTACACTACATTACGTAAGAGTATGCAGTGCCCTTCACAAAATTGGCACCCCTGGCAAACAGAGCAAAACAGGCTGTAAAAAACTGTATCTCTTATTCTTTTGATCTTTCATTCAAGATATAAATGACAACTAATCTTTATTTACAGGACAATAAATCTTATCATGAAATCTTTTTCTCAAATCTATATGTACCCTAGATACTCTTGAGTGAAATCTAACTGAAGGAGATTTTTACGTTTAGGTAGGTTTAAATAGGAGGTGACACACAGGCCAAATTCCACATTCATCACTATGAGAAAGACCAGAGAATACAGCAGTGACAGGCATCAAAAGATTGTTGAGCTGCACAAATCAGGAAATGGCTACAAGATAAAAGTGAAATGCACATTTCCACTATTAAGGCGATAATTAAGAAGTTAAACGTAACTGAAGAGGTTAAGAAACTGCCAGGAAAAGAATGCATGACTATACTGACCCTGGATGAAGAATCTCTAAGGATGACAGCCAGGGAACTACAGAAATTAGTTAGGTCTTGGAGTCAAAACGTCTCCCAAACTACCATCACATGCCAACTACATAACCACAAGTTGCTGTCAAGGACCAGCACACTCAAGCAACTACAGTTTGCCAGACTGTACTGGATCTCTTCAGTGGAATCATGTTCTTTGGTCAGCGTAGACACAAAGATATCCATGCAGAAAAGTATCTCATCATTATCTCATCACTAATGAAGTATGGTGGTGGATCTGTGATGTTGTGGGGCTGTTTTTCTTTCAAAGGCCCTCGAGAACATGTTCAGAACATGTTCAGATACATGACGGTATCATGAACTCAATCAAGTACCAGCAGATATTAATTCAAAACCTGACTATGTCAGCCAGGAAGCTTAAAATGGGCTCTGGCCGGATCTTACAGTAGGACAATGATTCAAAGCACACATCAAAATCAACAAGAAAATGGTTCACTAACCACAGAATCAAAGTTTTATTGATTCCTCCATATCCATCCCAGTCCCCTGACCTGAACTCCATAAAAAACATGTGGGCTTAGCTGAAGAGGAGAGTCCATAAGCGTAGACCTCAGAATCTGAAGGATCTGCAGAGGTTCTGTATGGAGGATGTGTTCCCCAGTCTCATTAAGCATTATAGGAGAAGATTCATAGCTGTTATCCTTGCAAAGTATTAAATGAATCGGTTAAACAATTGTGGCACATACAAATTTGAGAAAAATATTTATTTCATCATAAAATTTTGATTTTTTATTTTAAACAGTGTACTTCAAATAACGCTTATATGTTAATACTATTTTAAATATACGATCACAAGGATGTCCAGTAAAGGATGTTTTTTTACAGCCCTATTTGTTCATGTTTAGCACGGGTGCCAATATTTGTGGAGAGCACTGTATCATATAGAGTACACTATACAGCATAAGAGTATAGAATATGAAGTACACTATACAGTGTAAGAGACACTACACAGCACAGGAGTATCTTATATAGAGTACACAATATAGCATACGAGTACAGTACATTGAGCACACTATACAGTGCAAGAGTATAGTAAATAAACTATACAGCGCAAGAGTAGAGTATATAGAGTACACTATACATCTTAATAGTCCTCTCCTCTTCTTCATACTCTTCTCCTCTCCTCTAATCTCTAATTTCCACTCCTGTTCTCTCCTTATTTCTCCACTCTTCATTTCTACTCTTCTGCTTTCCACTCCTGTTTCTGCTCTCCTCTCTGTTCTCTATTCTCTAGCTTTCCACTCCTCCTTTCTCCTCTCCTCTTTTCTCCTATCTTCTCCTCCTTCCTCATTTCCTCTCTTCTCCTTCTTTCTCCTCTCCTTCTTTCAGAAGACCTGCTCTCTGAGAGTGTTTTTGGGGGGTTTGTGTCCGTGTGACAAACAGGAGTGGAGGTGATTAATGAGGGAGTCACACTCATATCAGCTCACTAATTACAGCATGAAACAGGTCACACGCACACACGCACATGCACACACGCACATGCACACACGCACATGCACACACACACACAGTCTGACTATGTTAACAGGAAAATAAATGCAGTATAAAGCTTCTACACACATCTTTAAAAGAAGAAACATAAATATCAATAGGCTTTTCCTGTTTTCCCAGATTCAGTACTGAAGGAAAAATACAGGAGGAATCGGATTGATTTCAGGACACAGGATTGCCTAATGACATTTCACTAAAGAGTGTCACTTTGTCCAAATCTGCACACTACCATATTTTATATGTCAAAACAGTACACCACAATTAGCAGAATAGTACAGTATAGGGTAGTGTAGTGTAGTATAGTATGTGTAGTGTGGTATAGTGTGGTATAGTATAGGGTAGCATAGTGTGGTATAGAATCCCATTTCCAAAAAAGTTGGGATGCTATGCAGAATGTAAATAAAAACAGAATGCAATGATATGCAAATCATGTAAACCATATTTTTAAGGAAAATACTACAAAGACAACATATCAAATGTTGAAACTGAGAAATGTTTTTGTTTTCTGAAAAATATATGCCCATTTTGAATTTGATGCCAACAACATATTCCAAAAAAGTTGGGGTGGGGGCATGTTTACCACTGTGCTTCACCACCTCTTCTTGTAACAAACTCTGTAAGCGTTCGGGAACTGAGGAGACCAACTGCTGTAGTTTTGAAAGTGAAATGCTTCCAGTTCTTGCATAACATAGGATTTCAGCTGCTCAACAGTTTGGGGTCTCCTTTGTTGTATTTTTCATGTCATAATGTACCAAATGTTTTCAGTGGGTGGCAGGTCTGGACTACAGGCAGGCCAGTTTAGTGGACTCTTTTAATATGGAGCACTGCTGTTGTAGTACATGCAGAATGGGGTTTGGCATTATCTTGCTGAAATCAGCAAGGTCTTCCCTGAAAAAGACATTGTCTGGATGGCAGCATATGTTGCCAAAACATGTAAATATCATTCAGCATTAATCGTGCCTTCACAGATGTGCAGGTCACCCATGCCATGTGCACTAATGCACCCCTATATCATCATGAACACTGGCTTTTGAACTGTGCACTGATAACAAGCTGAGAAGTCTTTAGCTTGGAGGACACAGTGTCCCTGATTTTCAAAGAGAATTTAAAATTTTGATTCGTCGGACCACAGGACACATTTCCACCCCCCCCCAGTCCATTTTAAATGAGCTTGGGCTCAGAGAAGGTGGCGGCATTTCTGGATCCTGTTTATATATGGTTTCTTCTTTGAGTTTTAGAGTTTTAACTTGCAATTATGAATGCAGTGATGAACTGCGTTCATAGACACTGGTTTTCAGAAGCGTTCCTCAGCCCTTGCAGTGATTTCCTCTACAGAATCATGTCTGTTTTTAATGCAGTGTCAACTGAGGGCCCAAAGATCATGGCCAGCTAATACTGGTTTGTTGAGAATTTTGAGAAACGTTATTCTTGAATTATTTCATTATTTGATCGTGCAGTCTTACACAGAGTGATGAACTCCTCCTCATCTTTACTTCTAAAAGACTCAGCCTCTCTGGGATGCTCTTTTTATACCCAATCATGTTACTGACCTGTTGCCAGTCAACCAATAGGTGCTTTTTTAGCATTACAGAAGTTTACCAGTCTTTTGTTACCCCCATCCCAACTTTTTTGAAACATGTTGTTGCCATCAAATTAAAAATGGGCATATATTTTTCAAAAACAATAAAATTTCTCAGTTTCAATTTGATATGTTGTCTTTGTACTATTTTCAATAAAATATAGGGTTTAAATTATTTTCACATTTTTATTTACATTTTGCACAATGTCCCAACTTTTTTGGAAATGGGGTTGTAGTATAGGGTAGTATAGTGTTGCATAATATAATGTAGTGTAGTTTGGTATGGTGTTGTATAGTACAGTACAGAGTTCTTCAAACCCAGACCTTTAATCCATTTTCCAGTCCTGGATTTTTGGATAAGTGGCAACAGAACTCTGAAGAAAACTGCTTATATTGTTTCTATATATTTCAGTAAATAATAAACCCAGGCATTCAGAGTAGTTGTACCTGATATATACCTGATAAAAGAAATGAGCGGTTAGTTTATTTGACCTAAAAAAGTAGTGTTGTTACAGTGTTACAGTTGAAGTGTCATAGTGTTATATAAAAACACACTACACGTTTAAGATCATTCTATGCTTCATTGCTAGAGGGAAAGTATTTTGAATGAGACCCTTCGTTATTTATTTTCCTTGGTTATGTTTCCTAGTTCTATTTTATTAAATAAATTATAAAAGTGAGCTGTACCAGTCTGTTGATGCGGACGAACTCCTCCGCACTCTTGGCCCAGGGTGGCAGCTCCACATCAGACACCACTGTCCCATCATCCATCACCCCCAGGTTATAGTTATTAGAGTTAACAAACATCTCCGGCAGGTAGAAAAACTCAGGAATCAACTCCTACATAAACAGGGTACAGAGAGAGAAAAATCTATTTAAGTTTTAAACTACTAATAAGTCTACTAATACTACTAATAAGATTGACAAACAGACGGACAAAGAGACAGATTATTTGTGTTAAACCAAGTTCAAGACTACAGCCAATGACAGAAATAATGCCACTCTACATCATGCATCGCCCATACTGTTTATGGAGAGTTTTAGCCAAAACAGGTGATCTCTTACTTACCTGATTATCTTCTCTCTAAACAAAGAGCATATCTGACAGCTATTGCAACTTATAATAAATTAACAATAAAATCAGCACAGAGATTTAATGTTAGACCCAATATTTATCAAATGCAACTGCCAGCTGTAAGCTATTGTTTGCTTTCCAGTGAAAAGTCATTAAGTACGTAAGTTATTCATTTTTTTCAGATATTTCTGAAGAGATTAGGTTTAAGATAATCCACTTGTAAAAGGAAGGAGAAAGTAAAGGAAAGGAAAATAGGTAAAAAAACAGGAGTTTCCAACACTCCAACTGATTAAAAGCTACAGAGAAAATGGGACTCTTAACAATCACCTGCAAAACCTAGTAGATCAACAAAACTGTCCCCATCAGATAAACAGTAATTAAAGCTTTCATCTTTAATAGAGAGGAGAAAATCACTCGCTCCACTCTTGCTTCAGATCTGAAAAACAAAAAGATCTGAAAACAAAAGTGTTTTTGTCCATTCTTTCAACTCAACACTATGGGTTGGAAAGGATGTGTAGCTGTCAATAAGCCCTTAATGAGGAAACAAAATAAACAAAAACATTTGATCTAAAACACTGAAACTAGACATTCTAAGACTGAACTTTAGATGTGTGGAAAAACAATTCTTTGAAAAACTGAAAGCGAGCCTCCAGAAAAGAACGGAAGCTGGTAAAGAGTTCCAGGGTAAAAAAAGGACACTCTAAATACTGAAAAAAGATAGTATATTTAGTTGTTGAGGATTCTGTGTAGTTTTCTGTTAAATGAGGGGTGTTTTTGCAGTAATTGGAAGAATTAAATTATGTAAACAATGTATTAATCTAATTCATGTCCAATGACTAGATTTTAGGTCTAAAGTAATAATATTTATGCATTGGATGAACATCTAACAGGTATATTTTTGATTATAATTAATGGTTACACTCTTATTCCCAATCAAATTAGGATTTTATATTGCTTTGTTTAAAATCAGTAGTCCAATGTGACTAAAGGACTGAATTTGATGATAAAATATGTGATGAAAACCTCACTTTTTGGCCATATAGTTTGACGGATTTAAAAAAATTCTTCAGATTTGTGCTCAGAGCCTGCGTTGCAGATGTATGTTTCACAAACCTACTTTCACAAAAGCTGCAGAGTCTGTGCCCATTGGCACAGCCAACAATCAGTAGCAAAACACCGTCAGCAAACCTGGCTGATTAGGTTTATGTGTTTGAATGACCCCTGTTCATAGCTTCACAGGAGTGAGAGTGGCCAATTAGGCAAGCAAACAAACACGGCCCACGCCTTTTCCCTCCCTTCTGTTCTGTCTCTCTTTAAAACGGCAAGTCTTTAAAACAAAAAGGTCGGGGCTTTACGATGGCACCAGGCGCCCTGCGCTTCACCCGCGTAAATTCGCCCCCTCGGCTGGCGACGTACAGACCCAGGAGCACTTAAGCGGCGGAGGGATAAGTACCGGGGGGTAGTAGAGAGGCTATTATGTGCAGTGGCCCTGTGAGCAGGTCTGGTCAAAGGGCAAAACCTGTGATCCAAAATCCTGTCCTGCTGCGGGTCAGTGGAGAGGTGTGCCCCTCGGCCCCGTCCTAGGCCCCCTATAATTCCCATAAGGGGAAACTTCCAGCAGCCTTTTCTAGGGCAGAGGGGTCAGGGGGCTGGGGTCAAAGGTCAGGCTGGATACTGGCAAGGCTAGGACAGGATCAGCAGAGGCTTTAGGCCATTATTGCCCTCTTTAGCCTTAAACACAAGAAACTGCCAAAGGCTTTTCACCCTTTTGTAAAAAAGGGGTAGGGAAGGAGGTAGAAACAGTTTAGCCAACTTAGTGTGCTAATTAATATATCAAAAACCTGGCAGACTGAACAATAACAATAATCATAATCTATTACAAAGATTATTTTATAATTCTGTATTACTAAAGTAAACAAAAGTGAACAGTGTCACAAATGCAGCTTAGATTTTGAAGCTTTTGTGCATTCATTCAGGTCAATCCTCAGTAGAAATCCTGTTACACTGATCCACAGTGACAACCTCAGACCGGCTTCTTTTGTAATCAAGTGTTAGGCGGTAATGCGATCCACATGTTTTATTATGGAAAGGAGCGCAATCAGGCTAGAGGAACCGTTGAGGAACGTCAGGCCTGCATCAGCATAGCCTGAATGTGTCGTAATGAATATTTTAAAAGGTCTGCACACTTGTTAAAAAGTCGAATTGCCAGGGTTTCTGTTTTCTACGGTGCGCTAGCTTCGGTTTCAGACTGAAGGTGAAGCGGGCCGAGGTTCATGTTAAGGTTACCTGGTATGGAGGGTCTTGTGGAGTTCTTTGGTGGGAAGGGGGGTTCGAAATCGAGATTAGCCGAAGGCTTTGATCAGAAAGGCTTGACGCTTTCATGGTAGCATGACAAGGATTGGTTGTGACCGTACATGTGCTGGGGTGCGTGTTTATGGAAGGGGCAATGGGGGCAGTAGGGGCAGAAAGTTGCCGGGTCGCCGTGGTTACGGCCCTAGCTCAGGCCCCAGTGGGCTCCGGTTACCCGGAGGAAGTGTGCTTGCCGCAGAAACATCTAATCACGTAATGGCCTCCATATTGGAGAAACAGAAATGATGAAAAGCAAATACAGGGCCCGCACTGAACAATGCCTGATTGACAGGAAATACGAAACTGTGTGGCTCTATGTGCACGTGTGAAGAAAATCTTACCTAACCCTAACCGTGAGCAAAGGTTTGGTCAAATGACATGTTTTGTTGATTTTCTAAGTAAAAATAACTTCACACATCTTCTACAGACAAACACGTCAATTTTTTTGCAAGTTTTAGTGCATAATTTCTATTTATTTGATTAACATTTTGGGAAATGAATAAAACATTATATATAATATAAAATGTTCCTTAACTTTTACACAGGCCACATTTTGTTTTATTTTTTTCGCCAAATTGCTAAATTCAGCAAATAAACAGTAAATGTGCATTAAATTGTGCAGAAGTGTGGTCTCAGTAGAAGACGTGTTAACTTATTTTCACTTAGAAAATCAACAAATACAAAGAATTTGAAAAAGGGATGCCCAAACTTTTGCACATGACTGTGTGGAGCTATGCAGACCAACAAATTTAGATGTTTACTTGATAAGTGATTCCATGACTGGGGTGCCATTTCTTTCCCACTGATGTTAAATTTATGAATATGCATGTGAACTAAAGACAAAAGACATTTAATAAAACATTACTACCTATTGAGTTTTTATTTTGAATGAAAGATCAAAAGGATCAGCAATAAAGAATGTTTTTACAGCCTGTTTAGCTTAGGTTTACCAGTGGTGCCAATATTAATGGATGGCACTGTTTAAGCATTCAGAAAACAGTCAGAGCCCACTTCATCTTGAAATATGACCATTAAAATATAATGCAAATATTGCATTAATGTGTGAATTTGTTTGACATCATCTTTTCTCACGAGTCACCCATTCTGAGTTATGAGAAATGTACATTTTAGTCCCTCAACTTTCATTCAGCACTGTTACCTGAACATAGTCAGCCACAAATTTATTATCATGGATGCTAGTTAACCCCATTTTTACATATTTGCTGGATTAACAATGTTGTGAAATGTTAAAATGATTTTAAGACTTACAAGAACTAAATGGCTAAATGGTACCCAAATCATGGAATCATCCATATGATATTTAGGAATATTAAGCAGACTATCAGGTGTATACATGAGTAAAGGAATGTTATTTCTGTGTAGCTGTGAACATTTAAGATGTTTAAACTGCATTATTCACTGCAGCTTCTTTGCTATACTTTCTGTTTCACTTTCCCTTCCCAAAACTTTTCCCTTCCCAAAACTTTTGTAACAAAGAAATAAAACTGCAATATGTTGTGATTGGGCTGCAGTAGTGTTCTACGCAAAAAACTAACTGTGTATAATATGATATATTCACCTACATCATACTGTGTGAGCAGAGCTAACAGTTGTAGACCTGGTGTAACTGGTGTACCTTCACATCAGACGTGTCCCTCTGGCAGTTCCTCCAGGCTCTGGAGACGGAGGAGAATGTCCGGTCAGCATGGTCAAACTTCCCTCCTTGGAAATTCAGGAAAAGGGTTGTGAACGGCTCCTGAGAATATTTCAGAAGGCAAACCAAATCAGAAACCACACATAGCAGCATCAACAGGACTAATCTGACAGGTTGTGACAGATTTCCAGTATGTTAGCTTTTAGTTTTTTCAAAAACTCATTATATCCAGAACTGCCACATATACATATTCATTTGTAGTAATTTGGGGTTTAGCGTCTACCCGTCAGGTGGGGTGGTACAGCCCCAGTTTTCTGTTTATAATTGGCAAAAAGCAACAACATCTGTTACACAAATTTAGTATTTCATTTGCAATCCTTGATGTAAAAAATCTCTGTATCTTCCTCTAATCCTGCTGCCCACCGAGTTAAGCAGGTTGTTTTGCTATTAACACCACAGAGCAGTGCAAGCTAATCCTGAATAAAGCTCAGTAAATGACTTCCTCTCCTCAGT
Organism: Colossoma macropomum; assembly: GCF_904425465.1. NCBI lineage: Eukaryota > Metazoa > Chordata > Actinopteri > Characiformes > Serrasalmidae > Colossoma > Colossoma macropomum. The sequence goes on along the minus strand of NW_023494796.1, from coordinate 13,384,043 downwards.
TAAAAGCTCTAAATATCTACAGAAACCTGTGGTTCCTCCAGCAAGACACTATCACTGCATTATTAACTGGATTCTAATCATACTTAATCTTCTTGGTGGGGAATCAATAGCAGCACAGTAGAAAAAACGGCCTAATTACAGTCCATCCAGCTGAATTAGAGCTGTGTCCAGCTTTGTGGAGCATCTGGCCAGAGTGGGTGATGTGTGCTTATCCAATAAAGCGTTTGCTGAAGAGGCTTTAGGATAAGCCTGATAATAATGTGAGGGATCAATTCAATGGCTCAACAGGGAGCAGGCATGAAAGTGAGATACTGTAACAACTACAGGCCCGGTCACCACTTACTGACCTCCAAAACTGCACATATTACTCTGGCTTTGTGTGTACACTTCACCGGGTTTATACATCGGTGAGGAACCCTCAGGGGTTCTAGTTTTTCAGAGAAGGCCTACTGATTTCTGGGAACTGTCTGTAATCTAGTTTTCCAAATTCCCTTTTTTTTAAATAGTATCATCACGTTTGTTGCATTTAAACTCTGTGTGTATTGTATTGATACACTTATTTAATTGTTAAGTTTTGATTTTTGAGCTCTCCCATTTGTTAGGCCTTCAGGAGTTGGACTGAAGGCCTTACACTTTAGACTAAAACTGCTACAAAATCAAATATCTGTTACTGTGTTTTACAGGCTTTGAATGTTCGCATTTGAACTGAAGTGGCCAAAAAAAATTTGTGGCCCGAACTGAGGGTCTTACAGTCATAGTCACAAATGATAAGACACAATGCTGTTCTATAATTTGGAATGACTGTTCTCATTAACCCCACTGTGTCTCAACATCTAGTTTAGTATGAAAATTTATTCAGATTGCTCTCAGTGATAAATGCATAAATGATAAAAAAGCATTAATGATAAATTAGGTGATAAAAACATTAATGAGTTAACTTTTAAATAGCAGAGTTGATTAATAATACTGTATGAAGTGTTATGCAGTGTACATTAAAACATGTTAATCCTTTACTGCATGGTGTTGCCATTTGGGAACAATTCATTTATTTTAATTTTTTGCTTAAATAAAATACAAAAATCAACTTTTTTTTCCTTTATGTGTAAAACGGTGTAGTTTTATCTGATTTAATGCCTCAGATAAAGTCGGTCTATACTGTTGTAGTCTATACTTCTTTTTTTGTCACATCTTTTGGTCAGACTTCTATAAAATATTTGTTTCCATACATAAAACCAGTTTAAATGTTATTTTTATATTTTATATAGAAAGACAACACTTCTGTTACGCAGATGTTTTGTTTCATGTCTGGATGACGAATATGGACTGGAGAACGACATTCATTTACTCTCAATTAATGTATTGCAGTATTGCTCCACAGTTGCATGTTGTTGTCATAGAAATATATTTCTATAAAAAAATTCATGAAACCATTTTTTTTATGTATTTTCTATAATTTATGCAGTAATGGGTTAAGGCTATTATAATTAACATGTAATCTATTTAGACATCTGAATTGAAGATTATTATTACAATCTTGTTTAGGTGTATATAATTTAAATGAAGCTCTTCTGAGTTATGTTATATGTTGTCTGTGTTCCCAGGAGTGCGTATGTGTTCTGTATTGTGATGCAGCTATCAAAGCCAAAGGCAAATTTCTAGAAATGGCCAATCTATCTATACTGTCCTGCCTTCTGTATAATTATTATAAGTATTTGATTACAATTATTTTGTAATGAGTTCAATAAATCATCATACATCTTACATTTAACTATTACCTAGTTTAATTATTCTATCATGATTATCTAAAAATATATTAAATACGCAAATATAATTCAATTAATTGTTTATATTGTAGTGCAAAATAGATAATAAAAACAGCAACCAAGATTTTTATGGATTTTTAAGTTTGAAAATAGCCTGAGAATTTCATTTGGGTCAAAAATGAGTACATACTTAACTAAATATTGTTATAGCTTACTCTAATATTTCAAAATCACCATTTTCAGATCAACGTATCATAATTTAACCTTGTATCTAATAACACGCTAGTTTACTAATACAGTTTTATACAGATGCGAATACATTTTTCCAGTATTCAAGTGTGCATTTTCATATAAGAGATACTCTCAGTAAGCCTTGGTTATGAGTTTAGCTTTGTGTCTGCGTGCTGGACGTGCAAGGGGAGGGACAGTGAAATGAGCAATGTGTTGTGAATTTGTTAGCATGCTGATAAGGCTCATATTTCAGCCTAGCGTAAATCACTCTGACTTAGCACACACACACATAGCCAATTATAAACAGCAATTAGCCATGATGTGCAGCGCTGCAAATCATACGATGAGTGCACTGTTAAACAGTCCGCTCTACAGCACTGTGAACACCATGACGGTCTGAACGCTTATGATTCAGACTGGTTTAGGGTGATGTGCTGTAAACACAGTAAGCTCCTGCTGAAGAGTGGCTCAAACACTATTTTTAAAGCACAACTCTGACAGCTTTTAGTCATACAACTCTGTCTGGATCAGTGCACAGAAACAGTTAGCGTGGTTAAATATAGATAAAAGCACTGTAATGTTGTTTATGCTCACAAAGACACTCAGTTCAACTATTAGTTACAGAGTTCGGCAGTTCACGTGAATGTGACTTTTGCGATTCTCTGTAGCTACTTCAAAGCAATTTTACACGTCATATTGTGTTGCATCAGAAAATGAAAACATTAACATATTAACATGAGGAACACTTTCAGGCACTTTCATTTGCTGTAACGGAAAGTATGTTAAAATGAGACATCACCATATTGTATCAACACAGACTATGAATTCTACAAATCATTACACCTTTAGTTTTACACTTACAGAGTGCCTCTATACAGTAGGCATAACTGATATCAGTGTACATGTCATGTAGGCTTGTGTTTTTGTGTGTGTAACACTCACGATCCTCAGCAGCCACATCATGGTGAAGCTGGCAGTGGAGTAGTGTGTGCCATAGTGGAATTTGGGCACCTGTTCATCTTCCCATGATTCATAGCGGTCAGAAAAGAAGGCTGCTCGCTTTGGGTTCAGGGCACCAATTGGCTATCAGGAGAGAGACAGACACATATAAATACCATTTCTAAATCCATATTGAGAGTGTCTGTTAGACGTGTAACCTCACAATGATTAGATTCAATTCAATTACTATTACAAATTGTTTAGGAAACATTCAATTAATCATAAATTGATTTGATTCACTTTGGTATGATTTAGAGTTATGTTTTAAAATAAAGAGATGTCACTGATTTAGTATTCAAAAGGATCATTATGAAGACAGTGAAGAATCTTTTAAAGGTATGAAGAACCTTAACATAATATAACATAATTTAAGTGCTCTTCCTGGAGACTTTACATCATGTGGAGGTTCTTTAAACTTAAAAAACTTCTTCACACTTCCGCAAATTGTTTAATAACACAGCTCTCTAAAGAACCAACAACTGAAAGCTTCTTTATGGAACCAAAAATGGTTCCTTCAGGGCACTGTGCAAATATCCCCTTTAGGCACTATTATTTTTGTAAGAGCGTAAATGTGTGCCTGTTGGATGTGCGACCTCACAATGATTCTATTCAATCCGATTATGATTCATGTAGGAAACAACTCAATTAATCATAGAAATCTCAAATTTCACCATGATTTAATTGATTCACTGTGATTTGATTCAGAATCATTATTATCATAAAAATACAATGAATACACAAGTGTAACTGAAGGAGCTGTTTACACAGTCAGTGAATATAGAAAATAAACACAATTTACTGTGTTCTAGTGTATGTGCACGTATATCTATATACCTAAAAGCTTTGTTTTTATAGATTTTGCGAAAGAATCATCACAGATAAACGAAGGGCAGTCACTGGGCATTCCTCAATATGAGGGTTTTGTTAGTGCAAATATTTTATTTTTATTTGCTCCGGTGTTTAGGGCAAACGGAACCAGAACAAAGGGAATATATTCCGACTCTGCAGTGGAAACCTGCATGAATATTGGATGATGTTATTTTGAAGATCAATCAGATTCAGCGGAGTGTATAAAAAGCCCCCCACAGCTGATTGGAGGGAAAAATAACAAATGAATCACAGTCGTATACTAAAGTGTAGCTTTAATAACTCCATACGGCTGCAATGAGCTCCATCACTCTATTGATCCATTGCATTAATTCTACATCGATCTGAAAAAAAGCCAATAGATTCTGCAGCTGTGGAGCCCATTATTTAAATTCTCCTTCATAAAGAAGCTTATTGTCCTGCTCAATCTTTATTACATCTCCCTAGTGACCACAAAGACAATCTCCTGCCTCTGATCTAAAGGAATGATGCTCTTCTTTAAAATGAGAGGAGAAAGGATACAGATCGATTCTGTACTGTAGCTAATCTACCATTCAGACTGCAGCTCTGTATTGATCTCAGCGCTCAGTTTATATCACAACACCTACATTTAGAATGAGTTATTCATTCAACCTAATGAGAAACTGTAGAACACACTTAGTTCATATCATAATACCTACATTTAGAGTGAATAATTAATTAATTCAATAAATCAGTTCATATAGTAAAAAAAGGATGATAATTAATTAAATAAGTCTGATGCTTAGTTCCCTGCGATGGACTGGCGACCTGTCCAGGGTGTATCCTGCCTTCCGCCCAATGACAGCTGGGATAGGCTCCAGCACCCCACCGCGACCCAGAAGGATAAGCGGTTTAGATGATGAATGAATGAATGAATGATGCTTAGTTGAAGTGTTTGTACAAAACATCTTCTCATGCACTTACATGTCATGTTTTAATAAACTCAAAACTACGAACACATTCATGGGCAGAGCTTGGATCAATTGCCTAATTTGCATTCCTGAGATTCCTGCACAAGCACACGAGTGTGTGTGTATGCAAATGTACAAGTAATTTTGTATAATATGGTGTAAGCCTATGCCTGATTTAACCATAAAAGGTTAATTATATTCCTCTAAGTCCAACAGACTGATAATTAAATCTGGGTTAGATTCTCTTAATAGAGGATTTGTAATCTTAAATACCAAAGCCTCAATTATACTCATTTAAAATGTAATAGATTTGTGTTACGCGCGCTGCATGCGGCTGTGCTGCGCTGACAGTGATGCACGGCAGTGCGGTGCTGGTAGCAGTCGTGCTGAGCACACACGCTGAATTAAACATTACAGAGATTCCGCTGATTTATTGGGGCAATAACGGTGCCCTCATTACAGAAAGAAAAGAGCACGAGGGATAAAAAACGCCTCTGTCACAGCACAGCGTGAGTGAGTGTGATCTCGAGAGTCCTCCGTATTGTTTACTTCCCTAAATTAGCAGCGCAGGCATGCAGCTCTGATGGGATTCTCAATTTGACAGTGCTGTAGATCAGCACTGACGGCTCTGTCTCAATCCTCAAGCTCCCTCATTCCCTATTCCCTTTTCATGTACCCTTGTTCCCCATCCCGTTTCAATGTGTCGCCGTCCAACATCCACTTATCAGGTCCCCTCATCCTCATCCTCATCCCCAGTACCCAATTCTCTGTGCTCTTTTCCTTTCTCTATGCCCTTCAAATTTTCACGTCTCATTGTCCTCTACCCCACACTCTTTCACATGTGCCTTTGTCCACTTTCCTTTCGGTCCTCCCCTTATCACCTGTGTTCTCATCCCACTCCTTGTACACTTGTCCTCTGCCCTAATTTCTCTTTCCCTCATCTTCTATTCCCTATCCCCCTGTCTGCTATCCCCTCTCCTCAGTGCTACTTGCCTTGTTCCCTTGTTCACTGTCTTCTCGTACCCTGCCCCCTTTCCCTGTGCCCTCATCCTCTGTTCCCTTCTTATGTCCCCCCCATCCAATGTCCCTTGTCAGCGTGCCTAGTGCACCCATCCACTGTTCCCTTCCCTTGTGCCCTCATTCCCTGTCACCTTCTCTTGTGTCCTTATCTCCTATAGTCCCTTGTTCCAGGTCCCTTCCCTTCTGCCTTCATCCCCTGTGCCCTTCTCCTTTCCCTCATCCTTTGTCCTGTTCCCTTTGTCCCCTGTCCCTTCTCCTCTGTGCCTTCGTTCCTTATTCCCTTCCCTTGTATGGTACAGGAGTGATGGAGTGAACACAGGCAACTGAGCTAATACGCTCTGGTTCTGGAAGTGCTGCTGAATATTTCTTCGCTGACGGCTCAGTAAATGTACTTTCCCAGTGTTTTTAATTAGACTGCAAATCAGGCCTTTCAAACAGCAGTGCTGGCTGCTAGCGCCACAACATTGAGCTCTGAACCATCACACAGACTTACAGGTCCTGGATGAAGTTCTGGGTAGAAATAAAAAGGCAACCCTAGATATATTTCCTTTAAAATGTTATTTGTAATTCAATACAATTCAGTTTTAAATACTGAATTAAATTAATATTTAAATTTTGTGTTTTAATTTTAATTGCCCCCCCCCCAAAAAAAAATCTATGGTTTTGTATATATCTAATACTTGCAGCAGCTCTGAGCTCGATACCAATGGGTTTGTTTTGTTACCTTACAGATCTGACCCTTAGTTTGCCACAGGTCAGCACCCTCTACATTCAGGGTCAAGCCAGACTCAGGCTTACATACTGTTTTGAACAGCAAAATTACAATATTTTAATAACTGTTTTAACATTTCTGCCAAAACGGTAGCCAATTAAAAAAAACAACTCTTCCTGTGTGTTAAAATAGACTAACATAAATGCATAAATAAAGAAAAAGTTATTTTATGTTGCTTTGGTATACTTCGGATTTACAACAGACTGAATTGCACATTAGATCATTCAATGAACTGCATTTATATAACTGTATGGACAGGTTTAAATCTGCATTTCTGAGATTTTTCTGTTATTTCAGTGTCAAAAAAATGACAAGAGTTTGATTTCATCAAATTCAAATCACACAACACAAATGTGGCATGGATTAACAGTTTACACAGTTTTTCCTCCATTCTACTGAGCAGTCATCCACTGTCTCTTTCCAGTGAGTTCTCATCCACTCCCCTTCCTGTGCCTCCTCATTCACCCGTCCCATGTGCGCTACCTGCCACATCTGCCACGCCCTCATAAAATAATTTATTACAGTGTATAAACATAGAGGACTTTCTTTGGCGGCAGCAGCAGGTATGAAGCTGTGTTAGCGTTAGAGGTGTTGTCAGTGCAGAGCAGTGGGACAGAGGGGTTAGAGTTTATGATAAGAGAGCCCGTGGGGTCGTGCTGGCATAAATTCGAGGTGTTCGTTTTTCCGCTAAGGCGGGATGACAGTGTCTCGGATGCTGAGTCCACAGCAATTTCACACCCTCCCCCTCACCCCTTCCCCCAGCCCCCAATGTCAGGGGTCTCACATGACCTGCTTCTATCACCACGACGACCAACACATTACAGAGACTGTGTTCTTACGGTCCGCTGGTCCCACACTGATATCATCCACATGAATAAAACTCATACATACAGCAGACGAGGATGAGAAGGCGTAGAGAAACTGAGAAAAAAAAAAACTGCTCTGACTCTCTTTCATTATTTTCTTGTATTTTCCCCTTTTGTTCTTTTTTCATTTCATTCTCCTCTTACTGTCCTCTCATTCATTTTCATTTCTCTCTCATCTCCTTTTCGTTCTTTTTGCTCTCTTTCTTCCTTTCGTTCTTTCCTTTCTCTCTTTGCTCCTTCCTTTATCTCTACGTCAGTCTGTCTCTCTCCCTTTCATTCTTTCCTCTTTCTCTCTGTCTCTCATATAGTATACAATTCATCCATCCATCCATCCATCATCTAAACCGCTTATCCTTCTGGGTCGCGGTGGTATACAATTCAATACAAAAAAATTCAGTGCATATGAAATCTCACATTTCTCCACGATTTATTTATGGTTTATTTACAATTCTTCATGAAATGATGCATCACGCCTTCTCACATTTCATGATCACACTTAAAAAAGATGGTTCTTCAAGGGTTCTTTTAAATATGGTTCTATATAGACACATCTTCCATTAGAACTTTCTCTCCATTAAATGGTTCTTATGTGCTGTAGAACTTTTTTCAAAAAGGTTCCATATACAACCATCTACAGGACATTCTCCATCTATCTGAAGAACCATTTAACGATGCAAAGAACCCTTTAATCACGCAAAGGGTCCTTTGCGTGTTGATAATTCTATACAGAATCATTTTCTTTACTAATATGCCCTTAAAGAACCATCATTTTTAAGAGTGTATGATTCAATTTAATTTGTTTACAGTACACAGTGTCACGTTTTGAACATACGATAAATGACAAGCATATCTTACCTAACCTGTATGGCTTTATTTTCTTTAAATTAAAATACAAAAGATCAGATCAGATTGGTATTGGTTGATACTCAACATTAAAGTACTTGGATCTGATCTGGGTTAAAAAATAGATTGGGACATCCCAAATAAACAGAGTTCGCAACAAAAAGTGTGAATTAAGCGCTTGAGTCAATTCGAGTCAAAACAGCGTCAGGGCAGTAAATCAGTGCAGGAGAGTCATGTGACAGCCATGTTTCTGTTAAATTGAGTAAATGTAAGTTTTAAAGCTGTAAAACTCATCTCTGTCCAACGTTCATCTTCCATTAGCACTTTCTCTCTGCTCTGCGCTCTGATTTATTCCGCCATTTTTCGGATGGAGGCGGATTCCTCACTCCATCATCCACTGTCCTCCCTCCGCCGGACTGCCATTAGGGGGAATGGATGGACATTTCGGCGGGACTAGCATGCTTTCACGCAGGAGTTAGAGGGGGGGTTTAAACACACACTGATTGCTGTAAAACTCACAAAGAGCATTCTTTTGGAGGAGTTTCATACAGGAGGGATTCAAAAAGACAAGAAAAGATCAGTGCAAACACACGCAGAGCATTACAGAGCAACATTACAGAGCATTAGCTCAGCTCAGAAATGCCGCTGTTATGTACCGATGTTTCCGAAACAAAAAAAAAAGGAAGCAGGAGTAACTACTCTCTGATGTTCACTCTCCCAGCTCCCTTGTGCTGTTTACATCTTCAAACGCTTCTTTTTACATTCTGTTTTGTTATTTTAATCCACAGTTGTGGATAAGTAGAAGAGGTTACATTTTATTATGATTTTAATTTGACGAACAGTTGTGTGTAGTTTTGTTTTGCAGAAAGACAAAAAAAATGCTTTACATTTTTTTTGCTGTTTGTCATTTTTTTTTTTTTAAGTCAAACCAAACAGAAAAGAGTAAGATGTGCAGAACTGTCCATGCAGAATGGAAATCTAATGTACATGTAACTCATTTTGTAACTGTAAAAATCAGGGATAGTTATTGTGGGGTTGACTGATTTTCTTAAAGATGCAATTTGATTTCTAATTTCTAGATGTTCTCAGCTTTATAGGTGTTTTTTCAGCAGCCAATCAGGAAGCAGTAACCTGTCTGAGAGTTTAGTGAGTAGGTACATTTGTATGTAATCAGCACAGCAATGAGATTGAAGAACATTTATCTATTTATCTGTATCTAATGATCTATAATGATCTTTTTTTTGCTTTGTTTTCCTTTTTTCTTTTTCTTTGTGCATTTTACTCTGATGTGGTCCCAGTTTGTTGATTTGTCTATCTGATAAGCAAAAAACAACAAAAAAAGCTTCAAAAACTAAAGAAAATAAGCAGTAAAGGCAAGTGCAGGATTGTGTGGCGATTTAGGGATGAAGAAGTGAAGCAGGTTCCACTCAAAGACAAAGGCAGGGCTGAAACGATCTGTGGGGGGGGGTTAGCCCAAACACAAGCCACATTAATTGGCTCCTTGGGGAAAGCGGGCAGCCAAAGAGAGAGAGTGAGAGAGTGGGGGAGGGTAGATATGACATCAAATACAAACAGCTACAGGAAATACAACTCACTCTCTCTCTCTCTCTCTCTGTCTCTCTCTCTCTCCTTCCTGCTCACCTGTTGAGTTCATAGTCCTGGTTCTGCAAGCTGATTGTCTTATAGTAAAATACTGCATATACTGCTACACATCAATTGAATTTAATATTAATGCAGCTTCATTAAATGTAACTGTTTTAAACTGTTACAGAGTCATGTGCTGTGCAAAAGTGCAAACACTGTACATATACTGTGGCATGTACTGTACGACAGCTCTAGGAACCTGACATATTTAGATTTTAGGAAGCTGTTTATCTGAGCAATAATAACTTTTTGCCCAAAAAAGAGTATTTTTGTATTTATTGTACTTTTTGTTATATATATATATATATATATATATATATATATATATATATATATATATATATACACACACACACATATATATCTATTCATTTTTTTTTAAAGCACAACATGTAGAAACATAAATAAATATAATAAATAAAGTATCAGTAAATTTGAACTAAGTTTTACCTGTGTGTGTTTTCACCTCCACAATTAGAATAAATATAATATGTAATATATTAAACAAATTCAGATTCAGGTTTGTTCGCCACTTAGTTTTGGCAATAACTGTTTTACATTTACCTGATGTACTAGATTGTACCTGTATCTATATAAAGGTTTCAAATGAATAAAAAATTTTAATTATTTACTTTTGTCCGTAGGTTTTAATGTAAAGTGTTTCCTTCATGTGGCAATGATGTATTGATTTAAGTGAATAAGTGAGTACCTTGGACAGGTCTCTGTAGTTGCTGGGCAGTGTCAGGTCCAGGTCCTCAGTGTCGTAGTTGGTGATGACCCAGGGGAACACAGGGTACTGATTCAGATCATTGTATGTTCGACCTGGAAATGGTTTATTTAAAAAGGGTGTTTATGCTCTTTGTTCTCTCTTTTCTTTACACACTGAGTCAAAATGATGTGTGGAGGGTATTTTGGACAGCCATTTTTGTAAATAAGATGTATGAGTATGAAGAACCTTTTTGTACATGTTGTAAAGGTTCCAGGTAGAACCCTTAAATAGATATATGTGACGGTTCTGTAAGCCCTAAAAAGGTTCTTCACACTTTCTTAAATATGGTTATTTAGAGAACCAAAAGTGATTCTTCTGGTATTGCCCTTTGAGACACCTTTATTTTTAAGAGTGCACAGTATAGAATTTATAATTCATAATAAACTCAAACCTTCAAATATTAACAGATCTAAACAGTTTGCAAGATTTAACACAAATTATTATGACACATGCTTCCACACTTTTGAATGCTAGCATGCATAAAAGAAATAAAATACTTATTTGTAAGTACTTGTAAGTACGCACTGTTTCACAGTCACATTACTGCAAACTGTTCTATTGTTTAGATATTTAAAGGTTAACTGAAGTGCAGTGTAAGTACATGTTGTTGATTATAAACAGTGCAAAGTGTATTTATGAATGAAAGGCCAGTAACAGCTAATATTCACAAATAATCAGTGTCAGCATTGTGTAGTGAATACCAGCATAAAACAATGATTAAAAAAAATCAGCATTGTGTTTTTGAATGACGAAGCAGTGTTTCTGAGTGGATGAGCGGAAAATTGTGGTGATCACTCACACAGCTGTTTATCAGTGCTCTACCTGAGATGGTGTTGAGGAAGATGAGGTACTCAAAGTTGGAGATTTCTCGTCTCTGCCAACGCTGAGTCATGTTAGAGGCTTTAAACAGCTGTTTAGGACTGGCCAGAGAGATCCTCCTGCATCAGAATAAACAAAATAATAATTCAATACAACATCAAATACAGTTACAGTGTGTCCTGAGACTTCAACATTCAACAAAGTGACTAAAACTGGAAGATCAATAACAGGATACTCTGAATAAAGAATAGTATCACTGTATCAAATGATATTTACATTCACATTAATAAACTTATTAGTTTATATTTAACACAATTAGTGCAGGGCAGTATTGAAAAATTCAACAATAATAATAATAATAATAATAATAATAATAATAATAGAATTTGACTCATGCCTTCAAGTCACCCAGGGGCCTGTAAACAGAACCAATAGTGCACAATTTCTTTTTATTTAGTTATGTTAACATATTAGGAAAAAAAATAAAACAGAATGTGCCATTACTTTTGCAAAACATTTTATGTTTTATTTTCCTCAAATATGTGAAATTCAGTAAATAATCAGTCATTGTGCACTAAAATGTGCAGAAGCATCTTTTCTGTAGAGGATGTGTTAACTTATTTTCACTTAGAAAATCAACAAAACATGGAATTAGACCAAGGGTGCACAAACATTCTTTGGAGTTAAACAGAAAATCAATTTGGAAAAAAAATTATATATCATTATTATTATTTATTTATAACACTGTGGTGCAAAATGAATGTGCTGGAACTGCAGTCCCTATTCCTGTTCCATCTGCAATCTAAAGACTATCATCATTCATAAATTAAGCAATAGAACACGAGAGGGAGTGTGTTATTGCGAAATAACATCACACCGTTGATCACTACAGCCGTGTTGTTATTTGCGATGACACACGACCTTGAGTGTTCTATTGCTTTTATACAACAAGTAAGAAGTAAATAAATTGGGCCGTGAACGTGGCATTTCTTATGTTTTAATGTTAGCAATCCCTTCTGCCAAATTATATTTCTTTAACAAGTAGCTTGTTGCTACATCAGAGTAACGAACTCTGCTCACTCGCTGCACAGTATGCTGCCTTGCCTTTTGAAGTACGGACTGAGCCACAAAACTGCCACAATATCAAGTTTAGCTCAGTGTTGTCATTTTTTGCTAGATCAATATTAATGTTGTTTTGCTCCAGCCAGTCTGTAAAGCATTTTACAGCCCATTTTGTTCAGTGAAAGGTATTCGGTTAATTTCTGGCTAATTCCAGGTTGTTTAAGTGTTCTTCTGTCACAGCTACCACCTGAAAAGCTTGCTCAGTGGTAATGACAGTTTTGGAATTTAGTGTAGTCTCATCTTCAGAGTCTGACCAAATCAGCTGTAAGTCAAATGTAATCTTAAAAGTATCCATTTTCTGTTTGTGCGCAAAGTAAGAAGTACAAGTGTTAAACGGCTTGAGTGTCTCCTAAAGATGTCAAAGTCGTTGCTTAGCAATGGCATCTCAGCGGAGTGACACAGTGTTTGTGAAAAAAACTGTACTATTATTTCACAACAGAATGCTTTTCAACCAATCAGCTTGCGTGGCTGGAACTAACTGTTGTATAAAAACAGTACATACTGTATTTAATGCATGTTGGGTATGTGATATATGTATGCTGTGTATAAGGACCAGTGCAGATTTAAGGTGTCCTGACTGCAGTGGAATTGTGGGAAAAGGCAGCTGGGTGATGGTCTACAGTCTTGGCTCAGATTTGGACAGAAAAATAAATGACCTTGCAGCCCATTAAAACAACGGCAAATTAGAGAATTCATCACTGCCACAGTGCGGGATTACAGTCATTAGAGCTCTGAACGGCCTGCAGCCCAAATCACACCACAACAACACTGTCAGCCAGAACACCACCCAGGAACCAGTAACGCTCCTGGAATTTCAGGGAAACTGTGGAAAACGATGCTTGAAGTGGGCATGGTCATTCAAATATACAGATATCTGAACTTACTTATATATTACAAACTATACAATAGTTAGTTCCAATAGCATAATCTGACTTGCTGGGAAGCATTCTAGCTGTGTTATCTGAGATAATTGAGATTTTCCTCACTTTAATTATTAATTTATGTCTTTATTTGAAAAAGCTGTGCTAAACCTGATATTGACTCAGTTGTTTGGCTCTATCTGTAACTGCGCAGTTTTGTATAGGATATTATCTCTCTTCAATTTCTCATGACATGAACACCCAAAAATGATCACACCTACATTTTCTGGCTCCTGAAAGAAAGAAAACAAATTACAACAAATGTATTTCAAAAATGTGTAATGTTTCAGAAAGACAGATCAAAGACACTTTAGTCATTAGAGAATCATCTATACAGTGCAAAACATGGACACCTTTCTAGGTTTTATTTGATAGATATATAGCTAAAAGAAGGCAAAACCACACCAAATCTCTTGCCTTCGGTTCATACCTGCGACCAAATCACAACCGTCATTTTATTTGTGATAAAACAATCCTTCTTAAGTTCTGCTGGTTAAATCTAAATAAAATATACTGTAATGTAACTGTATTTAGTATATAATGCAATTCTGTATGTGTAAGTGGATATTTTGGCCTGCATATCAGAGCTATAGGTTGTGGTACGTGTGCAGTCAGACTGGCCCTGCAGGCGCGCTACACTCTCTGTTTATATCAATGAGGGCACATAAATAAATGATGTGAACTGTGTTTGTGTGAAGGCAATTAGACTGAGTTACACCAACACCCCCCACTAACCCCGCCACCAGCATACATACACTCACACTTCCACACTCTTGTTCACACAAACTTCACTCAAAAACTGTCAAAAAACTGAACACACGTCATCGACAATATTAAACACTGACTGTTTACACAAAGACATACAGTTACAGACTTGAGAGAGAGAGAGAGTGAGAGAGAGAGAGAGAGAGAGAGAGAGAGAGAAAGAGTGAGAGAGAGAGAAAGAGTGAGAGAGAGAGAGTGAGAGAGAGAACAGAGAGAGAGAGTAAAGAGAGTAAAAAGGGAAAGAGCAAAAGTAAAATGAGAAAAGGAAAGAGCGTAAAGTGAGACAGAGTAAAAATGGAGAGGGACAGAGAGTGATAGAGAGAGTAGAGAGCTGGGGTGACATGAATGGGTTGAATGAATAACTCACTCTAAATGTAGGTATTGTGATATAAACTGAGTGTGTTCTACAGTGTCTTATTAGGTTAAACAGGATTTTGTGAGAAGAGCTCAGAGAGGGTGATTGTTGATTGTTAATATCCTGGTCTGTTTGTATACCTGGTCTGTGGAAGACCATAGTTAGTGCCCACTCCAACTCTGGGCAAGCAGTGGACCACCTTCTTCACCGTTGCTGCATCCACAAAGTTAAACATCACTGCAGCTAAAACAAAAACATACACACAGCTAGTTAAACACACTTCTTTTCTTTTGGTCTTTAATCATTTCAAGTTAAATCTTTTTTGTAATTGAAACCTAAATGTCTTAAAATTAAAGTTAGATCTCATTACTTCACTAATGTTTTTGCAACACAAATAATTACTAATGTAACAAAACCTTGTATCTACAAAATAGTAACTTTACAGGAGAAGAATAAAAAAAAAATCTTACATTAGTGTTAATTAAGGTAAGAAGATTTTTCAAGTCTTTTGGATAAGGTCTGTTAGTCAATTCATCATGCAATTCTCATGAAATGAAAACAGCAGTTCATGTTTTTTTCAAATTATGTTAAAAAAAAAAACAAATAAAAAGGGACATAAATAGAGAAACACAAAAAGAAGATGTTTTGTTCCTTGATGAAATATGATAAAGGTACCATAACATGTTCTTTGAACAATGCCACAGAAGAACCAATTTTGTTTCCCCTAAGAAGCATATGTGAAAAAGAGATTTGTAAGGGTAAAGAACCATTTCAAAGAACAACTACATAATGTAAAGATTATATCCAATTTCTAGAACCTTTATATTATGTGACAAAAGAATTCTTTCTGGAACTTTTATTTTTAAGAGTGCCCTATTACTGAATATGGGTATACGTATAAAGCTGAACTGACCTGAACTGAATCTAAATGCTATGCATACTTTAGGAACCTTTGTGCGGACAGGAAGATGTCCAGAAAGGTTCCTAAATGGTTCTTGGCTTGATTCTAAGTTCTTGGTTCTAAGAAATTGGTTTAGAACCTTATAACATTATGTTTTTTCTTAATCACACACAATTTGCAACCATAGTTCTTACCATATTCCAACCGTAGTTCTGGTACCTTTATCAAATCAGCAAACTTCACATAATTTCTCCTCCACCTGTGTACAGGCTAAATAAATCAGATCTAGCTTATTTTAGTTTAGCTTAGATTAGCTATTACAGTTTCAATGTTCTTACTCCTGTTGGCCATGAAGATCTCCAGCGCCGTGTTCTGCAGCAGATACCGCCTAGAGAAAATCGCCCGAATCTCTGTAAACAGCCATTTTCCATGTAGACCCTCTGTATACGCCAGAATCTACAACAGAGAGAAAATGAACACAGCAACATAAGTGCGGGATGAAAGAGAAGGGAAGAGAAGAGAAGGGTAAGGAGAGAAAAGGTAAAAGTGTGAGAGCAGTGCTGGTGAATGCAGTAGAAGAAGGTGGAGCTGTCTGTGCCTCATTCATCACGGCTCTGCTGCGGCTCAGCAGCAGCAGGATGAATGTTCAGTATTGATCAGCTCTCATGAAGAAGAGATTCTTTAAAGAGCAAAATGAGCCCCATTCATGCGCTGTAAAAGAGGGGACAGCTCACTAAAAGGTGATCAGTAGCGCACGCTGGAGCTAATCAATCAACTTTTAACCTTCCAGTCAATACAGGAAAGACAACTGGGTTTCATCATCACACGCTCTGACACTTTATACACTGCTCACATGATCTAGACATACACTACTGTTCAACAATGTGGAATCAGTTATTTTTTCAATCATTTCTCTTATTTTGTATTGTTTGAAAAACAATAACAATGATAACAGCTAAAGCATTTTAGTCGTTTTATTCAATATTTCACTGTTACAAAAATATCACAGAAGCCCTAAAAGATCTAATTTTTTTTATTTACACCATTTTCCTGTGATATTCATTCTTTGTTTTGTGTAGATATTTAAGTCATTTTCATGAACACTGATTTTTCTTGAAATTCTAAGATTTGTCTCGTTACATTGTAATAATGACTTAAATATCTCAAGATCTCAAGAAAACAAATAAAATTCTCATTTATTATTAAGTAAATAAAAAAATGTGAACCTACCGCTTTTAAGGCTTACATAGTAAATATATGGGAAAATTACTCTCAGTTAGTAAAATATGACAACATAATGTGGATCTAACTCTAACACAGATGTCAGATCTCCTGTTTAAGATTTCAGAGTTATACATAATGAATATATGATGTTGCATATTGTTAAGGATCTGTTCTGAAAGTGGGTACCATGGATATGAGCTGCATTATGAATTAAAGGGAGATAAATAGAGGTCAGCTCTGTGTGGGTAGACTGGATGCAACTGGATTTTTCTATAAGTGGTGGGTGTACAACTGTGTCAGTATCTGTACAAGTTATCCAGTAAAGATTTTTCAGGGCCTCATCGCTGCACCATGGGCCCCAGTGTGATTGCCCTCTTTGCCCCCACTAGTTATGGCACTGTTATGAAGTGGACTACACATAAATCAATGTTGTCAAAGTTATACAATTAACAGCAATACAATATTAAAGCAACTCATTCTTTCAGTTTGATGCTTCAATGCATCTGTAGTAACGCAGGCTGAAGCCCAGCTGCCGCATACTATACGCTGCTCTGACAGAATCTGTGACTGTAGTGTTCTTGTTCAAATACAGCTTTTAGATGTCTTTTAAAGCAATATGTTCAGCAGACTATGCTGTACAGTGCCCATGGGAGAGTTATACATAAGTCAACCAGCAGCAAACTAACAAAAGCAACTGCAAAATGAAGCCGCAGTTCCACTCGAGAGCCTCCTGTGTAACAATCCATAAGCTGTATGATCAACAGCAAGACCAAGAGGCATCTGTATGGCCAAATAGATTGAGTTCTGGTATTTCAGACACACTCGCTAACAGGTGTATAAAACCAACCACACTGCCATGCAGCCTCCATAATACAAACATTGTCAGTAAAATGACTCGCACTGAAGAGCTCAGTAATTTTTAAAAGGCACTGACATAGGATGCCAGATCTACGCTCGATCTATCCCAGTCATGATGAATGATGCTTTACTATCTGGCAGTCTGATGGACGAATCTAGGCAGGGGTGTAAAGAGTACTGTTACTGTAGTGATAATTTACTGAAGTACAAGTAAAAGTATTAGTAAATAAAATTACTCAAGTAAGAGTAAATGAGTACTTCATTAAAAACTACTTAAGTACTGAGTTACTCAGTTACTTTTTCGTATTTCCGCTGTCACAACCTGAACATATTTCTGAGCTGACTCAGCAACATCATTGGAAATAATCTGTACAGAAAAACACTAAAGCAAAACGTGATAATATGTGGGAAAAGGTTCTGAGAGCTGAAACCTATCGTAGTCTGCTCTGCTAGTGCTCATTTACACACCTATCTGTGAACTGTGTAAGGAACAAGGTTTACATTACACTGCATGCATTTCATGGTTAGATGATTATATAATATGTCCTAGTTCATCTGTTTCCAATAATGTATTTTAGAATCCCTGAAAGACTGTGCAGAGGCTGTTACTGTTTAATTAAGTTTATTTAAAAGAAAATAAATAAGTGAAAATTATGATTAGATTGCTTAATTAATAATATAATTTTAGTTAGAGTCCTGCTGCCCATCAGCTCCCTGGACTCTAGCTTACGTTAATAAGTGTGAACCTCTACAGACAATAAACACATTCAAAGTCTTCAAACTGAATATTTTCACTGATATCAGTTCAGAACATTTCTACCGTTAAAATCAGCAGCAACATCAGCAATTTACCCAGCTACAGAACCAGATATTATTACAGCATTTCACAGCTAAACAACTACACAGTTTTTCACAGTTAAAGACAAACACCAAGGCAGACGGGGGGGAGAGAGAGAGAGAGAGAGAGAGAGAGAGAGAGAGAGAGAGAGAAACAGAGAGAGAGGATGAGAGAATGGAAGAGAGAGGAAGAGAGAAAGGAAGACAGAGAGAGACAGTGAGAGAGAGGAAGAGAGAGACAGAGGAAGAGAGAGAGGAAGACAGAGACAGAGGGACAGAGGGAGAGAGACAGAGATAGGAAGAGAGAGAGACAGAGAGAGAAAGAGAGGAAGAGAGAAAAAGAGAGAGTAACAGAGAGACGAAGAGAGAGAGAGAGAGACAGAGAGGAAGAGAGACAGACAGAGAGAAGGAGAAAGGAAGAGAGAGAAAGAAAGAGAGAAAGAAAGAGAGAGCAACAGAGAGAGACAGAGAGAGAGAGAGAAAGAGAGAGAGAGAGAGATGGGGGGGGGCAAGGAGGTGGGGAGGGATCAGATCAGGCCAGTCAGCTTAAAGAACGACAGCGTGACAGAATCACTGTCCAGAGTTTATGAATAACCTGCACTTTACTAGATTTCTTGTCTCACAGCCATAAACGACCGTTTATCTCCAAAACAAGAGCTAAACTAGGCTGTATAAAGTGGTAAACTGCAGGCTGTGGGCGACACCTGTTAACTAAAGTAGGTGACAGGCACTGTAATAAAATATACGCAACAGATTTCAAGTTTAATAAACAGAAGCATTATAAAAGAAGAAAACCGTAAGCACGGTACCTGTTTAGCTCAGATCAGCTAGCTCGGCTAACGCTGCCTCAGTTGAGCTGTGAAAGCATATCTCAGCAGTTTTCGTGTATGGCCGCTGATAAAAACGCCCTTTTCTTTAGGTCATGTAAAAATGAACACAGATGACCGTTTGGATGCGATCTGTTCTTCGTGTGTGCTAGTTTCCTTCTCCTCTGCCCTTCTTCACTAAACTGGACATCTCTGTAGTATTTTTCCTGCCGGAGCTGCTGTTTTTTGATTGGTGAATCTTTTCAATTTAACCGCGCATCGTTCTTACAGGTTTCCAAGCTGATACGCTCACAATTTATTTTTCCTCTGTAACGTTAGGAAAATTAAAGTAAAAGTATTTCAATAAAAATGAACTCAAGTAAGAATAAAAGTACTATGATTTAATTCTACTCAAAAAAGTACCTTTACAGGGAAAACTGTACTCAGTTACAGTAACGACAGTAAATGTAATTCATTACTTACACCTCTAAATCTAGGTTTAGTGGATTCCAGGAGAACGCTACCTACCGGAATGCACTGTACCAATAGCAAAGTTTGGTAGAGGAGGGATAATGGTCTGGGCTGTTTTTCAGGGTTTGGGCTCAGCCCCTTAGTTCCAGTGAAGAGTAATGTTAATACTACAGTGTATAAAGACATTTTAGACATTTACAAGATTACAACGTTGTGGCAGCAGGAAGGGGAAGGTCCTTCCCTGTTCCAGGCAGCCCCTTTAAAAAGAGACTGTGCCCTGTGTGCGAAGAGCGTTCCATAAACACATGGTTTAACAAGTTTGGTGTGGCCACTGGCCTGCACAAAGCCCTCACCTAAGCTCTACTAAATACCTTTGCAAGCCAGGTCTTTTTACCCAACATCAGTGCCTGACCTAAAAAATTCTGACTGAATGGGCACAAATTCCCATAGACACACTCCAGTATCTTGTGGAAAGCCTTCCCAAAAGGAGTGGGAGCTTGGAATGGGATGTACAACAAGCTCAAATAGGTTTGATGGTCAGATGTCCACATACTGGCCATATAGTGAATAATATATGCACTCATTGGTTGAAACATGCAGCCACTGTTGCTCTCATTGAACATCAGTGATGAAAGTTGGAAAGTGTGTTCATTCTGTGGAAATCACGATTTTTATTTTTAGGTTGTGTGTTTACAATAATGTTATTGAATTAATGAAAATAATAGATACATTCAGATTAAGTTTCCTGTGTCCACTCATACAGCTATAACAACATACACTGATTTCAAAATGGACCCAATCTTTCTTCAGGGTCAAATATAAGCAAATAAGACATATGAGATAAATACATTATACATCAATAAATACATTACAATAACTCAGGTCTGTCTTTCATTTTATGTTCTATTTGGCAATAAACAGCATTGATGTACTATGTTTTATTCATGTGGAACTGATGTACACACTCTTCCGTGTGTTCTGTACTGTTATTAAAGAGGAATAACTCGCACGCCAGAGAGGTTAAGTAACACGCTGCCAGCTAGTACAACATAAAAGAGAGAGAGAGCGAATGAGCGAGGTTGTAAAGAAACGGCGCGCTGTGGCGATGTCTCAGAGGAATGCGAGGCTGTTGTCAGAGAAACCGTGTCGGGATGCCTGATGCCTGTCAGGGCGTTTGACGCTGGTGTGTAATTCAGACGTGAGTTAATCCTATCTTTAGCCTCCGCCACCTTTTGTTTCTCTGCTCTCCTGTCTCAGGCGTCCGAGCCTAATTACTGCACGGACAGGAGAGAGAAAGAGAAAGAGAAAGAGAAAGAGAGAGCGAAAGAGAAAGAGAGAGAGAGAGAGAGAGAGAGAGAGAGAGAGAGAGAGAGAGAAGTCCACAGGGATTCTAGAGAGGAGTTAATCAGAAAAATTCAAATGCAGTGGTTAGTGGTTAGTGTCTAAGGCTAGCATTAGCATGTGAGGCTAGCAGCCGCACTAGCAGAGCTCATTAGAGTGTGGAGGAGCTGAAGGACAGCAGCTGGGGCTCAGCTCAATGTCTGCCCTGCACTCTCACTCCAGAGTCTCCTGAGTTCAATTAAATGTGGATTAAGGCAGCGATGCTGGATCTGACAGAGCAGCGCAG
Source organism: Colossoma macropomum (assembly GCF_904425465.1). Taxonomy (NCBI): domain Eukaryota; kingdom Metazoa; phylum Chordata; class Actinopteri; order Characiformes; family Serrasalmidae; genus Colossoma; species Colossoma macropomum. Next base: position 13,362,632 of record NW_023494796.1, on the reverse strand, counting down.
AAACCTCCTCATCTTCACTTTTACTCCAGACCCTCACAGTGCAGGAGCTCAGACTCACCACTCTTTATACTTGTTCAATCATCAACAATATTTTTATTTGCAATTAAACAGACAGTTGGTGTGGCTTAAACCAAAAACAGGTGTAAAGTTCCTACAAATGCAGTGATGTCAATAAGCATAAATGACGATTAAATGATGAATTAACTGAAGCTCTCCTAGAGCTCCATTAGCTTTAGCTGGAGAAATACCACAATTTATGATGAGTAGTGATGTAAACCTCTGACCTTACAACAGTGTATTTAGAAAACACTTCAATACATCCTGAAATGATCCGTGGTACGATCAGCGTTCTGTTTGAAAATACAGTGTATATACAACTGTAACTGGAGGAACTGTACACAGTACTGAATACAGACAATATAGACAATAGAATCCACTTCACGCTTAAAGCAGTGGTGCCCAAACTGTTGATTGGTTAGATGTAAATTACCTGTTTTTTATTTTTTTGTGACATCGCAAAAAAAAATCTTAAACATGGGCTGTTTTTATAGCTTAGTTTCCATTTATGGACTGCATAGACAGGAACATTTTGAAACTTTATTATTTGCAAATTTAGCGTTCTATGATACAGCTCCTTTAAAAAAGCTTGGAGAAGAGCTAACAAAAGAACTATAATGAAGACAGGAATATTGATCACATATCCACGTCTACATGATTCTGCTCCAGGCTGAGAATAACACGTGTATGAATGGAGCCCTCATCTAAACCGGGACATTCAGCTCTACACAGGACCATCAATTCAGCAAAGCAATTTACCAGCCAGAGGAAGAGCTGACCTCTGACCTTCAGTCCATTCTGTCTCTATAAGAGCACAGTGGCTGAGAGCTACATGCTGTCACAGCTGGACTGATGATACAGCACTCAGGGCGCAACAGAGATGGATATGACAGAGCATCAAGAGTAGAAAGAGAAAAGAAGCAGTAAATCAAACATTACAGGAACAGAAATGAGTGAAAATGCTATTTTGTATTATTCTCATTCTCTATTGATGAACTGCACTGCTGGGTGGAAGAACTGTTCATTCAATTAGTCAAAAATGTGCAATGCTACTCCAAGAACAACAAGCTACAACCACAAAACTTTGCAGGGTGGAAGAGTCAATTCACAAATAGGTTGCTTGTGGTTTTTTAACCAATAGGACATGCAGTTTTCATACAGCATTTGTTGAAACATTGTTACAAAGGTCTCACACTGCCCCTCAGTCATTCCATACGAATTTGCACAGTAGCCCACTTATATCCACAAACATATTAGCAGTCACCTGAGATCCCACAGCAGCAGCCTAGCAACACCTTAGTGAGCACCTGGGATAGCACAGCTTAAATGTATTCTTGAGAAAGGTCCTAAGTAGATCAGAATAATGACATTCTTAAACTGCAGAACTGTTCTTACCTAAGAACAAATTTCAAATAAGAAAACACTAGTAAATGTCAGAATCTTTGGGAAAACAGTGTGAGTTTAAAAAAAATATATATATTTTTAAGAATGGTTGGCGAATGATGCCAATTACTTTTTTGGAGATTTTCAAAACCAAAATTAACATTTTAGTGCAATGAATAAATGAAAAACACTTCAGAGCCAGAACTAACAGCTTATTAATAAAAATGAATATAAATGTATATTGAGCATTTTCAAATTCTGCTCTGCCAATCAGACTGTGGAATCGTATCTACCTGCTTTATAATATGCACTGCTGCTTAAGCTGGAGTTAATTGCGGAGGATGTGATGAAGGTTCTGAGAGCAGCAGGAGAAAGAAGCCAGAAACACAACAAAAGCCTGAACGCTGAACATGGTGAGAGGCTGTTTGGAGGCAGCGGCTCATTTCTGAGTGCTGTCATTTGTCTCTGTCAGGAACAGAAATGAGTCCGAGATGAAGAAGGACACATCACACACATGCACACACACACACACTGTCCCCGTGCCAGAGGACCCTCAGAGAGAACAGCGTCTTGCACACACTCTCTCAGAGACTCCAGGGAGCATCGCTCCGTCTCTGACACAGCTGAATGGAATTTAATTGAAAATGCAGCCTGAAAAAAGGGGAGAGAGAGAGAGAGAGAGAGAGAGAGAGAGAGAGAGAGAGCAAGAGAGCGCTATCTTGCCCTCTCTGTAAGATGAATGAGAGAGGATAGAGCATGAGTGTCGCTATAGCGTGTGTGCTTGTGTTCAGGAGGTGATAAGAAAACTCACAGTGAGAAAAAGGAAACGGACTGTAGTCCGCTAACACAAACCCTACAGCTGCTTATAAAGCATTAACAAACCTGATAGTTTGACAGAAAATGACCTCCCTTACCCCAAATATAATCAATCAGCCAAGACATGGCTGAAGTTTGCTTCTTTGGTTTGAAACCTAGAGCTAGGAGGATAATGTAGCTAACAAGCATCAATTAGCATTTGTCAAATTGTACTTGCCTCAAACCATGTGAATTTATCTAATAGACTTTTTTTTATAATCAAATGGTTAAGATGTAAACGAAGTCATTCAGAGTGGTTTAGGGTGAAATGCTCCGTTCTACAGAAACTTACCAAATCAGAATTGATCACACTGGTGGTGATAGGAACCAGACATCCACCTCTAAAAGCTCCCTCACAGAAAGTTATTACAAGCCTGATGTCTGAAACACTGTTTTACAATATGATTTTGGCTAAAAAGATATTTTTTTCAGATTTTCCAATACTTTACCATCATCAATAGTAACTAGATTTATTCAACCTAAATAAACACTTTGAATGAACAATTATTTAAATCAATGTTATTTTTTGAGCTGAATTAAACTAGTTCAATTGCTTGTTACCACACGAAGCAATTTTTTAGGTTGGTCTGATGATTTTTTACTGTGTACTGACAACTAAAAAAAGCAAACTCCAAAAACCAAACATTTCTTGACTGACCAACTACACTGGAGTACAAGGGGAAGTACAGTCAAGTAAAAGGGGAAGAAACTGAGTAAATTAGATTTTTAATACAACAAATGACACAAAAAGGAGAGACAGGGAGATAGGAGAGAAGTGGGAGAGAGAGAGAGAAACAGAGAGAGACAGAGAGAAAGAGAGAGGGAGAGATAGAAGGAAAGGGAAAGCCCCTCTGTGGTGGTTAATGTGGCGGAGTGTGCAGTAAAATGAAGTGATTGAAGTTTAATTTGTATGCTGTTATTAAGCTCTTCCGCCTGGGCAGCTGAGTTAAAGGATAACGGATGGGGTATTTATTATTAGCTTTTGGTCAGATGAAGTGGCGTGGGCGATAAGGTGATGAAATTAATGAGCAGGAGGAAGAGGGGTGATCCATCAACATCACACGCGCATGCACAAACGCAGAGGAGCTGCGATATTGGAAAAGTTGATAGAATTCACTGAAATAAAATGGGGAGGGGTAATCTGTGAGAGACCATTTCTCTCACCCACACCTTCTCTCACAATTACACAACCCCACTGCACTGCCTTTCATATCTGCACACAAAAACTTGTGTACCTTGAGAATACACCATTCATTCATTTAAATTCTAGTCAAAACAGCCATTAAGCACAAGTATTGTGTTTATCTGGACAGTGTTTATTTGCTCAAAAAACACTAGTAAAACATTAGTAGGAATACCAACAATGTATCTGTGAATGTATTTGTTTAACCACTTTCTGGCCTCTCCTCAAGGAAGACCCATAGTTACCACCCAATGCCTGCTTTATCTAATCAATACTTCATTAAATTAAATCAGATGCTGATAGAATGTAATAAATCAATGTAATGTTGGAGGCATCCAGGAGAAATCTGGAACCAAACTTTGTTCTTCAAACTGGTTCACAAGATATCAGATACTTTTTATATACTATATATATATAAATATATACTATATATATATATATATATATATATATATATATATATATATATATAAAATAGAATTATATATATTTCTAATATTTTTTTCAGTACCTAATGTGTCCACTCTACCTTTATTACAGCTTCCTTTCTTTTCAGAAGACTCACTTTCATTTTTTTTAAAGAACTCTGCACCAACAAAGGCCCAATCCCATTTCACCCCTCGCCCCTACCACTTAGCCCTTAGCCCTCTGTTTTGCGAGTTCACGTCTAAGGGAAGGGTGTCCCGATTCTTGTTGAGATAGAGAGGTAGGACAAAGAGTTAGTGCTTCATGACCCTCCAAATGGAGGTTTTTCAGAGGCACACTCCAAACAGAGGTGGAAGAATTAGGGGTGGGCGATAATAAATAATTATCACATCCCTCCCTCTTTGAAGGCATATTATGCCCTAAATTTAACTAAAGACCAGCAGCAAGGTTGCTGAACTTTACTGCTTACTTTACCACTGTTAATAATGTTAATTTTATTTTAAGGTTGTTCCATTTAACAGGGCAAGATTTCAACCACTACCTCTTGTAACTCAGTTCCAAGGGGTAGGGTAACACTCAAAAACAAGGGGTAAGGGTAAAAATAAGAAATGGGATTGGGCCAAAGTTCAGTCTTAGACGTTGGTTTTACATTTTCTCGTGATTCAAATAATCCCAAACACATTTTGTGATGCTGAGGTCTGAACTCTAGGGTGGTCATCATCCTCAACATTACATTTAAAACTTAGAAGACCTATGTAGGTTCACTGGTGGTTTTGGGTAGTAAATAAAATGGTTATATTTGAGTATTTGTCACCACAACCCCTGGTTCCTATTGCCAGCAACGTAAAGACACATGAGTTTCTGCAATGAACCATTTCACACAAAACCTTTCTGAATGATTTATGAATTATGCAGAAAATCTGACAAATCAGTGTAATTCCATTTCCACTAACCTTAAGTTTGTACTTAAGTACATAAAGTCCTTAGTAACAGCATTTAGTTTCAAACTATCCATTTACTAAATTTGGTTTCACAACAAATCCATCAGTCAACTAACAACTTATGCAAACATTATTTTAACATGATAACATGTTCAGAATCAATCTATAAACATATCCTGAAGAGAATGACGTGCAGAAGTTTTCAAAATGTGTAAGCAATTGTTTTCCAACTGAAGTATGCTGACAAGTCATTGCTTGTTTATTCTATAATATTTCCTCAGGACAACAAAATATCAAGTTTTTTTAACAGACACAACAGCAGCCTCAGTTTAACCTGAGTTAAACAGGCGTTATTATTAAAGCTGTAAGTAAAATCACAGCATGCAGTATTTAGGTTTTTTTGCTTAGTTAACCAAAAAAGTCATGTGTTTGGTTTCTTTGTGGCCTATTTGTGGTTTTTGTTGGTTTCTCAACACTGACACCTGTTTCTGGGGAGGTGTACAAATGTAGCAATTACTTAAGACTTGTGTGTGGTGCACGTTCTGATGTACTAATGCATAACTTTAACTTAGTTCTTACATTATAACTAGCCTGTGTTTGAATGCAAAGCTGGGACGTGCCTCAGGCCTGTTATTTTAGCCAAGACGACCAGAACACCATCTGTTTAAGGCTCGAGACTTGAACACCGAATGTAGTGCGTTGAACCGCTAGTTAGATGTGGTTGTGATGCCACAGCACATGGTGTTTCTGATTGGCCTAACTCATATACAGACAATTCACAAGCTCCATGTTATTAGGTTAGATGGTAACAGTAACGTAATCATTATCTGTTTGTTAATGTTAATTGTTAATTTGTTAATAATTACTACTTATGTGCTATTGTTATTTACTAATACTTTTCATAAATGTACTACATTTAAGTGTAAAAAGTAATATGAAGTTCTACATTATACATTATAAAGTTGCAAGTTTATAATAAGGACCCAATAAATGCTAATGAATGATTAACTAAGCATGAAGAAAAATCCCTATAAGTAAATCCCTATTTAGTTGTTTAAACCAAACATGGACAATTCAGTCAGTTAATTAATTCATTATTATGAATGATAAAGCAAATACCTAATATTTCAGGTTTATTTTTGAATTGAGTACTAAATAATTATTAATTGTCTATTGTTATGATTATATTATAATTATAATTTATGATCAGATTTATGAACAATTTATTAAACATTTTAATAAAACATATTATTAAACATTTGCATGCCACTAAGTAAATATGTAATAGTTCAAATGGTAGCAGTTACTAATGTGTAAGAACCAATTACATGTTTATTATCTATTACTAACAGACTATTAGACAGTGATTAACTTACAATTAATAGGAACCTGTTATTATAAAGTGTTACCACACTTAAAACAATGTTGTTGGCTCTAATTGAAACTGCAGCTTTTGTGATTTGAAAATTTAACTCAAATCACAATTCTGACATAAAAACGATTAGTCACTAAGCCTGTACCAAAACACAACAAACTCCAATCACCATACTACACAATACGCACACAAACAAAACCCATACAGCCCTCATCTCCACTCAGCCCTAGTGCTACAGCACTGAAGCCACAACTCTCACTCGCTCTCCACAACACGTCACTCCTCATCACCAAACAAGTTCATCACGCTAATGAGGGGGCGGAGCACTCTCGCCTGGATAACCAGGTTTGCAGCCCAGCCAATCACAGTGGCCGTCTCCCCAGTTCTTTTCCCCACCAGCACTCTGCAGCCAATTAGGCCGGATTTGTTGTTCCGTCTGAGTGATAGCAGGACACAAAACAAAGAGAGAGAGAGAGAGAGAAAGAGAGACACAGTCTATGGTTCAGAGTTTAAAGGTTTAAAGCTGGAGGATTAGAAAAACAGTCTCAGTGTGAGAGCACAAAGTCAGAAATCATGAGACTGAAAAAGCACATGACATGCTTTCGTCTGAAAAACTGCTTTAACCCTTATACTAAAAAAAACTCCAATTCAAATGTGTGCATCATTTCTGTATAAATAAATATATTATGTGAATATAATTATCGCCAAATGTATGTAAATTGTATAGCAGTAACACTGCTGACGTAATATATTTTATTCCTGTTGAAATTATACACATATAGCCATTCACAAAAGTTGGAATGGTCAAGTTCCGCGTTTTATTGATTTTCTAAGTGAAAAAGTTCACACATCTTCTCAGGAGAACAAACTTGAATTTGGTATTTTTCTGCAAATTTCAGTGAACATATTGGAAAAAATAAACATAAAATAAAGGCACAACTTAAAAAAAAGTGCCATAACTTTTCCACAGGCCATAATGCATGTTTTATTTTTTCACCAAAATGCTATGTTGTGCAATTCGAGGTTTTTTTTCCCCAAAAAATGTCTGCATTTAAAAAGTAAACTATTCATACTTTTTTTCCTAAAATGTAAATCATAATAAAACATTTCTTTTACTTCTAAACACTAACGCAGTATAGATTTAAAGATTAGAATCAGCGCTTTCCACACAATTTCACCAGAGCCGGATGTACAAAGAGGCGTTTCAATGCATAAAAGCCATGTGGGAGCTGTGAGGGTTAAACTGACATAAAAGCTCTCTGGTACTAACAGAACTGTTACAGCAACTACTTCAAACAGAAATACCAAATAAAATACATCCCACAAAGCATGCCAAACTAATTAAAGATACTGTTTGACTGCATTGTGGGTTGGTTAATAACAAATCAGACGACACGTGGTCTTGTTTCTACTCCTAAGGTCAAGTCTGAAGTTCGCTTCTTTAGTTTTAGATCTAGAACTATGAGGCTACTGTAGCTAACAAATAATGGAACGGGCATATATCCCGGCAATTAGCATGGTGCTAAATCACCACATGCTTCTGTCTGGAGTTCTTGTGATTTCTAACACTGTATGACACACTGTTATCTATAACCATGGACTAAATTGTGGGTCAATTCTGATATCTGATATTTTTCAAGTACATGATGGACTGATGTTGATACATAAACATCAGTCATCTAAACATACTGCTTGTCTGGAGTTCAATTGATACATATTAGTTTGAAATCTCAGACAAATCTTAAACTTAAGACCATATTTATAGATAGCAGTATGTCACAGAGTGTCAGACATAAGCAGCTAGCATTAGCATAGCTAAAACAGACTTTCCAAGCAAACTTTAAGCTTGAACTTTATTCGTTTTTTTGGTCTAGCTTTCATAACTGGAAAATGAGAAAATTCTGTTTAAAATTGCTTAACAGCTCTTACAGTGAAACAGCCTGCTGCACTCAAATAATAACCTCCAACCCAGCATTATGAACAGTGGAGGGTGAAGTGCTTTTGCAAAACGCAGAAGAATAAACAGACTCTGAGTGTCGCGGTCCCACTGACCAGAGCCTTCTGGAGGCATTTAGCCTGCACTCAGCCTGACAGGATTAAAACCCTTTTGTTCCTCATCACTGCGCCCGCAAACAGGTTAGCCTTTTCACTCTCTCCTCTCCTGCAGACAGCTTAGCCTTTCAGGAGGTGAATAAAAGAAAGGAGGAGCGAGAGAGATGGAGAGAATTAGAGAGGGAGAGTTGTGTGGGTTTAGAGCAGTAACAGGGAGCTGTGGGGGTTAATTGGAGAAGAACTGAATCCTTTAACACAATGACTCATTAAACATTTGGCCTTTCTGTGGACGCTTCAGGGGGCTTAAAGGCTCTACAGAGGCTCAGTAGCAGTGCTTTGGGCAGAAAGCATGGAGCTAGCGCAAACGCTAATGATTTAAACGGCTGATGGCAGCAAAATACAGACAGCCTTTTAGTTTGCTTAAAGCTACAGAGAGCAGAATACTCTGCAGCATAAAGAACCGAAAACAGAATCTTTACAGCTACACACTGCTGTCACATTAAAATCCTGTAACTTCATTTTTTTAGTATTTAATTATATTTAATTGCTTACACTCAAACTCCAGCTGTTCTTTACATTGTGTAAACACTTCATGATGAATGAATGGATAGAAATAAAAAAAAAATACAGGAAAAAAAACATGCTTTAAAGTTAAGAACATTTTTTCTCTTCCTACACAGTTACTATTTTGGATATATAAAAGTTTGTTCATTCATGTATTTGTTGATGTTCTAAGTGAGTGTAAGTTAACACATCCTCTACAGAGAACACACTTCTGCACATTCTAATGCACAATTACTGTTTATTTATTGTTAGTTAATTATTACTGTTAGTTATTTAATGTTAAACTCAGCAAGTACATAGAAACTTTTCAGAAAAATTACATATTTGTGTTCTCTGTAGAGAATGTGTTAACGTCTCTTCACTTAGAAAATAAAAACATAATTATTTAAAATGTATATATATTTACAACTATTTATCTGTGCAATAAGTGTTTTTGCTTGTAAAAGCACTACATGACTTTTTCCCCATTTCAACAATCGACAAAAAATGTAATTCAAGCAAGAGTGTTAGAACTTTTGCATTCTATATATACCATGATAAATACTGGCTTTTGAACTATGCACTGATAACAAGCTGAGTGGTCTTTAGCCCGGAGGACACAGCGTTCATGTTTTCGAAAAAGAATTTCAAATGTTGATTTGTTGGATCATAAGACACTTTTTCACTTCACCTCAGTCCATTTTAAATGAGTTTGGGCCCAAAGAAGGTGGTAGCATTTCTGGATCCTGTTTATATACAGTTTCTTCTTTGTGTTTTAGAGTTTTAACTTGCATTTGTGGATGCAGCGACGACCTGTTTTCACAGACAGTGGTTTTCAGAAGTTTTCTGAGCCTACACAGTGATTTCCACTAAACTCAGCAAGTACATAGAAACTTTTCAGAAAAATTACATATTTGTATAATCTGTAGAGAATGTGTTAACTCTTCTTTACTTTGAAAATAAAAAAAACTTAATTATTTAAAATTTATATATATTTACAACTGATACAAGATACATATATATATATTTACAAGATACAACTTATCTGTGCAATAAGTGCTTTTGCTTGGAAAAGCAGTACATGACTTTTTCCCATTTCAACAATTGACAAAAAATGTAATTCAACCAAGAGTGTTAGAACTTTTGCATTCAGCTGCACAAATGCTATCACAAAAGCCTGGAATTGCTGCTCAAAAGTTTAGAATTGCATCAATTCATCAATATAAAACTAATCTGGTTTCAGATTTTGTTTCAGTTCCAATCCAGGTTTCAATTTGGTTTCAGGCAATGAAACTCAGTGCACACTTAAGAAACATTTGAAAACATTTCTCCTTAATGTAGCTTTTAATTAAAATTTCTCTATTTTTGTAGATATGCTTTTAACTTGATCTGTTATTAAGATGCTTTTAATCATTTATTCAATCATTTCTTAAAGTGCTTGATCCAGCTCGAGTTGCGGTAGCAATAGGGAAAGCAGAGAATCCCAGATGACCTTGTTCCCCACAGCTTTCGCAGCTCATTCTGGGGGATCACGAGCCGCTCCCAGCCCACTTGGAGATTTAATCCCTCCAGCGTGTCCTAGGACGATTTCGATTTTGGGGTCTCATCCCAGTCAGCCGTGCCTGGTAAACCTCCAAGAGGAGGCGGCCAGGGGGCATCCTTGTCAGATGCCCAAACTACCTCAACTGGCTCCTCTCAACGTGGAGGAGTTGTGGCTCTACTTTGAGCTCCTACCGGGTGACTGAGGTAAAAGTAGAGTGAACTCTGCGAAGAAAGCTCATTTCTGCCACTAGTATCTGCGATCTCATTCTTTTGGTCATTACCCAAAGCTCATGGCCATAGGTGAGGGTGGGGATGTAGACCAACCGGTTAACAGCTGTCCCTGTCCCAGCTTGCCATCTTCCCATCACTCAAGAGCAAGATTTATTTTCATCAAAACTTTCATGACGTTTTATTCTTATTGTATTGCTGTATCTGAAACAATATAAAAGTTAAAGTCAAACTCAAGTCTAATTTCTTCTGTGACTGTTAAACTTTATCCTCTGTCTGTAAAGCCCTGTGAGCTGCCGCTCGTACAAAAAATGCTCTATAAGCTATTATTATTAGAAAATAAATATGAAAATTAATAATCTGCTGGTCCTGAAGAACTTCACAAGTTTCAGATACTCTGAATTGGTAAAAAATGATGATCTGTTCCAAGTAATAAATAGAGCTGTAGAATTACAAAATTACTGAGATCAGTGACAACAGCAAGAATGAAGTTCTAAGACAGTTTACATCCAGTATTGTGGCTATTAGGAAAAGTGGAGAGTAAATCTCAAAGGAGGTAACTCATCAAAAGATAAATGTAAATACTGAATAGTGAAATATTAAATAAACACATAAAACACCTTTTGATGAAGTTTATATTAAAAATCCAGATTGTAAGATATTACTGTGTACAGTACAAAAAACTGTCAATATGGTAAGTGATTTCAAGTACATACATATATATTTATTATGTATTAAATATTTATAAAAGTGCATACTTTTACACTGTGCTTTACTTGCATTTACCTTTGGGCATCAATAAAGTTTATCTTATCTAACAAAACAAACAAATGTTACTGGGTCTTAAGTGTGTTTGTGTTCATCTATTGATTTGCGAAAGCTATTATCCGCATTGTAAACACAACAGCACTACTGTTTGGGCTTCGGTTCTGACACTAAGCTTCTCTAAAGCTTTAAAGGCAACACTTTCAAACAAGCACCTATTACCACCAACCTGCCCCAGGTGAGGAAGAAAAGGTGTCATTAGAAAGGTAATTACAGAGAGATAAGAACCAGGATCAGCAGAAAGAGAGATACATTCTGCCAATATGTTTCTGCTCTAATGGCTCCAGGGTTTCTCTGGGAGGAAACTTTTGTCACCTTTATCTTCTGTTCCTCAGAGGAGGATAAAGGTGACATAAGTGAGGAGAAGAAGAGCGTGAAATTTGGCAGGTAGTGCCTGCTCTTTAACAGACCCTACCATTTGGTTAAATCTGAATTTGTCTTTTTCTAAATTTCAATTCGCCTCATTGTGCTGCCACTACTGCAAAATATCACTTGCACATTGCTTATGCTACTAACAGTCATGATCATCTTTAAAGCCAAAACATTTCACACAATGGCAGAGGACCTTTCCTTTATTACCTACAATAACAGCCTGATAATAAGAGCTGAACACATTTGTTTGTCTGTCTTCATGGCAAGAAGAATTTTATTTCAAATTTCAAAGTTCCTTCCATAGACTCACATATGCTTCCATAGACTTGCATATATACATCCTTAGACTCACGTTTCTTTGTATAGGCTCATGTGTCTTTCTATGGACTCATTTTTCTTGACTCTCATATGCTTCTACAGATTCATGTATCTTCCACAGATCCATTAATGCTTATATCGGTTCACATATCCTTCCACAGACTTGTATATCCATCCCACACAATCACATACCCTTCTGTAGACTCACATATCTTTCTATGTACTCATGTATGCTTCTGCTTGCATATCCTTCCACAGACTCAGGGAATAGTCCCCTTCCATAGACTCCCTTCTATCATCTGGTGTATCCTTCTATCGGCCAAATTATCCTTATATAGTATCATGTACTTCTATATAGGCTCATGTATTCTCTTACGGACTCATGTATCTTTCAATGTACTTATGCATCCTTCTGTATACTCAGGAATTCATCTTTAAACTTATATATCCTACTAAAGACTCAGATTTCGCTCTATCAACTTGCATGTCCTTCTATTGATTCATGTTTCCTTGTATATATCTGTATAAAAGGTTGTCCATAGAAATGGCTGTAAAGAAAGCTGGTTCCCTTTTGTCTGTGTAGAAATAGATATTTCAGCCAAAGAGAGCCAAACTATAAATGATTTATGCCAGATTGCTGCCAGATTACCAGTGACATCAAATCAGTTTTTGAAGGATCCAGTCTTGAAAACGCCAGGAAGATTTTTTTGTTGTGATACCATCGAAAAACCTTTCAACTGGCAGTTCCTCAAACCTTTCCACATTCAACTAGGAGAGTCTGATCTGCACAACGGAGATGAAATGCCCACAAGTGCAATGGCAGGTGAGTGGACAGACGGGTCTAAAAGGCCCTTTGTGAGGAGTGCAGAGAAAATCATCCCGACACACTCCCCCCTGCAGTCCGCCCTTCATCTAAACCCCAATGCTCTGATACTGCAGCAGAACAGTGGAGAGGGTGATGTCCAGCAGCAGTCGCAGTGTGCCCACTCGTTCACCCGCTCATTCGCTCTCTCTTTTGCCCGACTGTCACCTCGCTCCTTGCACGGACTGTGACGGTGCACTGAAGGAGCCGAGCCCCCATAATCCCCCCTTTGTCCTGTCTCTAATTGGATTTGGGACAGGGAGGGGGGGTAAAAGGGTAAAAATGTGGCGCCCCATTTTCTGGAAGCCCAAAGGGGGTAGTGAAGTTTTTAAGACGTGAAAAGGAATCCTCCGGGGGCTTAAGAGGCTTCAGAGGTGACAGAGGCTACAGCAGAGTGTTTTAGATCAGCTCTTTAAGCAGGTAAATACTATTTACACCCCATCAGAACACAGAGAGAGAGAGAGAGAGAGAGAGAGAGAGAGAGAGAGAGAGAGAAAGAGAGAGAGAAAGAGAGAGAGAGAGAGAGAAAGAGAAAGAGAGAGATCTGGGGTTAAAGGCATACTACAGTCCAAAATGCTAATGCCACTATTAACAAATGTAAGCTAGCATGAGCAAGTTAGCATATACATCTTTCAGTCATTTCTTTCTACTCGAGACTCACACATCTTTCTATGAACTCACATATCCTTCTATAGATTCATGTTTCCTTGTCTGAGCTCATGTACACTTCTGTAGAATCACATATCCTTCTACAAACTCATGTATCCTTCTAAGGACTCACATATTCCTCTATGGACTCTTGCATCCTTCCATTGAATCACATATCTTTCTATGACCTCACATGTCCTTGGACTAATTTTTCCCTCTAAAAATTCATGTATCCTTTTATGAACTCATGTAGCCTTCTATAGACTCCTTCTATAGACTCACATATACTTCTATGTATGTATTTTTCTACAGAATCACGTTATTCTATAGACTAATGTGTTCCCGCTATGAATTCACATATCCTTCTATGAACTCATGTATCCTTCTATAGACTAACGTATCATTCTATTAACTCATGTATCCTTCTACAGACTCTGATATCCTTCTATAAACCCATGTATCCTTCTATAAACTCACATATCCTTCTATGAACTTACGTATCCTTCTATAGACTCACATATCCTTCTATTGACTCATGTATCCTTCTACAGAACCATCCTTCTAGAGAATCACATATCCTTATTGTATCCTTCTATAGGCTCACACACCCTTCTATGAACTCACATGTCCTTCTACAACTTTTGTAGAACAACTTCCTTTTATAGACTCATATACCCTTCTAAATGGAGCACCAGGTGATGAAAAGAAGCCCTTGGCAACTGTTAAGCATGAGTGTAGATCTATGTAGACAGTGGCACAGGAACCATGAAGATGGAAAAAATATATTCACTAAACAGCAGAAAATTGGAAAGCAAATCTGACACGAAGAGTCAAGAAACTGGAAGAAAGAGAACAGCTTCTAAAACAGGACCATGATCCAAAACATACCTTAAAAATCTACCATGAACTACTTTAAGAAATGTAAGCTGAAGCTTTTGGAATGACCCTCAGAGTTCCCTGACTGTGGGTAGATCTTAGACATGCTGTGCACTCAGGCAGTCCGAGAATATCACATAACTAGATGTGTTCTACAGGAAAAAGTGGGTGAAAATTCCTAAAACAAGCAGAGAAAGACTCCTAGCTGTTTATAAAAAGCATCTTCCAGCTTTCATATTTGCCAAAGGGAGTGTTATTAAGTACTGATGTAGTAAGGTGTCACATTTGGTCTGCATGATATCATCACTTCTACATGTGTTTGAAATAATTTATTGGTGTACAAATAAACTGTGCTCAGTGTGTAAAGGCCTTAATCCTGAAAAAAAAATACTTATTAAGATTCAGACTACTCAGTCTTTTTCAAATGAACAACATTTACAGAGAGTGATGCAACTCAGACTGATTCAGTTTTGTGCGTTTACACACAAAGTGACAAAGTGGATCAGAGGGCTTTTTGATCCACTTGTCACCTCTAAGAGTCTGTCACGGGCGGCCGAACCCAGCAGGTCCCCATGGACGTGCCATTTCTGCCAGACGGGACGCATCATTAACTGCAGAAAACTGGGGCACTATAGGGATACAAAAACATGAAGGACACCAGCGGAGGCAACCAGAATATATAAAGGCAACCTAGACTAAAATAAAGCATACCAACAGAGCTTCAGCTAGAGCATCGATCAGCTAATCTTAACAAAACAGCTGAGGGTTCTCAGCGACAACCAGCAATCTTCACAATCATCTTTAAAACAGGAGCACATAAGGACAGCCATTTCCACAAGCAATCACAAAAAAATACATGCATTTACATGGGGGATTCAGCTGTAGAAGAGCAGAATGGACAGGCACCTTCATGTATTTTAGATAAAGAAAGCCCATCAACTTCCATGTAAGACAAGTCAGACACAATATTCCATATTCATGCACATACAAGACCAAATTCACAGATTAATGCTGGTGACATCTCCAAAGCTGAGGTGCGCAACATAATCACACTCAGACACATCCAGTCTGGCAGCAGTGGCAGCCCCATCCATCAGACTGAGCGGCGCTGGCTGCTGCTCCGGATAAATGATGGAGAGAAGATCAATCAGGCCGAGGGGAGGCCCCGAACCGTCCCCTCCCCGTCTACAGAAGAGACGGACTCCCAGCGGCCCTTCTGTCCAGAGGTGTGGCCCTCGCTGATAATGCACAGCTGGGAGCTGCACTTGTGCTGAGCTTCATTTGTCATCAGGAGCACCATGCACCCAAATTACTCAGGAGGCTCAGTTTCAGACCTATACCACATACAATACTGACCCAACCTGCTACTCAAAACAGGAGGGTCACTACACTGCTCTGTCGGAAAACATGTATGCTAGCTACTTCAAAAGGGTGGTCTATAATTTACCAGTCAACATAGGAATGTTGTAAAGTTTAATTACAAGAAAAATTCTAAAAAGCCAAAGGGCATGTGCCTCCCATCAGCATCATAGGTATGATGCCTCTACTTGTCATATAGCTTCAATGTCATGCACTGTTAAAAAAAAAGGTGCCACAAAGTGTTCTTTGAGCAATTTCACAGAAGACCTACTTCTAGTTCCTTAAATAATCATGTTTGAAAAAGAGATTTGTGAGCTTGAAAACTCTTTTGAAGGTTTAAAAGAACCTCTACATAATAAAAAAGGTTCAATGTCAATTTAACGTTTCAGAGCATGAAGAAGAACTACTAAGTAAACAGGACTCAAAAGGATAAACCCTCTAAGAGCAAGAGGAACCCCTGACCCCCCCCTCCAAGACTTAAAAGGAGAACTACCTAAGAGCATAAGGCAAAACCACTGAGAGGAACCAACATTCAAAAAGAGAAATGCCCCAAGAGCATGAGGAAGGATCACTGAGAGAGATCTTCTCTGTGCTGTGAGAACATGGTGGAGATGTAGTTTACAGGTGTTTAACGTGGCATTACAACTTCCAGAAACATGACCACGTATGAGAACTCTTGCCTTGCGCTTGTTTTTTAACAAAGAGCAGCCATATCACACACTCCATCTTCATCTATTCATCTAAATTGACATGCATTTCCAACAAAAAAGACAACATCATGGAAAAATGACTGAAGAACAACTAGACAATGAATATAATAAAGTATACAAGCAGAAAGCCTTTAGACCAGCTTGCTTTGGCCTTTAAATTTAAAGCTGCTCCATCACAAATCTCTATCTTTCTTTCTCACATAAACTATCACCTTGAGTTCTATCAGGTAGAATGAATAACTCTAAATGTAGGTATTGTGTTCTGCAGTTTACTATTAGAGTTTTTTCCAGCGTTCTGTAAAGCTTGTCACAACAGTAGCTACAAAAGAATACATTTGAAGCGGGGCTTGTGAAGCCCATGATCCTGACATTTCTGATTGGCTGAGAGCATGTAAGGGAGCTGAATCATTAACATTGTGCACTGTAAGGATATAAAAAGACTGTATGATAATGATTAAAGCTTTAAGAGGGACATGACATATTTATATACAGCATGGGAAAATGTGGGCAGCATCTGATAGAGAGAGATCAGAAACAAAGAGGGAATGGGAGGGAGAGAAAATAAGAGAAAGAGAGAGAGAGAAAGAGAGAGAGTGACAGTGAGAGAGAGAGAGAGGGAGGGAGAGAGAGAGAGAGAGAGAGAGAGAGAGAGAGAGAGAGAGAGAGAGAGAGTAATGATAATGACTGTCTGGGGTAAGGGAATGTTTAATGTCTTCCAGGTGTTGTGATTCCATTCAGAAGACAAGGCTAACAGTGGAAAAAAAAGAGAAAGAGAAGCGACATAAGACAAGAAGAATGAAGAGAGTAAGACATATTGAGAGAAACAAACCAACAGACTTAGAACAGATAGAAAACTCTGAAAAAAAAGGGTAAAAAAAGATGATGTAAGAAGTTTGCACTGCATTAATTGAGAATGCTTTGGGAATACTGCAAATATGACAATAAGTTCACTGGACTGAACAGAATTCTGTTGTTATCTACACTAACCAATAATTTTGTCTCACGTAGGGCTGTAGTCAAGACCACTTTTGTCAAGTTCAAAATCATTACTAGTTGAGGCCGAGCGATGACCAAAACCCAAAAAATCAAGTCCTTTTCAAGATGAAAAACCCAAAAATTCCGTCCTCTTCAAGACCAAGCTTTGGCCACTCTGAACGAATCCACCCAAAGCTCACTCTGACCGAGTCCACCCAAAGCTCACTCTGAACGAATCCAACCAATGCTCACTCTGAACGAATCCACCCAATGCTCACTCTGAACGAATCCACCCAATGCCTACTCTGAATGAATCCACCCAATGCCTACTCTGAATGAATCCACCTAATACCCACTCTGAATGAATCCACCAATTGGATTTAGAGCGTCTTTAGAGTGCACTTAGCAACAGTCAGTTAGCAAAACAGTAGACTAAACATTACAGTTATACCAGGCTGTCAAATTCAGTAAAAAACCTTTTACGTTAAACAGACCCACTGTATGAATGTTACAACGAAACTGAAACAAATCTATGCACATAGCTAAAATTTCAGCTTAACCCAGTCGATGCATGGTAGCGATAGTTCAAAGAAAGAATCATTTAAAAAACTGAAAAACAATTCTAAAAAAATTCAGAAAAGAAAGAAAAAAATTATATATATGTATATATATATATATATATATATATATATATATATATATTTTTTTTTTTCCCCACAGTATTTGAACTCGACACACATACAATATCAGCTTTATATGAAATCTGACAGTACTTCTTCAGTATTTTTTAAAAGTGTATTTGTGGGCGGAGTGAACGGCTGAAGTGAAGACAGAGAGTGAAGAGTGTAGAGCAGTGAGTTATTGATCTGAGCAGGATGGGTTGTGTCAATACTGCAGCAGAGTGTAGGGGGGTAAATATGAATGTGATAGCTGCTCTCGTCAGGTTCATTGATAATGACGTACCTGCTCCAGCTGCTGTTAGCCTCTGCACACAAACTACTTAAGGCTAAGTGGAAAATCAATAGGCCGCTCAGCTCGCCTGTCGCTCTGACTGGCAACCGCAGCCGAAGGTCGTCCCCTCCGCTGCTGACTGGGCGGGGGGGAGGGTTGGGGGGGTGGCAGCAACTGCTGGATGTTTGCAGGACGGCACTAACGAGCCTTGTTTGATATAGTATTTCAACTGCTCAACAGTTCGGGGTCTCCTTTGTCGCATTTTTCATTTCATATTGCGCCAACATTTGATATGTTGTCTTTGTACTAGTTTCAATGAAATATAGGGTTTAAATGATTTGCACGTCATTGCATTTTATTTTTATTTACATTTTGCACAGCGTCTAACTTTTTTGGAAATGGGGTTGTACTTAAAGCACCAAAACGTGTTGGCCAGAGTGCTGTTCAACAATTCAAACAAATCTGAGCAAATCTATTTTTTTTGTCTATGTTCCACTACTGTGTAAACTGTATTTTCTTAAAAATAAATCTAATTAAACTGAATAGTGATGAAATAGCAGATGTTGTGATGTATTGGCCTGTTTCATAAAGAATCAAATAGAAATAAACCTTTGGTGACACGTTATATTATAAGGTGCACTGAGTTGACTTGTTGTGAAATGTGAGATATGAGGACTGGCACAGAACTCCCAATATCGGTGCCTCCATAATGCACATGCTAGTTTAAAACTGTCAAAGCGTCATTCGTATTCGTCAGTTAAATTTCAGGGAACTCAAACTCCTCACGTTCTGAGTAAATTCCAAGGGACGTTTTGTTTGATTAAGAAACAACAGCAACATTCGCGGCCCTGTGTTCTGTTCTGAGTTACAGAGCTATCACTCCACCGCTGTACGCTTTCCAGACGTCAAAGTTTTTCCTTAAAGAGAGAGAGAGAGAGAGAGAGAGAGAGAGAGGAAAGTGCATTGTTTGGCTGTGTTGTCTGTTTTGTGTTGGAGTGTTTTGAGAGTCAGTAGCATAAGCGTGTCCTTCGGTCTCCATGTGTCAGATACTTCGCAAATATAAGCATGAGCATAACGGCTAATGCCTGCTGACGTCTGCGGCCTGCTCAGGACCAATGATGTCATTACCCAGCCACATAACTCCAACTGACCAATCACACGCCAGCGGAACATTCCGCACATTCCACGAGGGTAAACAGAGAAATGTTATTGGGGGGCACTGGAGCATTGTGGGTAAGATGACAGTATGTGTTGGCATGCAGTGAAGAGTTCATCAATGAACGTGATGACCTGGGTTACAATCAGGTTCATTTGCCAATGCATGAACGCTTTTTTGGGCAGACATGGGCTGGAAGTTAGGGAATCAGCCCTGTGAACAGAAGGTCACTGGTTCGATCCCTTGAGCCAACAGCACGTGACTGAAGCGCCCTTGAGCAAGGCACCTAACCCCTAACTGCTCCCAGGGTGCTGCTTCCAGGGCTGCCCACCGCTCCGGGCAAGAGTGCTCACTGCCCCCTAGTTTGTGTGTCCACTAGTGTGTATGTGGTGTTTCACTGAACGGATAGGTTAAATGCGGAGGTGAAATATCCCTGTTGTGGGACTAATAAGGGTCACTTAATCTTATCTAATCCAGTTAATTGATTTCAGTATTATTCAATACTTATTTTTTTGGCCAAAATAAAAATGTTTAGGCTTTTTTTAAACATCGAAATCCAAAAAGATCTTGATATATAGTTTTTCCAGTATTCCAATACTATCTAAATTGTTCCTCCAGTTACATGCAGTGTGCTTTATTAATTAATACATATCACAGTAAAAATTTTAATTGACACCAACATAATCTACGCGAATCATGGTGAACTTTAAAATGTCATGCTGTACCGAATCATTTATTAATTAACCTAATTGTGTTTAATTCTAAGAAATGTAACGTTTCTTGATAAACTGCATCATTTCCATTCAAATCAAGATGAAATGCAGGATTTCATGATGGAGCAAATAGTTTCTTAAAGAATCAAATAAAACCGAACTGTTTGAGAAATTGTTTGATAACTGTTTGATAAATTTGAGATTTAAACTGAATCATTTCTGAAAGAACTGAATCAAATATTAAAATGTGATTTCATGATGCTTTGAATTGTGTTTGAAAGAACTGAACTGAATCGAATAGTGTTAAAATTTCATGATGCTTTGAACTGTTTCCTGAAAAATCGCATTTCCAAAATTATTGAATTAAACTCAACAGAACTGAATGGTGGTAAAACATGAAATTTTGTAAAACACTGAATCGTTTTCTAAAGAACTGTTTTTGAATTGAATGGTGGTGAAATTTGAGATCAAGTGAATGGTTGTGAGATTTCTCTGTCTGGTCTATGCCCTCAGTGGATCAGGCTGGCAGATGTAGGAAAAAGCTGGCAGGCAGTCGGTGCCAGAGGCTCATTTCTACAACAGCTCCTCACAGCAGCACAGCTGCTCCCCCAACCACCTCCGTCTGTGAGATTGCCTGTTTCGTCTCAGGTTTCTACTGCCTGGCTGAAAAAGGCTGCAGGCTAAAAGCAACTCTCTTTCCCTCTCGCCCTCTTATCAGTCAGTGAGCACTACAAAAGCGCACTAACGTGAGCTGACACAGGCAGAAAACTGTTGCTGTTTTTTTCTTTCTCTCTGTTACTCACTCTTCTCTACAGAAAAAAAAAAACAACAAACCTGTTCGACATTTTTTACATCAGATATTTCTCACATACCACTGATACAACATCCTTCATACAGACAGACAGAGAGACAGACAGATACACAGACAGATAAATAGACACACAGACACAAACAGATAGGTAGATAGGTAGATAGATAGACAGACAGATAGATATAGATAGACAGACAGACAGACAGACAGATGGATGGGCCAACAAACAGACAGAGAGACAGACAGATACACAGACAGATAAATAGACACACAGACACAAACAGATAGGTAGATAGGTAGATAGATAGACAGACAGATAGATATAGATAGACAGACAGACAGACAGACAGATGGATGGGCCAACAAACAGACATACAGTCAAAGAGATAACCAGACAGACAGACAGACAGATATTTATGTATTTATATATCTATCTGTCTGTCCATTCCAGTTAATGCGGGGAATAATGTGGTTAACAATGAACGGAAGCTGATAATCACAAATTTGATGCCATTTGCATAATGCTAACTGTTGGTTATTCACTTTCAGTCACTGTTAGCATCATTAGCTTTTTCTGACTGTACTATTCCTTTAAGAGTGGTGGAGATACAGTGTATGTACGAGAGAGAGAGAGAGAGAGAGAGAGAGAGAGAGAGAGAGAGACACAGAGAGAGGGGAAGGCTTATTAGACACTGGGCAGTGCCGTCAAGAGGATCAGAGTGGAGTTGTCAGATCAAAGAGGAGTATCTCTCACTCCATTCAGAACAGAAGAAAGAAAAGCCGGGAGAAGAGAAAGAGCTCAGCATTAACTCTGCAGCTCAGAGCTGTTTAAACGTGTTGTGGATTCCTCTTCAATATCTACAATACACTCAGTAACTGCACCATTACCAACAGAGTGGCAGAAACAGCACTCATCAGTGACCTCTTACAGAAAACATCACTAACTCATTCATACCCAACAGAAACATTTATGAAACATTTCATGAGGGAAAAATGCTGCACAACTTGTTCTGATTGGTCTACAACAGAGGTGCCAGAACTTGGTTGGTTTGAGTGTAATGTTTGTAGTACTCTGAAGTGATGGATTTCATATATGTATACACTAGATGAAGAACTAACAGTTTTTATTTGAATTTCTTTGATTACATGTAATTTTTTATTCACAGTACAATTAGATTGTTTTGTTGTTTTGTTAAAAATCGGTGACCATTTAATGACGAATTAAGTGATAAAAGCTTTTAAGCTATATGCTTTGATGTGATTCGATGTACAATTATTGTACAATGTTTTATTTTTCCCTGATCCGAATAAATAGAGAAATGAAACTGAGTCACTCCACTTGTCGTAGTACACCACATGGTCAAAGTTCTGTCCATCCCTCTTATGTCGCCATGATACAAGTGAACTAGAAATACCCTAAGAACACTCTAGCAACCACCTGGAAAAACACTTGCAAAAATCAGTGGCCTACACTCTTAGCAAAAAGGGTTCAATACAGTACCAAAAGGTACCTTTTTAAAAACCTCTAGAACCGTCTAGAGCACATTCTCCATCTATCTGAAGAACGCTTTCATGATGCAAAGAACCCTTTAATCATGTAAAGGTTTCGTTGAGTGTTCACTAGTTCTATATAGAACCATTTTCGTTATTAAACAACCCTTGAAGAGCCATCTTTTTAAGAGTACAGCAACTAGGGTGTACCACCTGGAATACCATTTCAACCGCTTTGCAAGATACAACCAAATAAGACAACACTGCAACTGCCTAGCAACAACCTAGTAACCACCTGGAAGACCATAGCAACAACCTAGCAGATTCCTAGCAAACACCAGAGATAACACAGCAAACACCTAACATCCTAGCAACCACTGCCAACACGATAGCAATGGAATAATAGTTTGGAATAATATATGAAAGTTGTAGAAGTAATGTTTCATTATTAACCCAATAATGAATGATAAGTGAGGTTTTATCAGTTAATTTTTCATTAAATTCAGTCCTTTGATCACATGACACTACTTACAAGGTATTACCCAATATATAACTATACGAAACATCATTACTTTAGACCAATCAGAACATTTTCTTTATTATACTTAATCTCAAAGTTTGTCATGGGTTAACGTTTTTAACAGCTGCTACAAACACAGTGCTGTAAAATACTTCAGTATGACCCTTAAGAAGAGTACTTAAGTACCTAACCCCTTAACTTTATCTCCTAAATTTTGTTTTGCATGAAGCCTCAGGCCTTTTTATAACTATGGTGTACAACAATAACCAATGCACTGTATAAACTACGCAGTAATAAAGTAGCTGATTGGATGTCTGCCCATTTTGACATCAACTTCTTATATTCATTTGTTGTTACCAACTGTTTGATTTTTCTTTCTTCTTAAATGGTTTATTTTTTGCAAAAGTAATGCTAAAAACACTGAACACTCTTAAGAATAATGGGGGCCAAAAAGCGTTCTTTTTGCGATTCCATAGAAAAACAACGTTTGCTTCCCTAAAGAACCATGTTTAAAAACAAGACATGTGACTACGAGGAACGTTTTAAAGGTTTTAAAAAGTTCACATAATGTAAAGGTTTTATACCAATTTTAGCGTTCTTTAAAAAGGTTCCTCACATTTACACTTCTTTACCAAAAGAAGGTTCTTAGAAACCAAATGTAAGTGTTTATTCTATGGCATTGTTTTTTTTTAATGTCATGCGTCTGTTTTGCTGGTGTACTTTATTTGGTTCATAAATCTCACTTACTTATAATTTAAAATATTATAAATATTACACATCTCTTTTCTAAATTATAAAAAAAATTATAATAAATATGTGATACGTGAAGTATCGTGATATTTTTGCTGTATCACTTAGCCTTTATTAACACACCCTGTAGAACATGAACAACATATCAACAACGTATAATTATCTTTCTTTTCTAAAGCACAGCAGCAGAAACACATCAGTTATCTGCCTATAGCTTTCTGTATGAGCTTTATAATGATTCATAATGCTCTACAATATCCACCCACAAAACATGATGTAAAGCTTCATAAGACTTACAGAGAAAACTCAAACCCATCTAATCCAGCCTCGCTCTTTCGCTAGAGGATTTGTAACCTCCAACAGGCAAACTCTCTCGGTGGAATCAGCTTTAAGCGGAGCTCTACGCAGAACAGGCCAAAATACAGAGAACTAGCAAAGCACTGCAGAATAAATAACAATGTATTGCGTTCATTCTTTAGAAATTCTCATACTACTGAGGAAAAAAAACACAAAGAATCACAGCAAGACTTACACTGTATTCCATTCATTCTTGATATATTCATTCTTATATGAGAGAAAAAACAAAAATAAAAAAATATTTTTATAAATCAACAAAACAGCAAAATAGTGAAGAGCTGCAGCAAAACAACAGGCTGCATTTTTTCTTTATAAATTCTATCATAAATGAGGAAAAAAACTGTAAATTAGAAAAAAACACTGCTGCATTCAGTCTTTATATATTCTCATGTATAGGAGGAAAATAAAGCAAATTAACAAAGAATTGTGAGAAAAATAATAAATACACAGCATTCAGTCCATATATATTTTTATATAGATGAAACTGTATATTAACCTAGTAAACAAATGCAGCCAAAAATACTATAATATAAAACTATGCTGCACTTGGTCTATATACTCATATGAATGAATAAAAAAACAGTGAAGTAGTGAAGAACTGCAGCAAAAAGAACAGCATATTGCTTTTGCTTGATGTATTCACACATTAATCAAGAAACTAATTCAGTCACACATTTCCATTCAATCAGATACAGAGTCGCACACACAGACCCAACACATTGACACAGTGGATACATTTACAGCTTATATTCACAGCGTATTCATTCATATATGAAAATTATTTATGTAAAGTTTTCCTTATTTCTCTCATATGTATGTACTGCATTCAGTTTAAAAGAGAAACTCTCTGTATGCAACAGTGTCTCTGCTGTGTGGGTCTGCAGTGGTTTTGTGATCGTACTGAGAGAGTTAGCGTCACTTCTTTATGCTGGTGTTTGTGCTGTAGAGCAGAAACACTGTAAGCTCAGTAGCAGAAAACAATTGGAATATCACGGTGTCCATCACACGGCTCTTCTCCGAGAAATTCTACATACATAATGACTTTAAATCAGTGTGTTCATGCATCCACTGACTAAAACTATCATCAGCACAGGGTAATCCAATCAGATCTTTATCAATTCAAATTAAATAGAGAGAGAGAGAGAGAGAGAGAGCGAGAGAGAGAGAGAGAGAGAGAGAAGAAAAACAAAGGAGTCAGAGAAGAGGAACAGAGAGAAGAAAAAGAGAGAAAAACAGAAGAAAGAGAAAAAAATGGGAGAGAGAAAAAGGGAAAAAAAGAGAAGAAGAGACAGGGAGGAGATAAAAGGGCAGATAGAAAGACAGAAAAAATAAGGAGAGAGAGAGAGACAGAAAGAAAAACAGGAAGAAAGAGTGAGAGTCAGAATGAAAGAAAGAGAGAGAGAAATAAAAGAGAAAGAAAGTGAGAGAGAGAGAGAGAGAGAGAGAAGGCATGTGAGAGAAAGAAACAGAAAAGGATGATACAGAGATGGACAGAGAGAGAAAGAAGACAGAAAGAAAAACAACAAGCACAATGAGAAAAAGGAAAAAAAAGATACAAAGAGAAAAAGAGGTGTAAAAGGGAAGAAAAGGAAGAAAATGAAAAGAGGGGGTGAGAAAGAAAAAAGAAGAAGAAAAAGGAGAGAAAGACAAAGAGGGGGAGGAGAAAAGCAAGAAGAAAAAAAATGAAGGACAGAAATAGAGGGAAACAGAAGAGAAAAAAAAGAAAAAAAGAAAGAAAGAAAGAATCAAAAGAGGATGAAAAGGGTAGAGAGAGAGAGAGAGAGAGAAACAGGAGGGGAACAAAGAGATGAAGAGGGAGAAACAGGAGAGTATGAAAGATGGAGAGGGAGAGAGAGGGAAGAGAGAGAAAGAAAGAAAAGAGGGAGAGAAAAAAGTAAAAAAGAGCGAGGTTCAAAAAAAGAAACAAAAATAAACAAAAGGAGAGAGATAACGAAAAAGGCAGAATGAAAGGTAAAATAAAGAGAGAAAGAGGAGTGAGAGAGCTGTATAAAGTGTGCATTAGTTGTTTAATTAGTATAATCTTTAAACAGAATCTGATTTATTTAGTTAAGTTTGAGTAAATCTGAGAAACTGACACAATTCAGATTTAAAAGCCGCTTAAAAACAATGCAGACTTCCACAGATTAACTCTTCATTTCTGCTTATTTACAATAAGACTGAAAAAAGAGAGAATTTTGAAATTCTTGAGAACAGTCCTTTCTTTTCTTGTTCTGTAGGGCAGTGAAGAGAGAAGAGTGCATTTAAGTGTTATATAGCTATGAATGAGCACAGTCCACTCTGATTATGCCACAGTATTTCATTGCTCTACACATTCACACATACACACATTCATAATCTACATTACATTCAGAGTCTGAGTGATGGTGAACTGAGCCCTGTTTGTGCAGCAGAGAGTTCTGTAGAGCTCAGATTAGGACTGAGTCTGGATTAGGACTATGTACAGTATCAGTGTGATTAGAATAATCTCTTGCTCATCAGAGGCCTAATTGATCATTGGTTACGGACTGACGACAGTGACGGAGGAGGACCTTCACCCTGACTGTGTCTGTATGATGGGGGCGTATCTGAAGGCTAATGGCAGTGAACCAGCCGGGGGGGGATGAAACACTCCACTGCCCCACTTAAACACCCCACTGCTCTCACTATAGAAGCTTTATATACATACACAGTCAAATACCATCACTGATCACTAATTAATGAACTATTCACTAGCAAAGCGGCTGCTAAAGGCTAACATATAATTTGGAATAAATGAAACACTGCAAACCAAAACGTATTAACGTATAGCAAAACTAAGCATTAGTTCAAAAATATATAAATTGTGACATAATTTAAATTACAGTGGCAGTGATACCCCCATATATAGAGCATACAAAGGCTTTATATACACATACAATATTTATCAATTAAGTCACTAATCGATCATTAAAACTGCTCATTGCTGAAGATTAACATACACTTTGGAATAAATTATGCACCATATATTTAATTTAAAAATGCACAGCAAAAATATTAGGTGTTGATTTTAAAAATGCAAAAAAAAAAATAAAAATAAAAATATATACAATTACGTCACATCAATTATCTACAATTAATCGTTATTCATTACTTGAGTGTCTAAATGGTTATAAGATAACACATACGTTAGAAATACAACAGAACAGATAAGAATTTTTTCCGAATCAACTACTATATGTAATATAATATTTACTCTCTATCTCTCTTTCTCTCTCTGTACAGTGCAACGTATACAGGTAGGAAAACGTGTAGCATTAATATTAATGTGAATTAAATATGAATATTTAATATGAATTTAATATTAATATGAATTAATGCTGACATGTATACATTTAGAAATAAACCAATTCAAAGCAGAAAATAAAGCACGAAAAAAATCCCAGTTAACTGAAATACAGGAAAAAATAGGCGCGCAGAAGCTTCCCGGCACGTGCGCTTACTGTGCGCTCCCAGCGGGAGTGTAACAGCGCTTCACGCTGAAACACCGTAAGAAATCTCCGTGCTGCGCGCGCTCACAGACACTCACGCAAACGAGCGCGCATGAACTGCATTAACACACACAGGAGAGAGAAGCATCAGCAGCAGGCGCGCACTAATAACACCGCAGCGCGAGCACACAGGCCCAACACAAAAACACATACAAAACAATACATGATATAATATGCAGTGTTTTAGATATTAGAGATATTTACATTATACACACATAAATCAATAAAGCAGGTTCGTTATCAGTGTATCAGCAAAATCCTCGCGGACCGACACGCGCGCACACCTACTAACACAAACACATGAGCGCGTGAACGCCAACAGCTTTAACCCGCACACGAGAGCAGCGCGAGATCAGCGGCCTGACCAGGGTTTCAAAACAAAGGACCAGAGTTTTTGTATTTACTTAATGAGACTAATGAATAAAACACACAAATTATTATTTAAATGACATTAAAAATAGACCTCTATTCAGCACTTATTCTCTCTCTTTCTTCTCCCCATTTCTCTCTTCTTTCTCTATCCCTGTCTTTCTTTCTTGTTTCTCTATCTCTGTCTTTCTTTTCTCTCTCCCTATGTCTCTCTCTCTCTCTCTCTCTCTCCCTCTCTTTTCTCTTTCTTTCTTTTTCTATCTTCTTTTTCCTCTTTCTTCCTCGTTTTTCTTCTCATTTTTTCCTCCCCCTTTCTTTTTAGCTTGTCTTTTTCTATCTTGCTTTTGTCATCTATCTATCTATCTATCTATCTATCTATCTATCTATTCTTCCCTCTTTCTATCTCTTTTATAAACTCGCCGCTCTACTGGCGCTCACTCTCGCTCCTGATTGGCGCAGAGCTTTGCCTCCTCTTTGGCCGGACCCTTCAAAGTCACTCCCCCACATACTGGCCCCGCCCCCTGCATATCTCTCTCCCTGTCTCCCTCGCGCGCGCTCCCTCTCACCATTCATAAAGTATAACGCACGCGGAGCAGAGTGGAGGACAGGGAGACACGCGCGCGACACAAGCACACGCACAGGCACGCAGGCAAGACACACAGGTGCACGCGGGCAGGTGCGGAGGGACACGCTCAGGGTGACAGCAGGAAGAGATGCGCAAGGAGGAGTAACGGGACAGGCACGCAAGCAGAGCGAGACTGGGACACAGCACACATACTCTCTCTCTCTCTCTCTCTCTGTCTCTCTCTCTGTGAGCTGTACTCTGCCTCCTCTTCCTGCCCCGGTCTGACGTCCATCCGCTCTGCACTTCTCCCAAACTTTCTCCACTCTCTCTCTCTTGTCCCCCCTCTCTCTCCCTTTCTCCCTCTTCTCCTCCTCCCTCTGTCTTTCTCTCTCTCTCTGTTTCTCCCCGGTGTTGGTGGGTGCGCCGGTGGGGCGGCGAGTAAACGTTGGATCCCTCAGCGTACTGCGACCCTCCGGTGTTCAGCCCGGACCTCTGCCCCAACATGATCGCCACGCAGGCCAAGCTGGTCTATCAGCTCAACAAATACTACACTGAGCGCTGCCAGGCACGCAAGGCCGCCATCGCCAAGACCATCCGAGAGGTCTGCAAGGTGGTCTCTGATGTTCTGAAGGAGGTGGAGGTGCAGGAACCCAGGTTCATCAGCTCCCTCAGCGAGATCGATGCACGATATGAGGTATCACTAACACCTTTACCTTTTTATGTAACGATGTAAGCAGAGCTCAGTATATGTCCATATGTAGCAATAAATGTGTACTCATATATAGGCACCGATACATATACGAATAATCTTTTATATATACACCTATATATTACGGAGCTTATATACAAAAAATCAAAAATGAAGCAGCATTCATACACACCCATCCAAATCAACTGCTGACTGAGTTCTTGAAGCAAGAGCTGTTAAAACATTTTGCACCATATTGTTTTACTATATACATATATTATGGAGATCATATAGAACTTAACATTTATATAATCATGCAATGTATATAGGTCTATATACACCCCTATTAAAAAGCGTGTATATAGACCCCTATATAAAAGTAATGGACGCCAAAACATGACAGCCTGCAGCATAGAAATGGCAGCGACCGTTCTTGAAACTGGAAGAAAATGTAGTTAACATCCTACGAAACAATTAAGAAATGTATCTGTAGGCTGAATTATAACTTTAGTTACTACAATATTTCCAAAAGCTACACAAATAATACAGCTTCAAAAACTGCAATCACAAATAACAGCTAAATGCACTCACCAAGTCTTTTATTTTACTGTGATAGCTTTTCATGGTCAATTATGATGCTAAATGTTCTGCTATGGTCACCATTTCCAGGGAATGGAGGTGGTGTCCCCCACTGAGTTCGAGGTGGTGCTCTATCTGAACCAGATGGGTGTCTTTAACTTTGTGGATGACGGCTCACTGCCCGGCTGTGCCGTGCTGAAGCTGAGCGATGGCCGAAAGCGCAGCATGTCCCTATGGGTTGAGTTCATCACGGCGTCTGGATACCTGTCCGCACGCAAGATACGCTCACGCTTCCAAACACTGGTGGCTCAGGCTGTGGACAAATGCAGCTACAGGGACGTGGTGAAGATGGTGGCGGACACGAGCGAGGTCAGACAGGATTATCAGGAAAAAAAATAACACCGAATGATACACGATAATGTTTTTCTTTCACATTTAATTTTTTTTAATCTGGATTTATCCTAGAACCTTTTATCAATAGTATTTCACTGATATTATCATCACCAACACTAAACATGGTCAGCCCTTTTTCATGTTTCTGTTTGTACTGGAAGCAAAATACTGCTTTTATGAAGCTTACTACTTTTATCAACATTGTCGGCCAGCACTTATCAATAGTATTACATTGACATGATAAGACCTTTTCATGGTTTCATTTTCATCTGAATTAAAATAATGATTTTAATGTGATTATCGTACTGCGTTTATTGCCATTATCGTCCTGATTTTATCAACAGTATCGTGCTGGTATTACTGTCATCAACACTGAACATAATGTCTTTTCCTAGTTTTCATTTTTATCAAAATTATTGTACTGCTTGGTGGGGACATACAAAAAATGTGTATGGTGAAATCATGACCTGCTATTTAAAGCTGATGTAACTGAAATTTAACTGTGATTATTGATATGAATGCACTAATTTTCCAAATCAATTTTTGCGATGGATCCATTATCATCCCACCATTACAATTATCGATATGAAGTATTGTAACAACTTCTTCAAATGATTATCACAATACTAATACTTCCAATTATCAACCCAAACCTCTAGGTCAGACTGCGCATCCGCGAGCGCTATGTGGTGCAGATCACACCGGCCTTCAAGTGCACAGGGATCTGGCCTCGCAGTGCCGCCCAGTGGCCGATGCCACACATCCCGTGGCCTGGCCCAAACCGGGTGGCAGAGGTCAAGGCAGAGGGTTTTAACTTGCTGTCCAAGGAGTGCTACTCGCTTACTGGGAAGCAGAGTTCAGCAGAGAGCGACGCCTGGGTGCTGCAGTTCGCAGAGGCGGAGAACCGACTGCTGCTTTCGGGCTGCAGGAAGAAGTGCCTGAGCATCCTGAAGACGCTGCGGGACCGGCACCTCGAGTTGCCCGGCCAACCGCTCAACAACTACCACATGAAGACACTGCTGCTGTACGAGTGCGAGAAGCACCCACGCGAGTCCGACTGGGACGAATCGTGTCTCGGGGACCGCCTCAATGGCATCCTGCTGCAACTCATATCCTGCTTGCAGTGCCGCCGCTGCCCACACTACTTCCTGCCCAACCTGGACCTGTTTCAGGGCAAGCCACACTCCGCGCTCGAGGCCGCTGCTAAGCAGACCTGGAGGCTAGCCAGGGAGATCCTCACCAATGCTAAGAGCCTGGACAAGCTGTGATACAAAGACACAACACAACACACATACATACACATACACACATGTACACTCAGTTGAGGGAGATGGTCATTAGCACAAATGCTAAGATGACCAACGCTAAGGTGACCATCGCTAAAAAGTCTACAATGACTAATGCTAAGAGCTTGAAAAGGATGGATATAACAACATCAGACAAACACTTCTACACTTTCTGACACTGGGGGCTGGCGTGTTAGTGCTAAAAAGGCTAAGATGACCGTTGCTAAGAACACCAAGATGACGAGTGCTACAGGCTACTGCACACTGGACGCGAACAGCATCCAAAAATACAAAACTATTGTTTTTATGAAGGTGTTCTCTGTTGATGCTCGGCAGCGCTTAGTGGTTTATATTTGGTGGAGCACCACTCAACATTTTACCATTACAACATTACGTAAGACCATAAAAATCCTTACAGCTTAAAATTTATGCTGTCCAAAATCTTTAAGATAAACAAACAAATGTTAATTTTCTAACACATCAGTTAACATTATTGGCCTAGCATTCTTTTAACCTTGTAACTTTTAGTTTGGAGACAGTGAGTGAAGAGTTGGTTAGCTGATACCAAATGTGATAAATGCACAAAACATTTGAAGGTTTTAATCCATTAAATCTATACAAGTGAAGTATAGCTCTGGCTGTGACACTTTCTATGTGTTACCATTCGGCATATGCAATGCTATGCCAGTGTGCAATGGCCCTGTGCGCCTTCACTAAGGTCTGAGGAGGACAGCCGTTGGACGCTGGAGACAGTCAATGCTAAGAATGCTA
The DNA here is from genome assembly GCF_904425465.1 of Colossoma macropomum. NCBI lineage: Eukaryota > Metazoa > Chordata > Actinopteri > Characiformes > Serrasalmidae > Colossoma > Colossoma macropomum. The sequence continues at coordinate 13,330,175 of NW_023494796.1, read as the reverse complement.
AGATGATCAACGCTAAGAGTGCTAAAGGGACTGTCGCTAAAAACGCTAAGACGACCAGCGCTAAGAGCCTGGACAAGCTCTAAGGAGGATGGAGGCTCTGACACACAGACGCTGAAGATGGTCAACGCTCAGAATGCTAAGAATGCAGAGATGACCAATGCTAAGGAGGCTACGATCCTGACAGAGTTTTGTGTGGAGGAACTGGACTGACCCTAAACTGGACTTTGTGGCCACAGAGCAGAGATGAAGGTACAGACTCTCTAAAATAACGTCATCATCCTGTTTGGCTTTTACTGTTTTCACAAAGTGAAAAAAAACTCTTTTTCTTCTTCTTCCCCTTTTTTCTGTTTATTTCTTATTTAAGTACTTGATGCACAATATCTTTAATGTTTAAACTGAAAAAAAAACAGACAA
>NW_023494796.1:13212261-13324761 GCF_904425465.1 Colossoma macropomum | reverse complement strand
CCGTCATTTAGCTTTGACAGAAGTGAGCAGAAGAAAAAAAATTACAAAATTTAAAAAACTGTAAATTAGAAAGTAATGAATAATGTAAAATAAAGGAAAAAAAGGAACAGTGTTTAAATATTTGCTATTAAAAATTGCATTAAAAAATAGAATTTGTCACAGTAAAAAGAAAAAATAATTGTTTAAATAAAAAAAATTAATTCAATGTACACAAATTAATACAAAAGATTTGAAATGCTAAAATAACTCATGTGAATGAAAGAGTAGCAATAGCTTTACTGATACCAGCCTACTTATGAGCGTACTAATTAAACATGTGCTTTACAAAAATGAAAGAAAAAACAGAAAAAATTATGAGAGAAAAAATTGAATTGTGTTCACAACAAAATTATAGTCTGAAATTCTATGGGTGATAAAATCTTGACATCCCACTAGAAGCACAACAACGCTGTCAGAACTTTGCATCTTTATTTTTGCCTTTTTTTTTTTTAATCATTCTGCTCTTTACACTGTGTGATAATTTCGAATGGACACACAGAAATTATCCAAAATGACTTGGAATAAAAGCTATTTGCGTTAACTTACATTAAAAGTTAAGAACTTTTTTTATTCTTTTGTAAAGTTCACATTTTGGAGATACAAAGGCTTTACAGTGATAATATGTTACATCCTCAAATGTTTGTGCACCCCTGGTCAAATGACATGTGGTGTTGATTTTTTTAGGTGAAAATAAGTTAACATATCTTAGTTAACATGAGGGGGAGATAAAACATAAAATGTGGCCTGTGAAAAAAGTTAGCGCACATTGTATATTTAATTGCTGTAAAACTGCATCTTATATTTCTCTTTAGAGGATGCGTACACTTACGTTCACTTAGAAAATCGACTAAATGTCATTTGACTGGGGGTGCACACACTTTTGCACACAACTGCATAACAGGGGTTTTCAGTATAGCACTACAAATCCAATCACAGCAATTACAGGCTTCAGGGACAGTTCACCAAAAAGGGAAGTTATTTTCAGTAGTATGGTTTATGATTGTACTGTTTGTTTACAAAGTGAATAACTGTCTTCCACATCAGATGGAAAGTAATTGTCATGGTAAAGCCTACAAATCTCATTCAGAGGAGAATGTGCAGCTCTGTAGCTCCGTGTTTGATCTGAACTCTGTCTGACTGGAAGTTCCACACAGATTATTTAAGAAAGCCGGTAATCTGTAAACATTTACTGAAGACTGCGTTCTTTCGCGTTCTTCTGAAGCTCCGCAGCTCCTTCGTCTGCAGCAGACATCCAGCCATCCCCTTCGTCTTGTATGCTCTGGATTAGCACTAAAGCCGGTCGGGCCTGGACCTCGCGACCTCTGACCCCTCCTTCTCCGCACACATCACCTCAGGGCTTTTGTGCATTTGCATTCGGAGCGAGAAAGCCAGACCCTCGTTATAAATAGCGGTCCAAAGGCTCAGAAAAGGCGCGGCTTGTCATGGAAAGTATGCCGGAGCATTGATATTTCGAGTGTTCTTCCTGTAATTAAGTCTCCCTGGAGGATTTGTAGTTAGCGACGCTGAAATCGCTCCCAGCTCCCTAATACGTACCACATGCCTGAGTCTTCACACCACGCAGAGTGGACACCGACAGTCAACCTCAGGCACAAAACACAGCAAACCAACATCGTCCCAACACAATAATATTTATAACCACTCAGCATGCGCCTTCAGCCACAGCGACACAGCTAAACCCATTCATACCCAACAGTTACAGTTAGCAGAAAAAATGCTGCAGAACTTGTACTGATTGGACTAATGTGACAAAATTTTGTATGAATAATTTACCTTAAATGAGCATCTAACAGTACCACTCTGTATTCTTTTATTTACATTATTTAATTTTGATTCACAATCAAATCAGCACTTTTTATTCTTTTGTGTTGTTAAAAATACAAGAACTATAAATAGAAGAACTACTTGTGGTTCCATGAAAAAATTTAAACTTTCAATTGATGGTTCTGTAGATAAATGAAGTGTACGAGTTTGAAGAACCTTTACAAGCATAAAGAAATGCATTTTTTCTATTATGCAAAGGATTAAGGCTTCTTAGGTTAAGGCTTCTAAGGTTCTTCACACTTACTTTTTTCTTAATATGGTTAATTAGGGAATCAAAAGCAGTTCTTCTATTGCATCGCTCAAAGAACCCTTTGTTGCACCTTTTAGATGGAATGTAATTATAAATTCAAATCAAATAATGAAATCTCAATTTTTAGCCATATGGTTTGATGGAATACGAACATTTTCTTCAGATGCGTGCTCAGAGAACATCTGGATATTTAACATTTCACATATGGACATTAATGGATTAGCAAAGGTGCGAAAACTCGCATATGAAAACTAATGCAAACAGTCTTATGCAAAACGTTTGCACTAGACTCCTCCTCAATGGCATGTTTTGTTGATTTTCTGACTGCAGATCAGAAAAAACTTCCTATATGGGGAGCACACTTAAATGTGATACTTTTGTGCACATTTTAGTGTACAATTTCTGTTTACTTGCTGAATTTATCACATTGGAAAAACATAAAATGTGACATAACGTATCTGCACGTTATACTTTTTCCCCCCAGTACATCAAATTCAGCAAATAAACAGTAATTGTGCATTAAAAAGTACAGTGTTCCAAGTAGAGGATGTGTTAACTTACTTTCACTTCAATCAAATAAACAAAACATTCACCAGAGTTGCCCAAACTTTTGCAAAAGACTGCCATTTTCACCCGTACAGTAAATACAGTGTGGTTATCCATTTCTTTTCCTAAGAGCTGCATAGTAATTCACACTTAAAGAGTGGGCCAACAAGGAAGAGGGCTTTCCCACTGCTTTCCTGAAGAGTAAAGCTAGCATAACCAAACTAGCGCAGAAGCAGAAGCTGAAGTTGCACAACTGCAATCTGAAAAGTTCAAATAAACACAGCAGCAGCCTTTTGTACAAAACTCACAGCCTGAACATGTCCAGTTCAGAATGCCCCTGAACAGCAGAAGTGGAAAATACTTCAGAAGTTGCAATTTGTTGCTGTATTTAAGTATTATTTTAGAAGATTTGTGTTTTACTTGAATATTATTGGAATTAAAAACAACATTCCTAACAGAAAAATATGCTTTTACACCACATGTTTTCATTTAGACCTTCAAAGTATGCAACAAATCTCAAAGAGAACTAAAAATGCAATTTAGTTGACTTTTTATTGAAACATCAAACATAAATCAGATCAATGCAAACTTTCCAAGTATGCAAATATGTTGCTGATTAGTAAATTGTTTGATTTATATGTTAAAACATTTTTAGTACTTAAGAATGTATAAAAGTACACTCATTGATCAAATAAGATTTTTCTTTCCTGAGACACACCTACTATAACATCATTTTTTATTTATAGAGTGCGTTTCTGAAAATCACTTTATAAAATATTTGACAGTATTATTACTATAATATAGTATATTATAGTATAGTATAATATATTTATCCTATTTTAAGTAAAAATATATCCATACGCAAAAGAAAAAGTGCCATGCCACAGCATGTAGCCTCGGAAACGCAGTGAACACAACAAGCCTAAAAATTCAGCCATGTATGAATGCATCCAGACATCGGCTCCACTTAAACAGCTCATTCATTGCCTTCATTCAGCAGATGCAAATGCAAGTACATCCAGTTACGTTTTACACTTTCTAACTTCTGCTTCCCTTTTCCAAACAGGCTCGAATGCTCATCTGTATGCGAGCGGAGGCCAGTGCGAGGCTAGGCCAATTAAATTGTCAGAATTAACAAATTTGTTTTTAACAAGAGCGTAGCCAGGAGTGAAGTGGGGAGGTGCTTATTGATCACAGGAACAGAGACATTAGTCTTCAGGTATTTACTCTCGGCGCTCCGGCCGCAGCGCTGGCCCGGCCCAATCAATCCCCAGGAAAGATGGCCCTCTCCAGCCATAAATACACACGCTCACCCCCACCAGCCTGGAACGAGCCGGGCTGCGGCCTGCGGGGCGTAAATCGTACCAGCTTCTCCTGCCTGCCCATGAATGATCACAATTGTGAGCGTCTAACGTGAAGTACGTTTTATGATGTATTCCAAAAGATTCTGGAAGAATTTATTTATTTACATATTTCATGCTGTGTATATGTTCTTTCCAACACTATGTGATGGTGATGGGGGAAAACATTATTGAAATAAGTATAAAATATATATAAAAACAGAAAATAGCTATTTTTCTGCAGCTTAAAAATACGATTCAAAGGGAATATGCTATGCAGTAATATGTTTTATATAAAATATAAAATATATTTATTTATTTAACACATACTAAAATTTCATCATGAATAGACCAATACAAAGGGTCCAAAATGACTTCAAAAGAAATCTTAACTTAAGAATGTTTTTCCTTCTACTGCAAAGTTAGTATTTTGAAAATATGAGGTTTTGTTCTGCCTATAGCAATATAATATTTGAGTGGGTGTTTGTGTGTGCGTGCACAAAAGTTATGGTACATTTTGTATTTATGGGCTTCTTTTTCCTCATCAACTTAAGCACATATACATGTAAGTACACATACAGTATACTTATATAGCAGACAATATGTAGCATACTATTGTCATACACAGTATTCTATATGTTTATCATCGCCGCCCAAACAAAATCTTGTTCTTCATTTTTATGTTTTTTTTTTTATTATTATTTTGACATCATTAGAAAAAAATCAGCTGTCCTTTACAGTTGTTTAAAATTTCACGATGAATGGACCAATAAAAACTGTCCACAATTACTTTAAATAAAATCTTTTTGCATTAACATTTATTGAAAGCCAAAACTGTTTGTTCATTCTCCTGTAAAGTTACCATTTCAGAAAGGTTTTGGTCCAACAGCAACAATATTTAAAAGAAACACATATAATTTAAATGTATATAAAAAAATTAACCATTTTAACTATTAAGAGTCGCCTTCTTGGACAGGAATTAAGCCTAGTCGTGGACTAAACTGCAATACAGATTGTGTTTTGCCATTAAAAATCCTCTTTAGACAGCATTTAAGCTTAATATGGGTCTGAAAAACTCACCCTAAATGTCCTACTCAGGCTTAATGTTTTCATAAACAAAAAGTGTCACTAATATGATATAGAACTACCCAACATCAAATAACAGTAATGCACAACACTGTTCCTGACAAAAATGCTGTTGCCTATTCCTCCCCCACATCACGAGAGCAATCAGAGCCAGATATGACCGCTGCGCTCTGTCTGAAAACATGAAAATCCCGGCCACGTCTTTCACTCTGCTTCCGCAACAAATTTAGGGTCAGCAGAAAAGACACGGGCAGCACCAACACTAACATCAACGTCACAGGCAGCTGTGAGCCTCTAAAGGCTTTCCACTGAGACTGTTGCTCCTCCTGCTTACAGCCGGGATGGTAAAAGCCTTTTCAGCTGAGCTTCTGGAGATGCTCTCCCTGCTTGAGATGACTGGGTCTGATCATAATGCTATTAATCTGTTTAGCTTACATTTATGTTCAATCTTCACATAAGCTTATAAGACCAAACTTGTGGATAGTTACAAAATTTGAAGCGTTAGTGTCAGACTGTACTGCAGAATTTAAATAAATTTCAACGATTTTAGCACATTTTTATAAAATTCCATTAAACCACTGGATGTTTGGAGCGATGAAAAGCCACATTGGTACATGCACATAAAAGTTTGGAATAATTTACTATATTAACATTTTTGTTATTTTATATACAGTAACAACCTATACAATGTGAATTTTAATTAGATAAAACATTTTCATCTATGATACTACAACTGAAACCAAGAATGTCAGCTGACCAATACAAGTTCAATATTTTTTCCTTCAAATCTCACTTTAAACTGAAATATTCTATATGCTCAAACTATGTAAACAAGCAATTCTCAGCTATTTCAGGTTAAATAAGTTTAAAATCAAATCAAGTTCATTTCTGATCCAATAGAAATCTGTGCCATGTCTAATTTAAATATTACAAGTTATCCGCCAAAAGGTTTTTAAATGTTTTATTCATGAATTCTGTGAATAGGACGTGAATAAAATGATAAATATAACACTGCTGTTGGAACAAAACCCTGGATCTCTGTTTTGTTGTTTTTTTTTTTATTTTATTTAGAGAATTTGAAAATACCAGCTGAAAATTTTATGATGAATGGACCAACAGAAATGACCCCACATTACATGGAAAAAAATGTTGTTCCTTTAACTTCAAATCAAAAGTAACAAGTTTTTCTTATCTGTAAAGTCACTTTGGAGATACAATATTTTGTCATTGACAACAACAGTATACTAGTGTTGTAGCTCTGGAATTGAATTTTATTAGAACTCTATTCTTGATGTTGTACAGCTTCCTCAGTCATTTTAAAGTCTTCTATAGTCCTTCTGTTAATGTAAAACCTGCAAAATTGTTCAGAACGAGCAGATTAGAATTGTTTATCTGTAACCTGATTGGCTTTACATTGCTGAAAACACTGATTCCAATTCCAAACAGCGATTTACTTAAAATATCAAAGCAAGAATTCCACAAAAAAGGGTCTTATGAAAAAGTTACAAAAGCTGGACCGGGTTTGCATAAATTTTAGCCGATTTTCACATTTTTGTACGACTTCCAATAAATCACGGGCCATTTGAGCACATTCATATACTGCCAATACTGCCATTATAAACCATTTTAAAGACTGCCTTTTCAGAGGCATTAATATGGGAGCGTACACAGCTGATGGACAGATTGAGTGTGTCCTTTAGCAGATTAATTCACTGGGGAAACATTCAGGAATAATGAAGGGGAATTTCTGAGTCTGCTGGTTTTGAGTTCAAATCCAAAGGGGGCCTAATGGTGATCCTTGAGGAACGCTTAAACTTAACCTGTTCCAAAGTTAGCAAAAAAGGAACGACCAACAGAGGAACAGAGGGAGCTGTGGGGGACAAGGAAAAAGGAGAGAAAGAGAGAAGGTTGGCCCCCCTTAGGGCTTCCAGCTGCACATTATGACTATCGAGTCTCCGAGGATGCTGGGATTCCAAGCGCTTATTGCTTTTAGATCACATTCTTATTGACTTCTGTCACACCAGTCGTTTATCTTGAGGACCGATGTCATGCTAAAGGGGGACTGGTCCGTGACATATTGGAGACATTTTCCCCCAGAAATGGCCCCGTTTCGGAGGGGTACAATAGGTTAAAGTGGTAAAGCCCACGTCCGGTATGGCACTGATTGCAAAGCCTGGTGTCTGTCAGCATGGCCAAGCTTTCTCTTTTTAACAGAAACAAAGGATTAGCCCTGAGTCCGAGCCCTTTCAGAGCAGGCCTGTTTAAAAACCAGAAACCTCACAACGCGAGTGGGGCCATCTCCTCCAATTCGTCTCTCTCGAGCCGAACCAAGCTCGCTATAACTCAACATGTTTAGAGGAACTCTTGGAAGAAATAGTTGGGAATCAATTGAGCCCTTATTCAGGATGATATTGGCCTTAAACAACAGCTCACGGCCTGGCTAACAGCAGTTAAAGCTCTGCTGCATTGTTCAGGGTGACAGAGACAAAACAAAAAGTGAAAATATAAAACCAAGGCAATTTAAAAAGCAATGCAATTAAAAAAACATTCACATCGATCAAAGTGAATAGAGGGAAAGGCAGTAGCCAAGATTCAATTAAATTCTATTTGCATTTAATCACTTTTAAAAGATTTCACAGCTAATGGCTAATTCTAATGCTAAATCCTAAACATTAGCTTATCTACTACCTATTTACATGTGCTTTAGCAAAGATTTCAAGCTAACCCACATCCATGGTACAAAACACTGTGATGAGTCAAAAATTACAGAGTTATAGTAAAGTGTACTGCACTACCTTGTTAGAATGATCAGTGCATTTAAAATGCATCCTGAAATTTCTGGTATAAATTAACTAAGCAGTGCATTAATTAATTCTTTTGTTCATATGAAGCCCCTTAATAAATAATTGGTTGCAGCTTTCCGACATATGATCTGCATTAGTGCTGTTTTCATTGAAGGATTTGGCTGTTCTATAACTGATCTAACTGCAGTGCAGGACTGAGAGTAATGTACATGTTTTTTTATCAGCAGATGGAAAATAAAAGGCCTCTAAAGTTTCTACAACACAGCACAAACACAATTCAGCATGATGTTGATGTCAGGACTGCATAATATATCACTTGTAAATTGTTATCACGTTACCAGCCTCTGCAATACTGCAATGCATTTTTTATTGTGATGATTTTAATTGTGTGATACATACTGTGTTATTTATCATGGTGTTAGCATTTACAAATATGCAAATGAGCCCTCTAACTAATACACAATGTTGTTTACTGTGTGCTGTGAGCTAATCGCAACAGTAGCTATACACTCACAATATGCATCAATGTAATCTCAATTCTCATCTCATGTAGAAATATAATCGCAATATGTAGCAATATAATCTTGCAATATTTAACGATGTATCTTATTATAACCAAAATATGTAGCAATATAATGATGTAGTAATAAAATATCAACATGTAGCAATAACATCCCAAGATAATTGCATATATAGTATTTAAAAAATAATATTACTGTAACAATCAAAATATGAAGCTATTTAAATGCAGTAGTATTTTGCCCATATTGTGCAGTCCTAGTCAACAACACAGTAAACCACAACTATGTGTCACTGCAATTAGCACTTTATACACTTTCTCTACTCACCTGCAGCATCGCGCACTGACCATGCAAAGAGAGAAAGGAACACATCACAAAATTTTACTTTATTTTTAAAATTCACTTCTTTAAAGGTGAATTACACCAATTTATCAACAGTTTCTGCCTAGTCAAATGGTAAAGATATGAATAAAGCCATTCAGAGTGGTTTGGTGTAAAATGCTCCATTCTAGAGAAACTCACTGAGTCAGAATTGTTCACAGTGGCAGTGATAGGAATCACATGTACACTTATAAAAGCTCCCTCACAGAAAGTTTCTCTCTCAAAGAAAACTTTTTTTTCAGGTTTGCCACTATTTTACCATCATCAGCATTACATATAAAAACTCATAGTGACCCCTGCTTCCTATCACCACGGCTCTAAAGAAATCCAAGAGCCATTTGACATCAAACCACACTTAATGACTTTGTTTACATCTCAACCACTGCATTATGGGGGAATTTTGGAAAATGGGTGGAAGTCCCCTTTAATGAGAGTAAGTAGAGGGGGAATATCTGTTCAGAACACCACAGCGAGGTGCCAAAGTCTAATAAAACCTGCAGCAGTTTCTGCCCCGTGGGGCTGAAATTAGGCAGATGAAATCAGGGCTTTAATTGGAGTTGTGTTTTTTCTTTTTTCCTCTTTACGGAGTGTTGTGGTGCTGTAAAAAAGTTTTATAGTGACTGCAACTCTAATTTTTACAGCTCTCTACCTGTTACTGCTGTGTGCGAGTGAAAAGGTGTTTGGGTGTGTTGTGTGTGTCAGAGTGTGTGTGTGTGTGTGTCACTCACCGTTGTCAGCTGCTGCTTTTAGCGTAGCCTCCGAGTGTGAAGATCCAAACAGGTTTCTGATAAAGCGTCGACGCCTCCTCAGGTCGTCTTCCCAATAATCTAACCGCCAGAAACACTGTGGCCTAAAGCAGAGACAAAAACATTTTATTGTTATTATCATTATTACTATTGCTTTATTACTGCCGTATTGCTGTTTTATTATTATTATTATTATTATTATTATTATTATTATTATTGTTGTTGTTGTTGTTGTTGTCAATAAGTACTTAATTTTTATTACCTCCACTGAGTATATTCAGCTTTAAATATTAATTTATACATTACACAGAGTACGGTCCAGTTAATAAAGGTACCATCAACTGAAGCAAAACAGAAAGAGAAACAAAGAGAGATAGACTGAAAGAGACAGAGAGATAGAGGGAGAAAGACAGGAAAGGGAGAGAGAAAAGAGATGAGAAGAGAAAGAAGAGGGAGAAGACAGAGAGAGAGAAAGAGAGAGAAAGAGAGAGAAAGAGAAAGAGAAAGAGAGAGAGAGAGAGAGAGAGAGAGAGAGAAAAGAGAGAAAAGGAGAATAAGAAAAAGGAGAGGCGAGAGAAAAGGAGAGAGACATGATAGTAATTAGCTGCAGTGAGTGGTAGCGGAAAAGCTGGGTTTTGCTGCAGTATTAAGAGATCACTGAAACCGGAATCCTTTTAATAACAATAACAATAATAATAATAACAAATGGTATGATACAAAGACTGTTTCAGAAAGCGCCCAATCACCTCATCATGTACCTCCTCGTTACTTACTAAAGCCAGGGTCCTTTAGTCTAATCCACATTTTCTTTCTAAGTATGTTTTGTGGATTTTCTAAGTGAAAGTAAGTTAACACATCCTGTATAGAACTTCTGCACATATCAGTGCAAAATTATTGTTTGTTTACTGAACTTAACATATTAAAAAAGACTAAAACATGTCCTTTGCAAAAGTTTCGGCACTTTTTCTACTTATTTTTTAAACTCAGCATACAGAAATTATGCATTAAATGTTCCACATTTAAGTGTGTTCTCTGTAGAAGAAAACCAACATGGAATTTGAAAACTTTTGTACACAACTGTATGAGAACATGCTTTTTTTTAGCCAATCAAGCTGTGTGGGCAGAGCACATATACACAAGTACATATGCATGCACACACATAAGCACATCTATACACCTGACACTGATGTACACAAACAACCTTCTGACAGAGCATTCCTTCACACACACACACAGATGCACGCACGCACACACGCACGCACACACGCACGCACACACGCACACTGTGCGTGTGCCCTGGTTTCAATCTCAGCAGGGCTGTGTGTGTGTGTGTAGTATTACCCAAATTAATCACACACACACGCACACATTCTGACATTTATCTTGCCAATTTACACTCCTAACCACACAAACCCTCACTACATCACCCTCTCTCTAAACCTCTCCCCCTCTCTCCTTTTTCTTTGCCCTCCCTTTTGTATTCCCAATTTCTCTTTTTTATTTCCCCTTTTCTCTCTGCCTTCCTTTCTTTTTTGTACCCACTCTTTCTCTGTCTTTCTTTTTCTTTTTTATTGCCACTCTTTCTCTTTTTCATTCCTCCTCTTTCTCTTTGTCTCTCTTGCTCTCTCTGTAATTTTTGTTTAAAGTATTTTCAGAGTGTAAATAAAGCTACAGAGCATTCAATATACGACTGTAAGGGCAGGAAATAATGACATTCGGCTAATATTAGGAGATTTAGAAGCAATATCTGCTGAAATAATTGCAAAATTATTGTGTATAAAATACATAAATAATATGAAAGTGCATAGCGCACTTCACTTTAGTGAAACTGTCTTTTCATGCATGTCATAAATGCGTTTTAGTATTATAATTATTATTACATACATATATATGATTGCTGCAATGCTTTGACAACACACATGCAAATGTGTAAATAAAGTATATCTTAAGGGATCCCAAGACAATAACACAAACGCAATTCCAAAAAGAGTTAGGATAGTAGGTAAAATGCAAATAAAACACTGTAAAAAGTGGCTCATCAGATCTACTTAAAAAATTACTTCATGTGGTAACAAGTAAATTAACTAGTTTTATTCAACCTAAATAAATACTTTGAGTAAACGATTCTTTAAATCAATGTAGTTTTTAAGCTGAAGTGAAGCAATTTTTTTAAGTAGACCAGCCACTTTTTACAGTGCAGACATCAATGATTACAAATCTTTTTGACCTGTATTCCACTGAAAACAGATCAAAGAAAGGCTATTTGATGTTACTAATTAACTTCATGATACACCAAATGTTTTCAAAGGGAAATCTGGACAGCAGGCAGGTCAGTCTAGTACCTTCACTCTCCTATGAAGGCACACATGCAGAATGTGGCTTTACATTGTTTTGTTGAAACAAGCTGTGATGTCCCTAAAAGATGGCAGTAAAATGCATATGTACATCTCAGCATTAATGGTGCCTTTACAGATATACAAGTTACTATCCAGCATACACCCCATACTATGACAGACACTGACTTTTCAACTTTACACTGGTAACAATTTGGATGGTTCCTTTTTGGCCCAGATAACACAACATCCAATTATTTCCAAAAACAATTTGAAAGGTGGACTCATCAGACCATAGCACACATTTCCACTTTGCATCAGTCCATCTCAGATGAGCTTTAGCCCAGAAAAGTTGGCAGCATTTCTAGATGTTGTTGATAAAATGGCTTCCGCTTGTAACTTGCATTTGTGGATGCAGTGACTGACGGATTGACAAGAGTTTTCTGAAGCATTCCCGAGTCCATGTGGTTTCATTCATGACAGAAGCATGTCAGTTTTTGATGCAGGTTGAATGTCACAGGAGTTTAGTATTCATTTCCAGTCTTGCCTTTTTATGCTTTTTGTTGCGAGTCTCGGCCTATATTTGCTCATAAAGGACTAGGCCGCTCCTTTCATACACAAGCACTATTGCATCACCTGTTTAAAATGTTTTTGAACATTTCACTTTTCTTGTCTTAAATTGCCCCTGTTACAACTTTTCTGAAACATGTTGCCGGCATCAATTTCAGAATGAGTGTATATTTACCAAGAAATAATGAAGTTGATGAGGTAAAACATTAAATTGCTTGTCTTTACATTGCTGTAATTTAAATACATGTGAAAGTGAATTTACAAATCACTGCTTTTTGTTTTTGTCTTACTCTCCCAACTTTCTGAAATTCAGTTAATAATAATAATTATTATTAAGATATTTTATTGTAGTAATATTACTACTACTCCTACTACAAATAATAATAAAACCAACAACAAATAATAATAATAAAACTAAGGTATCTAACACTGTTGCCATATACAAGGTTGCTTTACAGAAGCATCATGCACAACAACAACGTAAACAGCCCCAAAATAGACATTAATAAAAGTAAAGAAGCAGCATATTGTCAGCATTGAGAATGGAAGTAAGAGTAAAGAAAACAGTTGATGACTGAGCTCTGGTTGTAGTTTAGTTCTGATCTGGAGTCTAAATCTGTGAAGGGGTTGATGAGCAGTGAATGGTTTTAGCAGCATGTCCTTAGTGCTGTGTGTATGAGGGTGATTTAGCACTGTTGGGGTGAAATATAATTCTCTAAGTCCACTCTTTACTCAGTGGAAGTGAGAAGAAGTTTTATTGTTCAGCAGAGCCTCCACACCGCTGCCGTATAAATCAGAATAACCGCCTCTAAAGAGCCTCTCTGCTCTGAGACTCCTTCACATTAACCTCCGCATACTTGACAAACACACACAATGCTCCAAAAAGCAGCACTTAAAGTGATAGTTTAGCCAAAAGATCAAACTTGCACAGTTTAATCAGTCAAGACGTGTTTGGAGTCTGATATGTGCTTCTTTAGTTTCAGCACTGTAGCACAAACGTAAAGTAATGGAATTAGCATCAATAAGCTATTAGCATCACTAGTGGTGGGCAAAGTACACAAATCCAGTACTTGAGTGAAAGTGTTCTTTTTATATGCTTACTTGAGTTTCAGTACAGAAAGACCTCATTTTAAATAAATGTACTTATTTACCAAGAGTATGGCGAGGTGTTGTATGGTGACATGTTTTAATGATATAACATTTCCTCTCTTGTGTCTTCCGTTCAGGAAACTGGTTCATTATTACTCCCTTTTCACAACATTAGAGCATTTTCTTTCATTGCAAAAGACTGTCATAGGTGCCCAGGTCTATTTACAGTTGCTATGGTACACTGTACACAACGAATGTAGACTTATTTATACTCAATCTTTTGAATTAACTCAATCCAAGTTCATCCAACTCTAACTGCTCAGTTTAAAGTCCACCTGCAGTTCAGTTAGGTGCATAATTATGATATATATACATATATATATATATATATATATATATATATATATATATATATATATATATATATATATATATATATATATTTATACACACACACACACACACACACACACACTTATTCCCATTCAATTTCCCCACCAGCTGAGACTATTTGGATCAGCACCACCAGGCATTTTGTGGACTTTAAGGCAGCCGTGGGATCAGCAATGATGAATCCCACGATCGCCTGATAATAAGGCAAGTGCTCTACAAGATACAGATTGTTGTTTTGTTAACTCATTATCAGATGTACAGTTAACTCAAAATTTTAGTTAAATTAAAATTGTAAAGCTTGGTTTTTTTTTTGCAAGAATGCAAACATCATTTAAACATTATATTTAAATGAAAATAGCAAAAGACAAAGAGAAATTTTTGTGTTTTTGAAAAATATATGCCCATTTTGAATTTGATGCCAGCGTTTTTCAAAAAAGTTGGGACAGGAGCAACAAAACCCTGCTAAAGTTTTACAATGCTAAACAAAACCCTGGTGGAACATCTCACAACTAATTAGGTTAATTGGCAACAGGTAACATGATTGGGTATAAAAAGGGCGTCCCAGAGAGACCATGTCTTTCAGAAGTGAAGATTCACTACTCTGTGAAAGACTGCATGGGCAAATAGTGCAACAATTCAAGAACAACGTTTCTCAATGTAAAATAGAAAAGAACTTCATCTACAGTAAATAATTTCATTAAAAGATAAAGGGGAATCTGGAGAAACGTGTATACAGGGGACAAGGCAGAAAACCAATAATGGCTGGCTGTGATCTTCGTGCTCTTAGGCGGTACTGCATTAAAAACAAACATGATTCTATTGTGGACATCACTGCACAGGGACAGGAACACTTTTGAAATGCAAGTTAAAACTGTACTATGCAAAGAAGAAACCATATATAAACAGGATCCAGGAACGCCACCGCCTTCTCTGGGCTCAAGCTTGTTTAAGATGGATTAAGACAAACTGTATAAGCGTCACGAATAAATCTAGCCTCTGGGCTAAACAGCAGTGAGAACATTTGGCTTGTTATCAGCGCACAATTCAAAAGCCAGCATCCTTGATGGTATGGGGGTGCATTAGTCACAGCACTAATGTGGCACTAAAGTGACTTGCACATGTGTAAAGGCACCATTAATGCTAAACGATATATGCAGGTTTTGGAGCAAAATATGCTGCCATCCAGACAATGTCTTTTTCAGGGGAGGCCTTGTTTATTTCAGCAAGACAATGGCAAACCACATTCTCCACATATCACAACATTATGGCTCTGTTGTAAAACAGTACAGATGCTAAATTGGTCTGTCCACAGTCCAGATGTGTCACCCACTGAAAACATCTGGTGCATTATAGAACGAAAAATACGACAATGGAGACCCTGAACTGTTGAGCAGCTGAAATCCCATCAAGCAAGATTGGGAAAACATTTTCAGAAGGATAGTAATTGATCTCCTCAGTTCCCAAATACTTGAAATGTTAACAGGACCCTGTCCCAACTTTTTTGAAATGTATTGCTGGCACCAAATTCAAATTCTGCATTTATTTCTCAAAAAACACAAAAATAAAAAAAAGTTTCAACATTTGATATGTCGTCTTTATGTCGTTTAAAAGATTTGTAGCAGATTTACTGCGTCCTACCTTTTTTGGAAATGTGGTTGTACACTGCACAAAGCTACAACGGAAAAAAAAACACACATTCCGCTAACATACATGCTAAAAACATTAAATTTAGCTACATAGGAAACAAACAATCAAACAAACATTTATCGCACTGCCCTTAAAACTTTGTTAGAGCACAGAGATAGAAGTTTGAATTTTGCTTGTTTGCGCCAAAAAATCTGGCAGTTTTCTGCAAATTTCAGTGCACAATTTCTATTTACTCGCTGAGTTTAACGTACTGGAGTAAAAAACAAAATATATGATATGCTATAACCTTTGCACAGGCCACATTTTATAGGTTTTTTTTACAATATGTTAAGCTCAAAAAATAATATAAAATAGTAATAATATAAAAAATAGTAATTGTGCATTAATATGTGCAGAAGTGTGTTCTCTGCAGAGCATGTGTTATTTTCACTTAAAAAATCAATACAACATATAATTAGCATATGACTAAGATTAACCTACTTGGAAAGAAAACATAGATTGGAGTTTTGGCTGAGCTACAGCTTTAATAAGCAACAAGGAGATATATTAAGTTGAGGTATTGGAGTGCTTTTTGAATTAATGTTCAGAGGGAAGAAATAAAAACAGTGTAATACTTATAGAAATAGTTATTGCACTATAGCGGCACAAAGCGCTCAGTGGAAAGATGGTAAGGAAAAGGGTATAAAGCAATCAGTGAACAGACGGAGTTTAAATCCTGTGAGGGAGCCGAGCAGGCCAGAAATGCTGCACAGGTTTAGCTCAGAACAACAATAAAATACAAAAAAAACTCCTCTGGCCCGAGGCTGAGCGCAAAAAACATCAGCCACTCCACACAGAACAGAGCCTTACAAAAGAAAATAAATACAATCACAGCTTCACCACTTTAAGACCCCAGTGGCCCGCCTAATGATGGACATTAATTAGTGATTTATCTAAAAGAAAAGTTCAAAGAGAAACAGGATGGCCAGAGTTTCCTTCAGGAACAGAACTCCTGTTCCTCAGAGTTTACAGCTCAGAGTATCAGATTACTAAGCAGTATTTCACAATCCAAAGAGGTTCTACACTCACATTACAACTTGAAATCCTTTAAAACCGATTTGTTCTTGAAATGTATTTTTTATATTTGCATCAGTATAAAAGTAAAGAAAGATGTAAAGCACTTACATTTAATATTGATTTATTGGTATTTGCTCATTCATGCTTTTGTTTGCATGAGTATATCGAGAGTAAAGAAAGATGCAAACATTACATTAAAATTGATGTTTGTACACTGTGATGCATACATTTATTTACACAACTACAACTAAGGAAAAGAAATACACAAATGATGAGTGTAAGCTGTGATTTGTTTCCATGACCAAAATAAAAACGTCAAAAAGATAGAAAGTGCTTACGTTCAAATTAATGTGTATAATTAATATGCATAGGTACTACAAAAAGGAGAAAAGAGAGAAAAGAAAAAGGAGAGGAGGAAAAGAGGAAAGAGAGAAAATAAAGAGAGGAGAAAGAAAAATAGAGAAAGAAGAGATTGGAAAAAACAGAGAGAGAGAATTGAAAGGGAGAGAAGGAGAAAGAAAAATAGAGAAGGAAAAGAAGAAGAGCAGAAGAGAGAGAGAGAACAGAGAAAAGAGGAGAAAGAAAGAGAAAAGGAGAAAACGAGAGGGAGCGAAAAAAGAAAGAACAAGAAAGAAAAAGAGGGAGTAACTAATTTCCAGCTGCAGATGTTTTTCTCACTCTATGTCATCATCCCTCTTTCATTTATCCTTCAATTGAAGTGATTATAAAGCCTGACACACACTCGCACAGGCACTCACACGCACACACAAACACACATAAAGACACACACACACAAACACACAAACAAACACACAAACACTCCAGAGGGTGATGCTCTCACCGTACCCATTTAAAACAACTACAGCACCACATACTCAGACTCACTCACTCGTGGTGCATTAGAGCACAGTCACATAAACATTGTACTTCTGATAAAAAAAAAAAAAAATCTAATAGACAATATAATTTTATACAGTTACAAATTAAATTATAATCCAACATAATTTATATTGTCTATTGACTTTTATATGGTCAAACATTTAATGATTGTCCAATAGAATTTTATATAGCCAACACATATATGATAAATATATCATGGTATATTAATTCATTTACTATTAGGTCTAATTTTATATGGCCAAAAATTAAACTATGCCAGAGATCCTTTTGTACAGTCAAAAATTAAACTATGGACCTAATATCATTTTATTAGGTCAAAAACTGCTTTAGTTACAGTGACTGTAAATTGCTAACTATGATTTTCAATTGCTGCATTTCTTAAATTCAAATACAGAGCGTGAACTCTCAAAGTCTTATATATTAAAAATACAATTTAAATAAATTTACTAATAAATAACCTGAACACTTGACATTTAAGTCAAAGTCAAATTTATTGTCAAAGTCGACTGTTGGATGTTCCTTAATATGGTTTTCTAATGGATTATTTAAACAGATGCTATCAGAGCTTATTTCTATGGATGCTGATAAACCTGTTATTTCACCACAGTAAAAACATCAGTTTAACAAGGCAGCTAAAAACATGAGATTTATATTAGTTACTTCAAATGAGCTCATAGATGCTGCTATTTAGTAGATTTTTCATTTTTCTAAAAGTACATCATCTTAGCGAGCAAAGACTGTCAAACACTTTGTTCCATCACAGTCTTGTTGCCTGGTGTCTTTGGTTTCCTTGGCTACAGTGCTAACACAGATTTATTTTCAGTGGCCCTAACAGTCCAAGTCCTAAAGCCCCCACAGTGTCCATTAGCCTGTAGAAGACCCATAAATGCTGATCCAGGCCAAGCTCAGGTTAAAGTCTCCCCGTTTGCTAATCAACTGTCTGCTTCCCAAATTTCAGTCATTACAACAAAAAACACTCAAACTTAATCTCTACTGTATCAGAACAACTGCTATGTACCTCAGACACATTCTTAACACACAAAACAGAGCACTTCCTCTAAAGCTACCTAACGAGAAGCACACTGAGTAAAGCCTTAAAGCTAACAGGCCTGACGCCACCAGATGGCTAACCACCATTAACAGCATTTCTTCTCACAGACACTTCTCACAAGCCATCAGTACAGTTATAACGACAGTTTGCGTTTCTCCTGCTCTTACTCAAAATGTAGTCGATCAGCCAAGACATGTTTAGTTCGCTTTTTTAGTTTTAGCACTACACATTGCTAGTGTAGCTAACAAGCTCAAACCCCAACAATTAGCATGGTGCTACTTTCTATGGAAAGCATTGTTCTCATGAACCACAGGGCGAAACTGTATGACGAAAAAGCTCAGTGGAGATGAACTTTATGCAAATTATTTCAGCCATGGCAACGTGTTTACCCGGTGTTTACATTGAGCTCTAGTTTCTACAGCCCAATGTATGAAACATTCATTCCACTTGATTCCACTAAATGTTCCTGTGCGACATGGAAGAGCAAATCTTCTAACAAGAATGTCTACGGAGAACCATAAGAAATTCTGGGCTGAAAGTGGGGGAATGTAGACGTTTTATGGAGGAAACAACTTTGTAAACCAGTCCTCACGAAGTTGGAATTCACAGTTTGGGCGGGGGGGGGGTGCTATCGTACTCATCAACACTGTCCGATAAACAACAAGCCTGTCGCTAGCCTATAGATGTGATGTAACATGGCTGAAAAGCATGCAGTAAAAATCAACATTACCCCTTACAGAGAAAACAGGTCTGTTAGCTAATGATAAAAGTTTCACCAGCTAACTTGTTTGGCTTGTGTTACTGACTGTACTCTAGATGTTCAAGAGCACAGACTAGAGGAATCTGGGGAGAGGCTTAGAGGGGGTATACCAGCAGATTTCGAGGTTTAAAAAGTTGTCTGCAGTTTCGTTAAAGCTGTGTGGGCGAGACGACCAACATCAGCCATGTGATCGGTAAGCATACTGTTTACGTACGCATAGCCTAAGATTAGGACTGCCAGTTTACGCTGAAAGAAGACAACTTTGGCAAAATACACTGACAATTTAGTGCGCACTAGAAAATTCTTTGCAGGACATACTTCACACGTATACACTCATATGCAAAACTTTTCAGACCCCTAGTCAAATCACAGGGGTTTTTGTGAAAAATTAACACATCCTTTAAAGAGTACTGAGGCCCTTCTTCCCTTGTTTTCAATAGGAAAAATGCATTTTTGCGCTCTGAATGCAGTGGCTGAGTTAGCTTGAACTCTCTTTCTGAAAGGACGAATGACGGATTTTTCTGGGATAAATGGGGGAAAACTGGGTGAATTTCGCTAACACTAAGCTTGCCAGGCATTCATTTACAAACGGGGCAAACTGACCCTGATGAATAATGACAGTAAACCTGTTATCATGTGAAACATGTATGTGTATTCTGGGCGAGTTCATTTCTGGCCTGTAGATTATTTAAATGACAGTGATGTGACCTTTTGGTGTAACAAACGGGGTCGCGCCGCTGAAGCTTTCATACATCACTCTCTGGATGGAAGCTGTGGAGACTCGCCGTCATTTATAAGCGCTTCTCCGGATTAATACCGCACACACACCACGCTCTGTCCTTTTCTCATTAGTGGCCCACCTCCATCCGCTCAGCATCGGCCAGATTATTCCTTTTGATTTGCATAAAGCATGTGTTTATGAAAATTGAGCAGATGAGCTGAGTATCCGTCATGTGTATTTGCTCTTTGTCACCGCCGTGGCAGGCGTTTACACTGCTATAAGCTGCTGGGGAATGAAGGAGAGAGCAGGAGAAGGGCCAGCTATGGAAATCAAAGTGGCTGTGTGCATGATTAAGGTGGCTGAAGTGCAGGGTTCGGTAATAACACTGCTGTTATTCAGATGTTTGTGTGCCATTTCCATGCTGTGTATGTTAATTCTGCAGCTGTAAGTGCTCTCAGTAAAGGTGGCTCTGGGGTCAACAGCCCTCAGTGAGAGAGAGAATGTGGGAATATGATGGAGTATCGCTCGCTCAGACACAGTGAATGATTTTCCTTCACTTCACAGTCTCACTCCCTCATTGATCAGGGTTTTTTTGCATAATAGTTTTTAAATGTGAATGTTGGGTATTAATCAGGAGCCGGGTGGGCTGCACCTGTCAACGTGTAAAAAAAAATTAAAAAGTTAAAAAACAAACAAAAAAAAACAACCTCTCTGGTTATAAATGAATAAATAAATAAAAAAATCAACAATAAATTAAAAAGAAAGAAAAATACGTCTTTTTAAATACAAAATAAATAAACATACTATGAATACATCAATAAATACTTCCTATTAAAAATAATAAAAATACAAAAAAACATGATTTTAAAAGTGATTACATAAAATATATTAGTTTAAAAAGTAAAATCAGAAATTAGAAATAATAATAATATAAAATAAATAAAGAAATAAATAAACAACAATATTTAAAGAGATATATAAATTAAAAACTATTCTGGTTTAAAAAATACCTGCTTAAAAATATTTTTAAATATCTACATAACATTATAGAAAAAAGTTAAAAAGCTATTAGAAAGAAATTAAAAGTGCTCTTGCCTTCTGCGTCTACTGAATAAGCTGTGAAATCACTTCAGTATTGTAATAAACCCCTCAGGGGGACTAAGAGTGTTCTCTTTTCCCTCCACACACACACCACTCACATTGCAGTGCAGGGTGAAATATGTAAATGAGTTTAATTAAGGGTGGTTTGATATTATGCATATTACGCACCCTCCAATTAAAAGTGATTAAGCACAAAGAGTGGAGCATGTTACCAGCTAATTTCGCTCTCTCTCTCACACACACACACACACACACACACACACAGCAGTGTGTGCTTATTTCTGTCTGTATACACTTTATTACACTCGTATGTGCACACTGTAATTTAAATATCAGTTGTATATCCCAGGCCAGAGACAGTAGTCAGAATGTGTTGTTTTCAGTAAAGTTATGAATATCTAGGTTAGAAGAGAACAGTGAGAGGAACAGAGGTTTGGTTCTTGACTTCATGCTGCCCTACAGCCATCATTTGCTTATGGATTTGTTCAATTCCATCAGCAGCACCTAATTTCATTTAATGAAGTCTTGATTACATAAACCAGTTACTGGACGCTAACTGTAAATACTGGACCTCATTGAGGAGAGATCTGGAAATGGATAAACCAAAAACAAACTGACATGCATAAAACCAATTCTTATTTTAGTAATGTTATTAGTATTTAGAGTGTAAAATGTGTCTGAATTTGACATTTATAAGCACTCTTACTGCAATGTATTCATATGTCACACAGCTGCGCAATGCAACGCTATTCTGTGGGATGCTGTAAAGCATGTGCAGGGCGCAGAGGCCTTTGGAGAGTTTTATGTGTGCGTTGTTTCTGCTTTATCTGCAGAAAGCTGCACAGCGCTGACTCTCAGAGATAATAGAGAATTTTCAGTAAATGGTGAAAGTGCTGAAATAAATGACCAGACTGCAGGCAGGGGGTAATTACTACAGCTACTACAGCTCACACAGAGAGAGTGTGTGAGAGAGAGAGAATAGAGGAAGAGTGAGAGAGAGAGAGAGTATACAGAGAGGGAGCAAGAGAATTACAGAGAGAGAGCGAGAGAGAGTACAGAGAGAGTGAGAGAGTACTGAGAGTACAGAGAGAAACAGAGAGAGCAAGAAACAGAGCACTGAGTGTACAGAGAGAGAGAGTACAGATAGAGTACAGAGAGAGCAAAGAAAGTACAAAGAAAAAATGGAAAGAGTACAGAGAGAGAGAGAGAGAGGAAGGAGATAAAGTAAGAGAGGTGACAAACTACAGGAACAGAGAGAGAGAGAGCAAGAGAGAGAGGGAGAGGGAGAGGGAAAGAGAGAGAGAGCGAGAGAGAGAGAGGGGGAGAGAGAGACAATTATAAACCTCTTGAATGGTTTTCCATTCTAGTATTGATCAGGTGTTTCTGTGTGGGCGATGGGCGAGCGAGGTTGTATTCTCTCTCTGTATGAAACACATAAATCTGAGCACTGCTACACAGAGAGAACAGAGTAAGAGTGAGAGAGTGAAGTGTAATAGGTGTTGTGGGTGGTTTATAACAGTAGATTCCATTAAGGCAGTGTGTGTGAGAGGTGCTGAAGCTCAGAGTGGTGATAAGACACACACTCCTATAATCAAATACTCCAAAAACGTAAGAACAAAACCACCGAGAGACAGGGCTACAGTGAGAATCAGAGCAATTACTGCAGACCATGCAACACAATATTATCACCATACTTGAGCCATAATAGGATTCTATTGTGATATTTAAAGATGTTTGACAGGCCCTGTCCCACAGAACACAGTGTGAAGTATTAAAAATGATTGTATGATAGTAAATTTGAGTGTTGTAAAAATCTAGCCAAGTTTGAATAAAACAAAATTAGACAGAATTACAGTAAAACAGCTAAAAAATGATCAGACCTTTCTAAGGATGGTCTGGGCGGGGCCTATAATTCTAATTAGCAGTGACTGACATTCCTCAGTTCAACACTCCCAGCCCTCTACAGCACTGAATCGAAACTAAAAGTGGTATTTGGGCCTGTCAAACTTCTACATGCTCCCCGGAGAGTTCAGAACATCCCACTCGAAAACATCACAGACGGTCTGCTCAAGATATGAATACAATTGCATGCCACCACTGTTTTTAAACCTTGTCAGAACATGGGGTCATACATATCACATTTGTGTATGTACATATATGTAATAATAATATGCCCCATATGTGTTATACATTTGTTGCTATCGGAACAAAACTGTAACTTTTCAGGAGGAGGAAAAATGTTCTTCACTTCTAATGGATTTTACACCCACATGCTACCACAGTATTAGGAACTCCCTCAGAATTACTAGAAGAAAATGTGCATAAACATTTTGTGGAACCGACCATCGTTTGCTTAACACTGTTACTCTAACACAAGGATTCTGTTACTTGTGGTATGTAAGTTGTAGTTTACTGTAGTTGTATGCCTTTGTGTAGCCCTGCAAAGCAAGAAATTCGTGTTCTTAACTTTAGCACTTGCCAGTAACGCAACAGGCTTTATTTTTTCTTAAAGCAATGAGCCACAAGGGGCAGTGCACTACAGCGATTTTGTAACTGGGAAGGGGTGTTCATAAGATTAAATCACTGTAACGTATGCAATCATTGACTGTTAAAGGAGGACTAGAACCTTTAGTCTTTTATCACTGTATATTGCAGCCGTTTCATGAACATTAAATGCTTTTTCTTCTTATTATGTAAAATATTATAATAAAGCAATGTTTGATACAGAATCTTGCATATTATAAGCAGTTTTTGCTCACCAAATTCAGTTATACATATATACCATACTCAGAAAAGGGCACCGTGACATAATTTATCACAATAATAATAACATATCATCATTTCACCCATCTTTAGTGGAGACTGTAAGAGTGTGCGTAGTGCGTGTCTGTGTTATTGTAGCATATGGAGAGTATCAGCTGTTCAGAAGCTGTTAATACGTCTCAGTCTGACACTCTGTTTCTGTTTCCTGCCATCGCAGGCCACTGGACTGTATATACAGGGTGACTCCACTGTTTTCATTAGAACATATTTTAATCCATTTCCATAAGCCACCAGAGACAGCAGCAGGCACGCACACTCACACTTACCGTTTTACATAAAATATTCAGTGGAATTTGGGTCTGTCAAACTTTTACATGCTCCCCAGAGATTTCAGAACGTCCCACACTAAACCATCACAGACGGTTTGTTCAAGACACGCATACACGCCACCATTGTTTTTAAACCCTGTCACGACATGGGGTCATACATATATACCATATATATTATATATTTGTATGTACCTATATGTAATAATAATATGCCCCATGTGTTACGTATTTGTTGCTATCGGAACAAAACTTTGTATTTCCAAAATTGTACCTTCAGGAAAAGGAAAAATATTCTTAAAATATAATGGATGTTAGTGTAAAGATTTTTGGAGCACTTACTTTGGCCCATTCATTATAAAATTTTCACACAATGTGTTTACAAATTAGGTAAAAAAAGACAAATGTTTTGCCCCAACAGTGATATGTAAAAATATATAAGTAATCATAATTAATCCAACATATACAGTCATTTTTATGTCAAGTGTCTCATAGTAGTAAAACCTTCACAGGAGAAGGAACAAATGTTCTTTTCAATGGAAGTTAATGTAAAAAGATTTTATCTAAAGTCATTTTTTCCAAAGGCACATTTCTATTGGTCCATTTATCATGAAACTTTGCCACAACATAGTAAGCGGCAGCTGACATTTTCAAATTATGCAAAATATGAGGATAAAAAGTGCCTGTATGTAATAATAGTAATAATGATGATAATAATGTTGTTATATATTATACACCACAGGGCAGTGTTTATAAGGCTACATGACATCTACAGAAGCCCTCATGGTAACCAACATCTAACTACATAAACATTTATAAACCCATTTTATTATTCCAAAAGGCGTCATTTGTCATTAAGGTTGCGTTTGCAGTTTTTAGGTAACACTGAGGGTTGTCAATTGACAGATGTTGTACAGCCCCATTTCCAAAACAGCTGTGATGCTTTGCCAAATGTAAACACAGAATACAATGATGTGCAAGTTTTTTATACCCTACATGTCAAATGTTGAAATTTTATTGTTTTTTGGAAAATATATGCCCATGTTGAATTTGATGCTAACAACACGTTTACAAAAAAGTCTGGACAGGGGCATGTTTATTGCTGTGTTGCACCACCTCTTTTTTTTAACAACACTCTGTATAATTGCTGTAGATTTATGTTGATAAATATTGAGTTATTCTTGAATTGTTGCATTATATGCCTGCACAGTCTGTCACAGAGTGGTGAACCCCTCCCCATCTTCTGAAAGACTCAGCCTCTCTGGGATTATCTTTTTATACCCAATCATGTTACTGACCTTTTTCCCAATTTAACCTAATTAGTTGAGAGATGTTCCACCAGGTGTTTTTTTATCACTTGTAAGATTTAAGCTATGTCACATCAGCATTATATCACTATGATAACACTAAGCTAGAACACTATCACTGAGCTGGGTAGTCAGTTGTTATAATGTGCAGTTTTTACACTCAAGAAAGTGTCTTGACAATCAATATCAGATGACAGATGACAACCCAATGTTATCAAAATATTTTCCAAAAAATATTTTTGCAAAAACAAAAATGTTATATCAATTTGACATCAAAATTGACAAAAGCAGTCTTCATGACAGACATGCTAATTGAGATAAACCTACATAAACATTTGTAAAAGCTTATGTCAGTTGTCATAACGAGCTTATGTAGGTGTCATGTAGCCATATGAACAGCTGTATGTAATAGAAAGTACTATTTGTAATCAAATGTACCATATTTATTATGTGTTTTATATATATATATCATCTCTGTACGAAGAAAAACATGTATGTCCATTTGAACCTTATGTTGTGTGAAAATTTCACAAAGAATCAGCCAATAGAAATGGTCCAAAATGGCTTGGAATAAAATCTCTTGACACTGACTTCCACTGGAAGTAAAGAATGTTTTTGATTATCAATTAGTTTGTGTGTTTGATCATCCATACAAACTAATCACTGTTTACTATTTGAGCCTCCAGGTGGATGAATGAGAAGAAAATATTGAAACATTCACTAGGACAGCTGCTTTCTCTCTCTCCCTCCCTGCTCTCTCTCTCCCTCTCTCCCTCTTTCAGAAGGGATGTTTGTACATGCCTCTCGAGTGTTTATAGCCAAAGCAAGCCATTAATGGCACTCGTTAAACTGCTTATGAAGGAAATGTAAATAGAAGTTGGCTGAGTATATGTTATGACATACTGTAATTCGCTAAGTATTTTTGCTTATCTGTATTTTTGCCAGAGCTGTGCAGGCACAAGCTGATAAAAGCCCTTTTATGGAGCGTACAGGTCGCAGAAGATTCAGATTCAAAGGGACTTTAAACCCACAGCCATTATGTCAATCTGTGAATCTGTTTAATCCAAATTAGCCGGCATTTCTCCGGTCTGAGCTGAAAAACGAGCGTGTTAGAGATTCTAACTGGATTACCCTCTAATCCTCAAATACATAATGATAATCCTGCTGTTAGACAGCCGTAAGCGTTTGTGCTGGATATTGAAATCCTAACCCTCGCTTTGTCCAGACTGCCTGTCTTTGTTATTTTTATTCAGACCCCAGTTCTGTATGAGTAAAAATATTAGTATAAAATTGATAGTTCTGTTTCTAAAATCTGATTAGCTACGCAACATTGAAAGTCATTGTAAAATACCCACTTGTGAACGCACACGTCAGCTGAATTCTGTAATAAGGGCCAAATTATTATTTAAAAGTGTGTCTACCGTTAAAATGTAAAAAACATTTTATATTTTGTAAGCATTTATTTTTATAATTGATACAATTGCTCCTTTTGGCCACCAAAGAACGTATGTAGTTTTTTATTTGAATACAATTCTTATAATTTTCAACAGATGATATGTCATCCAGTTAAAATCATGTTTGTGAGCAATTCCCCTATAAACCACAGTACCTACATTTAAAGTGAGTTGTTCATTCAACCAAATAAGAAACTGTAGAACACCACATTCATATCTGTTTATATCACATCTCTGGTAGGCAGAGCCTGAATAGTAAGTGTGTAACGATTTCAATGCATATCGGCTTCTGAACCAGTGCATTGAAATGTAAACCTCTATCACCGATACATTCCTTCAATCAAATCTAGGCATATGGAAGCAGCATATTTGAGTAACATGGGTAGAAAAAAGTCAGGGCTTATTTTATGGACAATGCTTAAATGAGGAGACTTGGAATTAGATATTGAATTCCATGTATCGTTACACTGGAGAGGGTAATCAGCATACAAAATGAATAAAAGTGACTCAGTCTAAAGCTGACATAACCATGTTGAGTGGGTTCTGGAGATGTTAAAGAAGAGCTGGGATCTTCTGTTCTGGAGGGTTAATGCACACAAGCACCCGTCTTTGAGAGGCTTTTCTGTGTTTACTCAAGAGCTCTATGGGAAAGAGATGTTCAGATAAGGGCAGAGTTCTCGAGATGTTCCGCTGTAGTGTGATCTAGTTACCCATGTGTAAGCTGACCCATCTAACACTAGAGATGAAGGAGATAGTTAAGCATCCATTTCCTTCTGCAGAGATCAGAGAATAAACACTGAAATCATTATTGACCATACTGGACCTACACAACATACACAGAGACCATACAAATTAGGGGCCGGCCGATATGAACACTTTGTCACAGATACTGACACCGATATTAAGGGGTGATAATATGTAACTGATAATATCAACTGATATAATGCAGTAAAAATGTAAATCAGACGCCAATAGTTTTCAGTAAAGAGTGTTACTGACTGAGGTTACTCACAGTTCTCAACGTTCACACTTCAGAAACGCTAATAAACAGCAGAAACACACAGTGTTCATATAAACAATGTTTCTTTCCTTTCTTCCATTCTGCCTTTCTTTCTTTCTTCCTTGCCTTTCTTCTCATCATCCTTCCTTTCTCCCTTTTATTCTTTCTTTCTTTCCTTTTCTTCCGTTCCTTCCTCTTTCCTTTCTACCAATCATTTCTTTCTTCCCTTCTTTCTTCCATTTCAAATCACTCTTTTTTCTTTCCTTTTTCCATTCTTTCTTTTCCACCTTGCTTCCTTTCACCCCTTCCTTTTTCCTTCATTTCTTTCGTCTTCCCCATTGTCATTTCTTCCTAACTCTTTTTACTCTTCCACCTTTTCTTTTCTCTCCTTCTTCATTTATTCTGTCCTTCCATTCTTTCTTTCCTCGATTCTTTTTTACTTCCTTACTAATTTCCTCTCCTTATTCCTACCCTTCTCCTTTGTTCCCTCCTTCCTTACCACTCTTCTTCCACTGTTCCCCTCTTCTCTGCCTTCCTTCTCTTATTTTTCCACATTTCTTCCTTTCCCCCCTTTTTCTCGTCTTCCTTCCTTTTTTCTTCCCTTTCTACCCTTCTTCCTTCTTTCCATTTTTTATCCTTCTTAACCTTCTGCAATCTTTCATTATTTTTTAATCTACCCTTCGTCCATCATTCCTTTCTTCCTTCTGTTTAACTTTATTTCCTTGTTTTAAATGAAAAATAAAAGAATGAATGCATAAATGAATGAAAGAAAGAAAGGAAACATGAACAACTACATTTATTTTAAATTTCTGCAGTTGCTTTATAACCACACTAAAGAAGAGACAAAGTTAATTTAATTGGAGTAAATATGAGATGTGAATAATAACTCTAGTCAGTGTATGAGCTCACAGGTAGAGTGATAGATAATACATGCATGTTTGTGTCAGGGAGAACAGCGGGGGTCTTTAATAACAGACAGTGTGTAATGAAGCAGGAGGATGATGTATGGCTAACATTACACACACATACACACACACTCTCTCTCTGATCACACTAATGAAGCATTGGAAACCACAGCCAGAGGAGTATGACTGTAGATGAGGATGGGGGCGGACCCTCTGTCTGCACATTGTTACACTGTGATAGAATTTAGCGCTCCCCTGAGAGAGACTGCATACATGTAACTGCCTATGGGTGATTACTTATTTCAGAGAAAAAGTTAACAAGTTAACGCAATATACAATTATTCCCTTGTTTAAAAAAAACGCCAAAAGTGCTGTTGTAGTAGTCAAGTCTGATAAATTAACAGGCTCTGTCTTGTCTCGGTCTTGACATCACTCTGAATAGGTTTTAGAGAAGAAAGGACAGAAGAAGGGAATTTCAGTTTTTCCCTCTTTCTGCTTTTTACTTTTTTATTCCAAAAAAAATCTTAATCTGGTCTTGGTCTTGCCACTCTTGGTCTCGGCTTGACACGGACTCGGCTACTACAAAATCTTGATTCAGACATGACTACTACAAAGCTGGGAACCGATAATTGGGGTTAATACTCAGCATTTTTCAGAATTCCTGAATTGGAGCTTTAACTCGTTTCCTTGCCAATAAAGCGCTTTTTGTTATGTATGTGCATAGCTGATGCAGCCAAGATTTAAAAAAAAAAAAAACAAACTTCTGTGGTCTGGCCCAATATCTCCCCACAGCGTTTCCTGATTGCTTGAAATGTGGATGACTCATCGAGTACAACCAGTCAGCACTTCTGTAGCCTGTCTCTATGTCCCACCCCATGTCAAGTAAATCCAATGAAATATGCTTTTCGGTGTTTGTGAGAGATGCGGGAACATGCCACACCTGCTTCACTCTCACAGCGAGATGAAAGATAAGAATGTCGAGGTTGAACGACGCAGTTGCGCAACATACTTGGTCATGTAATTTTGCTCTTTCTAGCCAGACAAATGTGACTGATGCATGCAGCCTGAACTCTGTCCAAAACACCACACTACTTTGCTGCAAGTGAAGTTTCTGTGTATGGAGCACACATGGTGTGGGGACCCATACTGCTTCTTTAGTACTTCAGTTTGAACACATTCTGAATGAAGCAGAGATTTAGTGGGTGGCTAAATATGCACACAAGCCTCCAGAAAGCAGTACATCATTTGTAAAATCTTAACTTATAGTTTTACATTTAATAAATAAGTTATACATAATTTCTGGTCATTTTTATTTCTATTTTTGCTTGTTAAAAGTACAGACAGCTGCAGCTCGCTACTTCCAAAGTCTCCACTGCTCTGTTTAGGCTAAACGGGCCGTTTCCATCATTGAATCATGTGGTGCATTTTTAAGAGCCGTCAAATACATCTGATACATACAACACGCCCAAGTACCGCCTGTTATCACATGAAATACATTTTTGGTAGAACAACAAAATTAAACAAGGGGTCATTCTTATACCTTCATTGTTGTTGCATTTAGGGACAATTTTATGCTTAACGTAATATTTTGACTGGGGTTACATTTACAGTTCTACGTATTTGGTCAGTGTAGGCTTTCTACAGTTTTTAGTCTGTGTAGGCTTTCTCACTTCCACTCATATACTGAGTGCCCTTTCAACACTATGTCTGTTACTTATACTACATACTTGTATTATATAAAAAAAGTTTGTTTATAAATGTTTTGAATTTAGTTTTTTGAGCTTCATTCTTCCTACAAATGTCACTGACTACTAAACGTCATTGAGAGCTATTTATTTATTTTCATCTGTTTAAAGATAACTTACGCAAAGGCTCTTTATGCAGCCTATACTGTCTACAGCTCAAAGTACTTTGTTTCTTATAATGTTCCCATAATTATTTAATATAAGTTTTGAGTAAGAGTTACATTATTTTCAGTTTTCACACTACAAACATCAAATTTATGGTAAATGAATATCGGCTATTGGTGTCCCTGATTACTAACAACTGGCCCTGAAAAAACTATATTGGTTGACCTCTGCTACAAAGTCTCTGTCTTGGTTGAGACTTGAGTACAACAAAGTCTTAGTCTTGACTCAGACACAACTACTACAAAGTCTCAATCTTAACCCTGACTCAACTACTACAAAGTCTCCATCTTGATCTGGATCCGACTACTACAAAGTCTTAAAGGGAAATGCCACCGATGTTGCAAATTTACTTAATCATTCAACCGTTTAGATGTAAACAAAATCATTCAGAGTGGTTTGGGGTGAAATGTGCCTTTCTAGAGAAATTTAACGAGTCAAAATTGTTCACCCTTATAGAACTAGAAACCAGACGTCCACATGTCTACACTACAAATATCATTTTATCTGCTATCCAAAATTACCGGTGAACTTACATGTGTCTTATACATTTTTATAAGTCACGCAGATAATGGTAAAATAGTGCTAAATTAAAAAAAGTATGTTTTTTGGATACTATTCTTTCCTTACAACGCCTTGCATGTACCTCTTCACCCTGCACGACTTCTGTGTTGTTTGAGTTGGCGGTGTTGTGTTGCGCATCGCGGTGTCAACAAAACTCATAGCTTATGTCAGTAATGTTATTCATCAGAGGAACTGTGATAGATCACAGTTGCATCTCACTGTCCTAACGCATAAACTGGTGAGCAGAGTAGCAAGCAGTTTGTTGCTGACACCTTCATTTTCCATTCGCCCTGGGTTCTTATACTTCGGCGCCGGTGTTGTATCCGATTCAGTTCCACCTCAAACTCACGTTCCCTTTGACGAATCAGGTCTTCAGGCGCACTAAACAGATAACAACACCAATCGACACTGGAACTATGGAAAGCGAAAAGGTTTAAAAAAGACTGAATGGCCATGTTTACACCCAATCCCCAATATAAATTCACCCAAGATAACACTGCATAATCCATCAAAAATATTATTTTCAATTCGAGTAAACAGTAAACAATCGTACTGATAAATACGTTTTGGACTGTTCGTCGCCGATTGGGCGAATACAGCTGCCGTACAAACTTTTTTTAAACCTTTTCACTTTCCATAGTTCCAGTGTTGCCTGGCACTGTTATCTGTTAAGTAAATGCCAAGGACCCGAGGACCTGATTAGTCAAAGGGAACATGATTTTGAGGATGAACTGAATTGGATACAACACCAATGTTAGCCGTTTTGAATGGCTGTAGCTACAGGCTAGTAACTACAAAAGCACGTTAGCTTGTGTGCATTGATCTCACTTAAGAATGCGGTTTTGACAGGAAATATGAAAGTAATCCTGGAGTAGTAGTTTTTATTACCAAAACTTTATAACAAAACTATCACAAAACAATGTCTCAGGTGTTAAGCAACACATTTATCAATATTTTGTGTAATAACTTAATGGGATGTAGCTTTTAGAGCCATTAAATGCTTCAGATGTCTGATTCCTAGTACTACAATGGTAAACAATTCTCTGTAAATTTCTCTAGAAAGGTGTATTTGACACGGAACCACTGTTGGTCTTTTTGATTGATGATTTTGTTTACATCTAAACCATTGAATGATTAAGTCATTTTGCAAAATTGGTGGAGTTCCCCTTTAACTCTGACTGTGAAGGCAAGACAATCTCAGTTTTATCTTGCTTACTGTATTTACAAAAAATTAGGCTTGGGGGGAAAAATCGATTTTATAAATTTTAATTTACAATGTAATGTTGACGGAACGCAAAAGGCGGAACTTGGAAGTGCGGAAATGCAGCACTTGGACAGTCTGTGACGGCGCATAACAAAAACACAACTGGATGAGCGAGAAATTCGATCAGCTCCCTCTGCATTAAAAGCTAGGTTAGGTCAGGAGTCGCAACCCAAATGTTAAGAAGAGCCATTTTGTCCTTTCAACAAAAATCAAACCACCTTGGGAGCCACAACATTTTATGTCCAGTATGTCTCAGTATGTGCTAATGTCTTAGTATAGGCTAAAAAATATAAAGGAAAACGCAGACCAACTTTGTTCTGCTTTAAGCTTTAGCCGCTTTCCTCCCATCTCCGACAGAATACTTTTCCTCAAAAGTGTAATAGTTTCCTGTAAAATGTCTCTCAACGTTCAACTGTTTTACGAGGCTGAAAATGTTGCGAAGATGAAGTCAGCTTCTCTTTCGAATTTTCCCGTTCCACCTTAAATTCTGACTGAGGCGCCGAAAGTAAATGCAGCACCATTTAAGGTGGAACGGGAAAATTAAAAAGAGAAGCTGACTTCATCTTCGCAATTTTTTAGTGTTAGGCAGTCTCTCATTGCAGATTTAACATAACAGGAAACCAACTGCGCTGCTTATAAATGCAAGTAAGTCCATTTATCTCCAAATGTTCATCTTAAATCTCTCTTTGCCTTTTCATTAGCTACTAGCCAGGCGAGACTACGTTGCTCTGTGACCTGCAGTCTGCACGCCAGTTCTCAGTCGTTGAGAACCAGGGCTTTCGTGCTATGCTGCACATGTCCCTTCTCAAAGATATTTTACTGACACAGCGATCCCCCCACTCTCTACAACCAGACCAAAACAGAAGTTATAAAATCACTAAAGAAAACGGTTAGGACAGCTGTAACATGTGCAGCGCTGACATCCATAGCCACTGGATCTTATGTCACCGTAACAGCGCATTTTATCACAGATGAGTAGCAGTCAGTGTCTCATGTGCTCCAAACAAGAGCAGTGAATGAGAGCCTTCTAGTTTACTTGTCACATCACTTCCATTTGTTCTATTAATAAAAGATTTTGGAAGTAAATTCATTATGGATCATTACAAATGCTTTAAAAGTACCAGGTGAGAAATAAGAAATCTTGTATAGAAAAAAAAAGATGCATCAAGATGCATCGATAATCGTTTCGCAATCGCATCGCAGCCCTCTGAATCGTAATCGTAATCAAATCGAATCGTGAGGTGCGTAGAGATTCCCACCCCTACTAAAAATCATTTTAATATACCAAAAAATGATAAATATCATTACAAGACAATGTAAAGATTAGTTCACTAACTAGTTTTACTCGTTTAACTAATGGCTCGATAAATCAAACAGATTGAACAGGATTGCACAGATTGTATACATTTGTGACCACAGATAAAAATGCCAATGGTTGTATTGTTTCATTAATGGTGGCTGAAAAATCTTGTTCAAAAGATGTGAAAAGTAAATGAAAAGTCCTCCACTGTTAGCTTTAGCTCATCTGAAGGGGCAGCTTGTCACTAAAACCTCCTTTATAGCAGACATGAAAACCTGAAGTCTGTTCATTTTTGAACACTTTGTGCCTCTAAATGTTCTTTTGTGCTAGTCTGTTCAAACAAGTCCAAAAGTATTGAGACTACCAGTTAGCCTGAGCTGAAAGCTTGACAGGCAAAGCAACAGCAACTGTGTGACAATGAATCAGTGCTGAATCATTGGTGTAATATTGATAGTTTATCCACTGCAGTTCAGTGGGGTGTCCAGTGAAAGAGTTGTAGATCAGCTGGTTTGATCGATCAATACAAAGCTATACTGTTCTAATATCAGTGGTATTGATCTCCTGTATAAAAGCCTCACCCCCTGAATTCATCTCCACACTCCACACACACTTTATGAATTCTATTATACCAATTGTCCTTCACAACATATTATTAATTGAGAAATAGAAATGGTAGCAGCACTGCTGTCTCTGGTCCTTGCACCAACATAACACACACTAAGATGCCACCAACATGTCAGCGTCACTACGGTGCTGAGAATGCTTCTCCACCCAAATAATACCTACTCTGTAGTTATGGTCCTGGCCATTAAACAAAAAGGTGAAAGGGGGATAAGAATTATGCAGAGAAACAGATGGTGTTATGGTAGAACACTCTCTATATATATGTATGTATGTGTGTGTGTGTGTGTGTGTGTGTGTGTGTGTGTGTGTGTGTATATATACACATATATAATACACACATATATATATATATATATATATAGAGAGAGAGAGAGAGAGAGAGAAAGACAGAAAGATAAAGATAGATAAGAGAAAGAGGTAGAGAGAGTGAGACAGAGATAAAGAGATAAAGAGAAAGAGAAATGAGAGTGAGAGCTAAGAAAAAAACAGAAAAAGAAAGATAATGAGAGGGAACAGAGAGATGAGAGAGATGAACAGACAGATTATCCATTGCTTGCTGTGGCTCTCTCTCACCTGCACCGACACATGAACACAAACACTACATACAGACAGAAGGACACACCTGTCCATCACACTGAGGACCAATCAGAAAGAAAGGAATACGAAAAAGGAGGGGCAATGACAGAGAAGGGCAGACGTTTCTCTTCGAGGGGATTTTGCACTCCAGCAAACAAAGGAAAAAAGCAACAGTCACCTGCAGTCTCGGGGGGCCGTGTCCAGAGCGTAAGCTCTGATATTAAGACACAGATTGCATTCGCTCGGGTCACTGTGTGTCAGATGATATTAGACAGCCGACACAGAAAAAACAACAACTCCCATCAGGCCGAGGGGCAAAAAGAATATTTTCATTTTCATCCCTTTATTGAATGGATGCTATGGGGAATACATCTGTATGGAACAGCGAGCAAATTTCACTCTCACAACAAAAGAGAGAAAGAACGCAATCACACAGACGGAGCATCCTCTGAGAAATCCCCTTTCATTTTCATACAAACACTGAAAAAAAAAAAAGTGTGGTGACACTGTCTGTCAAACTGAGGACATTGTAAAGGCCACCACCAGGGCTTAAAGTGATGTTTCACCACATTTCCAAACTTACATTAGAATTAAATGGTTAAAATGCGTTGTCAGAGTCAGAATTGTTCACAGTGGTGGTGAAAGGAACCAGATGTCCACCTCTAAAAGCTCACTCACAGAAAGTTATTACATGAAATGGTTATGAACACACGGCCTGATGTCTGAGACACTGTTTTACGATAGTTTTACAATATGACTTTGATCTAAAAACATATATATTTTTTTCAATTCATTCATAATGCAAAGGTACATGTAAGATAAATTAGTCTAGTAGTAATAGTATTTTATAATCATCAACATTTCATATAAAAACTCAGAAAAAAAAAGTCTATATTTGTGTTGTAGACATCACGACCGATGGTTCCTATCACCACCACTGTAAAGAAATCGGTAAGGAACACTTCAAAATGTTTTAACACAATTTTTATTTATTTTTAGTGCATGTATGTCTGTAGGTGTACATGGTATTTTAACTACTTCATGTTTTTACTTACAATTTACAAATCTATTTGTAATAGTTTATACTGCAGTGTCTTTAATGTATTTAAGCTTTTCTGATTTCTGATTCCCTCATCAGTCTCCCTAATCCCTTGTGTTAAGCATGATTCACCTGAGAATTCCTCAGGCATATAAAGCACTTCCCAGTCTCAGTGGTGTACACAGACTTCCAATGGAATGAAGGATTTACGCCCAAATGACCAACAAAGACATGTATGTAGCCCCACACAGTTACACAGCACTACTGCCTTACTGCTTTCCTTATTTTTTATTCTCTGTCTCTGTACAGCCGCATCGTATATTTTTCTTAAATTAATGAATTAATAAATGTCTTACTGTCCACATTTAAAATGGTAAATGTTCTTTGGTCCAGATATTCTCTCATGACAAATCTGAGGAAAAATTTATACATTCAATCAAACCATCTGTCTACAAAGTTTTTATCATTTCAATTCAATTTATGAATAATTCAGTATTTTGGTCATAGACTATAGTTTATTAAGACAACAATAGAAAATCCTGATTTGATTGTGAATAGAAGCACGAAAACTACTACAAAAATCTAAATGTAACTGGTATTGTTTGATGTTTAGATAAGGTATAACTATAAATTATTTCAACACTCTTGCCATACTAACTGTAGATGTTGGACATGAAAGGGTTAATAATTGATTTTGAATGTTCTTTTGTGGTAATATATGTTGTTATATTTTGTTTTGTGTTCCATGTTTATACAGTGTTAATAAGTTAAAGGGGCAATGTGTTGTGTAATCCTGTATGAAAACCGACAGTAAACAGGGCAACATCGCTGAGTGAACGACTCCGTCAGGATTGCACTGATACATCAGAGGGCCTTAACATCAACTGTTACTATGGTTCCACAGATTTATTAATATCATCAGGGAAAATCTCATCAGGTCAAGTATTTTATATTTTTAAAAACACACAGTCCTAATGTGAGGACAATCAAAAGTGAGAGCATGATAGTACAACTGACAGAAAGAGAGAGTAGGTGAAAGACAGAATAAACAGAAGAAAGAGAAGAAAGAACAATAAACAAAGAAAAATTAAGTAAAAAAGAATTAAGAAAAAAGAGTGAATATAGAAAAAGAAGGAAAATGGAAAAAAGTAAGAAGAAAAAAGTAAAAAGAAAGGAAAGAGGTCAGTCAGTCAGTTAGTGTAGAGGTGAACGGGTGAATTAGAGATGAATATGCAAGTCAGATGCTGGTTTTGAGGAGAAACTGCAGTGCTGTGTTTGTTTCCTGCTGTAAACTCTGTGCTCAGTAATGAGAGAGAATGAGTATCTGGCAGAGGGGGATAATAACGGCTCTAACAGTGATGAACGGTGGGTTTAACAGTGTAACACTACAGCCTAATACAGGTGTATGATGATTATGATGCAGGAACAAATAAAACTATCCACATAGCTCTGAATGTAACAAACTGACCATCATTCAACCCATTCAGCCATCACTGTATAAGAAAACAGCAATACACGATCACAAAAAAAGCAACACTTCCACCTACACCAGCAGTGCTCATGTAAGTATGCTTAGATAGATGTGCTCTAAGAAGTCTGCTCAGACAGGTGTGTTAAGACAGGTGTGTTCTGAAGAGATGTGTTCAGGCTGGTTTGTCACAAAAAATGCGCTCAGGCAGATGCGCTCAGGCAAGTGTGCTTAGACAGCTGTGATCTGTAGAGATGTGTTCAAGCTGGTTTAAACTGTGTGCTCCGGCAGGTGTGCATAGGTACGTTACCTGTAGGAGGAGCTGCCCCACGCTCCGTGTTTGTCTGTCAGGATGTTGACGATTTTCTGGATGAGCTGGGTGGCGGTCACATGATCTCTGTACTTGGCCGCTCTGATCAGGTGATCACACATCTTCTCCTCATCGCGTTTATCAGCAGAATATTGAGCACACTGAGACTGCAAAGAAACAAAAACATAACATAAATATATGTTTTTAATACTGGCAATTTCTTGTATACTGCCTCTTATACGAAAATAGCTCCAGCAGCTTAAAGTGCCCATTGTCATTGCTTAGCAACTGCTGGTCAGTGAAACGATATCAGTATAATGACAAATCATTCTGTTATCAGATATAAAAACCATGCTTTTTACCCTATTAGACTGTGTGGGTGCAGCTAAGTGTTCATTGTTATGCACATATTTTATCCTTAAGCACAACTGCTTTGTAAAGTAAGTCTTGCTGTCTATTCTATAACCTGAAGCTGCATACTACTGCATATTTTTATATTGTGTATTTATTTATTTTACCTTTTACTGCATTTTGTATTTTCTGTTTTGCACAAATAAACGTATTGTATCTGAAATAATTTGACGTATATTATTAAAGTTACTCTTATTGGCCTACAGTGATTAAATTTTGTACAGTTATTTCACTAATGAACATCTTACAATAAACATTTTGATATGACATGTCATCTTCACACTTTTATGCATAATCAAATGTGGATATTCTACTGCTTTGTCAAAAATTAATAATCAGAATACTGAATTTAATGATGAATTAAGTAATAAAATCTCATTTTCAGCAAAATGGATTTGGGTAAAATTTTGCAAATATTTTCAAATCTTCAGCTATTCAGCATGTAATGTTAACATAATTCACAATTTAGGCATCCATGCACTCTTTCATGCATTCATACATTCATGCATAACAGTATTTTGTGTGGGTTGTATGTAACACTAGTGCATCTCTCAATTTAAGATGAGAAAATGAGTAAATCGTCTATTTAAATAAAAAAAGCAGCTTCCCAGACGAGAAGAAAACTCAAAGCAGTTTGAGATCCAGATTCTGATGCCTGTGTGTGTGTGTAACTCTATACACACAGGAAACAAATGGAACTCTGGGTCATTTCCAAGCTGTTGTCACAGTGATTAATAACACTGGACACGTATTTGCTAATGCCTTTGGGCTACGCTAAAAATGTGGAAAATACCCATGATGCATAGGGGCACATTTTTCTTTGTCAGAATTTGTTATCAGAAGGCCTTTGAACCCAGGCCTGATGTATAACAAAGCACCTCACATTGCAAATATCTCTCTGATAAAAGAAACTTTACCTAGTGTTAGCTTTCAATAACAAACAAAACAAACACACAAACAAAACACTTCTACTGCATCAAAACTACAAATCAAATCAATGTATTTGTAAATAATTTGTAATAAATGTAACTCTATCTGTGGATTCACATTTCCTAACTCACAACTTATTATATTATTACAACATTAGTGTCATAATGTAGTTTCATAGTGGTTACTGAAAAGTTCATAGATCCCGAATCATTCGTAGTAGTTACCACATAATTCACAGTAGATCCTGGATCATTCATAGTAGTTACCACAAAATTCACAGTAGATCCTGAATCGTTCATAGTAGTTATCGCATAATTCACAGCAGATCCTGACTCATTCATTGTAGTTACTGAATAATTTACATTAGACGCTGAATCATTCCTAGTAGTTACCGAATAATTTACGGTAGATCCTGAATCATTCATTGTAGTTACTGAATAATTTACAGTAGATCCTGAATCATTCATTGTAGTTACTGAATAATTCACAATAGATCCTGAATCATTCATAGTAGTTACTGAATAATTCACTGTAGATCCTGAATCACTCATAGTATTCACTGAATAAATCACAGTAGATCCTAAATCATTCATAGTAGTTACTGAATACTTCACAGTTGATCTGAATCATAAATAGTAGTTACCGAATAATTTATGGTAGATCCTGACTCATTCATTGTAGCTACTGAATAATTTACAGTAGATCCTGAATCATTCATAGTAGTTACTGAATAATTCACAATAGATCCTGAATCACTCATAGTACTCACTGAATAATTCACAGTAGATCCTGAATCATTCATAGTAGTTATTGAATAATTCACAGCAGATCCTCAATTATTCATAGTAGTTACTAAATAATTTACAGTAGATCCTGACTCATTCACAGTAGTTACTGAATAATTCACAGTAGATCCTCAATCATTCACAGTAGTCACTGAATATTTTACAGTAGATCCTCATTCATAGTCATTAATGAATAATTTACAGTAGATTCTGAATTTTATTTATTAATTTTA
Organism: Colossoma macropomum; assembly: GCF_904425465.1. Taxonomy (NCBI): domain Eukaryota; kingdom Metazoa; phylum Chordata; class Actinopteri; order Characiformes; family Serrasalmidae; genus Colossoma; species Colossoma macropomum. Next base: position 13,284,419 of record NW_023494796.1, on the reverse strand, counting down.
GTGCTGCAGTTTGATTGTTTTTTTTGTCTGGGGGGTGGCAGGGTGGCTAATGCTTAAAGCAGTAGTCAAGATAGTTGAGATGACTGTTGCCACATGTGTGCTATGTTTTAGTTTGTTTTAAAATCTTGTGTTAGGAACGTACTTAAGTGTCATTTTCTTTTTTTTTTATATCAGAACACTTTCCTAACTTTGTTTATAGTTAGGAAATGTCTCTCATGCTAGGGGTGAGCTTTGTTTTGGTTAACTACCTGTGCATTTTTGACCATGTTTTATGAAAGACTGCAGCTCTTGTGTTGGGGGTGTGTTTGCTGGGTGTTCTTCCAGTATGTTCCTTAAGTCTGTTCACAGGAGTCCTTGTTTCATGTGTTAAGAGTTGTGCTTTTATTTGGTAAATCTTGCCAGCTTCAGTTTACAAGAGCTACTTGATTATTTGTACCACATGGTACCACCTTGCAAACAGGTAAGGGGCGTACATATATATTGGTTTGTACTCGGTGTGTCTAGTTCCCTAGGCCAGAGGGTTGAGTAAGCGTAATTCATATCAGTGAATAACTCTGTAACACCGTTGATACTGAAGGTAATTTACAGTATTTACTAAATAATTTACAGTGGTTACTGAATAATAAGCCTTAACATTAACCCTCTGAGGCTGATCAGTGGGGCTTTAATTACTTAAAGCTTTATTACATTTACTACAAGTAATGATGGACCTCAGAGATCACCAGTGTGCAGTTTCAGGGGTTAACAAAACACAAGCGTGATGAAAATACAGTGCTTTTCAATTCAATCCAGACAAAAGGCCCAAACTAAGCACACAAAACACAGAAAGCATGGCGACTCTCTCTTTTGTTTCCCCTCTTTTATTCTTACAGTCTGTGATGCAATGTCTAGCAAACAGCAATCAAGCCAAAAGGTTACAGAAGCGAAGTGCAGCTTTTCTTAATGCAATTCCCTCAGCTCCATCCATTGTGCGTTATGGGTCCAAATTGAATTAGGCTCAGACTGGAGCACAGATAGAGCAGTATAAACCTGCTGCTTCAGAGAGAGCCCTGGCAGAGCCTGCAGTAAACACAGCAAAATGCCGTCTAATGGGCCCTCCTCTCCAATTTAGCCCTCCACTCTTCACTTATGACAGAAAATCCATAGAGATGAATCGCATTAGCCAGAGCTAGCCTTTCCCTAATTATCAATCTACGTCTCATTCTGTGGCGCTTAACTGCGCGCTGACCTTAAAGCAAAGCCAAAATCACCCAAAGAATTCAGCCTGAATGCATAAACGTTAACCTATCTGACTGTCTGCCACGGCTGCGGGAATATAGATGAAAGGGCGAGTGAAAGAGAGCGAGAGAGAGAGTGTAATTTGTCTCCGGTCTACACAGAAGGTCAAGTCCGGGTAAAAAGATTGAACGGTTGAGATGGGAAACACCAGCCAGAGGGAATGAAATGAGGGAAAAAGAGGGAAAAAAAAGTGATACACAAAGATGCACAGGTTCAAAAGAGAACAGCTACAAACTGAACATAAGCAACCTGCACACAAACAATCTAGACATACACAACTGCAGACACACAGTTTAACTGTGTGTATGTATATATATATATATATATATATATATATATATATATATATACATACACACGCACACACAGACACGCACACACGCACACACACACACACACACATACATACATACATATATATATATACATATATATATATATATATATATATATATATATATATATATATATATATATAGCTGTCAGATCAAAACCCTATAAATCCATTTTTGCCATTTTTAAATGCGATTACACCATTTGTCCTTTACATTGTGTGGACATATCAACTGACGAACAGACTACATGTATATATAAATGTGTACATATAAACACTGTGACTTCAATATTAACTAACTAACTAATTAAACTATAATACACTGTTTGTTTCATGTCCCCTGACCCAGTACGAAGTCCTGCTGAAAGCCTTGATTCCGTGCCAAAAGGTTCTGTCTGTATCACATCGGGATTTTGGCCGGAGAGAGAAAACAACCTGCCGTATTTGCCCCTTATTCCTTCCAGCCGCTGATTAACGCATTATTAATTAGCTGTCACAAGTTCAAACACGTTGCCATAAACAGGCACTTTATCAGCTCGTGGTGACGGCACCAAATCCCTGAACAATTTAATGGGATTCAGAGTCATGCAGGGGCGTTTTCATCAACTTCCTGATAGGAAAAAAAAAGAAATTCCTTCCAGTTAAACATACAGCCTTGGCCATCAGCCGTTATTTAAGAAAAAACACAGATTACATCATCATAAAGAAAGAAAGACATTAGTCGATACACGACCTTAATATATGCCTGTATAAACTAGAATATTAGTCTCAATAAACACTTCTATATATTAAAATAGAACAAATTAGTCCATGAAAAACCTCAATGAACGCTCTTATATTCCAGGTGATATCAGTTCATAAAAAAACATCAATAAACACTTCTATACGCTATAATATTAAATACTGGTCCATAAAAGATCATGTTCCAATACAGTAAAATAGGTGATATCAGTCCATAAACAACCTCAATAAATGAATATATAGATAAAAATCTAAATGAATTTATAGAATATGAGATATCAGTCCATGAATGATTATCAGTGAAACTCCTATACACTGAAATAGCAGATATTAGTTTACACACGACTGAAATAAATGCACCCATTTGCTAAAATAGGAGCCATTAGTCCATAAATGACCTTAATAAACACTTCTATTTGCTAGAATAGGAGATATTAGCTTGTAAACAACCTCAATCAATGCTCCAATATGCAAGAATCTGAGATATCAGACCATAAACAACCTATATAAACATTTCTATGTTCAAGAATAGGAAATAGTCAAAAAAACAACCTCAGCTCCTATATACTAGAATAGAAAATATTAGTACATAAACAACATCAGTAAACACTCCTACACACTAGAAGGTATGAGGCTATAAACAACCTTGATAAATGTTCATACAGACTAGAACAGGAGATATTAGTCTGTAAATGACCTCAAAACATTCATATACACTAGAATAGGAGAAATTAGTCCATATTGTCCAGATACAGTCCACAAACAAAACCAAAAGTGCAATGTGTACATATTCTATCACAAAAAACACAGTTTAGAAAATGTCACCAAAGATATAAATAAAATAATAATAATAAATATAAATAAAAGGTTCTCTCTAACAAAAAAGGCAATGGTCCACATCCAGTTCTAATATTTACTGGCACCTAAATTCCAAAAGATCAAAGAGCGAATTTTTTTCCTGCAGTACACAACATCCCTAAAAAGGGCAAGAGCAAAGTATGGTTAATGTTTAGAGTTAAAGGCTGAAATCTGTATCCTTCAGTAACACTAACAGTCTGTGATCAAGGCTAAACGTTACACTAGCTCTGAGGAACCCCAGAGTGGAGCATTATGCTGTAAGACAGAGTAATTATCCTCATCTGCCTGTGCTGTGTGTTTACTGTGACAGGATCAGACAGGGTGGAGACCCAATTCCACCTCCAGAGCACATCACACCCACCAAAACACCACCAGCGCCTCACTACAGCAGCCCCACATACATCCGCTTTAATCTAACACCGAACAGACCTGTCACAATCAGGAACATTTAATTGACAATGAACCGTCATACAAATAACTAAGTTTAATGGTTTGTCTTTTCCCCCACTCATACAGTTAAATTGCCCAGCTAGTGTAGGAAAATCCAGGCTCTGCCCACAAATGTGTTCTTTCGTAGCTGTGTGGTTGGACAAACCTAACAGAACGCTTGTAAAAATGGCATTCAACCTAATGAGAAACTGTAGAACACAACACTCAATGGCTGAGATGTAAACAAAACTCAGGGACTCCTATTTCTTTACAGTGGTGGTGAATGGAACCAGGGGTCACAATGTATACAACACAAATATAGCCATTTTATTTACTATCCAAAATCACTAGTGCACTTCCGAGTTTTTATATGATTGCTGATGATGTTAAAATAGTAGAAAATGTGAAATAAACAAGTTTTATTTGGAGACTATTTTGCTTTACAACATAAAAATACATTTAAGCCAAACTTTCTCAAAACTATCAGAAAACAGCATCTCAGACATGAGGCAGCACGTTCATAATATTTTTAATGTAATAAATTTCTGTGAGGGAGCTTTTAGAGGTGGATGTCTGGTTCCTATCAGCACCACTGTGAACAATTCTGACTCAGTGAGTTTCTCTAGAACTGAGCATTTCACACCAAACCACTCTGAATGACTTTCTTTACATGTTAACCATTTAATTATGTGTCTTTGAAAAACTGGTGGAATTCCCCTTGTGAAAAGCATGGTTTCCTCAATGTTTTGACAGACAGTGTGTGTACTCCAGTTGCGGGGGATCTACCACGTGCATGAAGATGGTTGGGGAGTTTTAGAGGAAATAATAGAAATGCTGAGATGAATAGGGAGAAAATGAAGGCATTCTCATTGCACTTGATCTTTCGACCCATTGCGTTCCTGCCGGATGCAAAACATCACAGCTGCAGCCGGGGGAATACAGACAAAAGCGAACAGAGAGAGAGAGAGAGGGAGAGAGGGGAGAGTGACGGGGGAAGAAAAATGACGCCTTAAAAGTACAATGGCGAACAAAAGTCACAGAATGACACCGTCTGACAGCCGCTTCAATTCTGGAACGATGCTCCTGTCATCCACTGAAACGCAGTATTGATTTCCCTCAACATCCTGCTCCCCAGACGACAGAGGAGTTAAAAACGAGTACAGGATGAAGGAGTGCACAGAAAATGAGAGAGAGAGAGAGAGAGAGAGAGAGAGAGAGAGAGAGAGAGAGAGAGAGAGAGAAGAGAATAAAAATGAGAAAGAGAAAATGAGAGAGAAAGAAAAGAGAAAGAGAGCAAACGAGAGAGCGAAAGAAAAGAGAAAGAAAATGAGAGAGAAAGAGAGAAATAAAGGGAGAGAAAATGAGAAAGAGAAGAAAGTGACAGATGAGGAGAAGATGAAGAAAAGGAGAAAGAAAGATAGAGGGAAAGAAATTAAGAAAGAGAAAATTAGTTTGAGAGTGAGAGACAGAGAGGGAGGAAAAGTGAAAGAGAGAGAAGGGGAGCAAGACAGAGATAGAAAAGATGTAGAGAAAGATATAAAGAGAAAGGGAAAAGAGAAAATGAGCAAAAGAGAGTCGAGAGAGAGCAAGAGAAAAAAAAACATGAGAAAAAGAGAAAGAAAGAGACACACAGAGGGACAGCAAGACAAAGAAAAAACAGAGAAAGAGGAAAGGAGAGGAAAAAGAAAACCAGAGAGACGAAAAAAGCAAGAGAATAAGAGAGAGAGAAAGAAAGAGAGAGAGAGCGCGAGAGTGACAGAGAGAGCGAGAGCGAGCGAGAGAGAGCGAGAGCGAGCGAGCGAGAGAGAGAGAGAGAGAGAGAGAGAGAGAGAGAGATAAAGAAGGTGTCATCACCATCTGCCCTTGACAGTCACAGCGACCATCAAGGTTAACACAGGGGAAACAACTTATCACAAAAACTCTCTCTCTTGCTGCATCCCTTCTGTTTTTCTCTCTCTTTCTCTTTTTGCTTTTGCTCTCTCACTCTTTCATTGTGTGATTTTAATGGACTGGCCACAATGCAGCAATGGCAGTCTCTTCATCTTCTCCTCCTCCTCCTCCTCAAGGTCAGGCTGTACGAGGAGAATCGGGAATTAACCACGTCCTTTTGGGGTGAAAAATAGTCAAATGAAGGAGATGCACAGCTGAGTGAAAAATGAACGCGTCCGGAAGCCAGTGAGAGCGAGAGAGAGAAGAAGAATGGGAGCGCAGGATAATGATTTTAGTGCTGCACACAGTGGATTAAAATGGTCGAACACAGCACAGGTTCGAAATAACACTGTTCAAACCACCACAGTTATCACAGCAATAACAAAATCATGTTGTAATTTTCTGTTAATTATTTCTGACTCGTAGTTCATTTAAGCAAGCGGAGAAAATTATGTGGAAAATGCAGATTCTAAACTTTCAATCCATACCACATTGGTGCTCGTAGGTACAAGAGGAGATATTTTGTTACAGTTTACATTTGATGAAAAAATTACTGTTGTTTTTGTCTCATATTTGACATTTTTTTCGCATCAAAACAAGTGGAAAAAGGTTAGAATTCATGTTAATTAAAGTCCATCTAAATAATTACAAAAATTAAACTCTAGGGGCAACAAGACATCAGACTAATTACTGCCTATTACCTTCTATTTACTGTTAGCAATGTCAGCTTAAAGGAACAGCTCGCTCAAAAATGTTAATGACGTCAAAAATTAATTAAATTTTATATACTCCAGTTAGCATTATGCCAGTGACATCAGAGGCTATAAGCTTCCATTAACTGCCAGCCATGACAGTGAATTGTAATACGTTACTTAAAAATGTTAATATTGCTAAAAGTGAATGAAACTATATAGCCATCATGTAGCATTAAGCCAGTGATACGCTATATCATGTCTATCACTTTCTATTCATAGATAGCCACATCAGATGGAACACTTCAGTCTAAAATGCTAAGACTGAATGAAACATTGTCTCCACCAAATACCATTGTGACAGTGACACTATGCTAATTCATGGCTATTAGCTTCTATTCGTTGTTAGCCATGTTAGCGTATAGAAACACTGCAAAATGCTACTGATGCTCCAAGTGATTTAAATTGTATACCCACCAATTAGCACTATGCCAATGACATCATACTAACTCATGGCTACTAGCTTGCATTCATCTTTAGCTACCGTTAGCATGCTTGGCTGAGGTACACATTTAAAAGTAAACATATTTCCAACTTGTATAATGTACAACATCCAATGCTCATAATAACATATAAACAAATGTGGAGTGACGACTCCGCAGACAGAACTGCGCAGAGTAAGGATGCTGTCTGCTTCTGAAGCAGCTTGTCCCAGTGCAGCACAGCTACAGTGCAGGATAAACAGAGAGAGAGGTGGGGGGATAGAGAGAGAGAGAAAGAAAGAGGGAAAGAGAGAGAGAGAGAGAGAGAGAAATCCTCATATTATATTCTCTTCACACAGACACTGTACAGATATAACAACGCCTCAGCAGAGGAATCACCTGGGAACCAATTACACAGAGTGAGAGATAGGTAGAGAGAGAGAGAGACAGAGAGAGAGAGATAGGTAAAGAGAGAGAGAGAGAGAGAGAGAGAGAGAGAGAGAGAGAGAGAGAGACAGAGAGGGAAAGCACAATACCAGAGCAATACTGTACTATCACTTCAGAACATCGCTTGTTTTCAGCTAGGAAAATCCCAATCAGTGTTTCTGCCCCTCAGTCCGATCTGAGGAATTTAAAGAGATGGTATCATGGAAAAACAAGTTTTCTTTCTTTTTTAATAAAGGAGTTTGATGTAGAATGTAAACAGTATTAAGGTTTTAAAACTAAAAAACTTCAAAAGCATGAGACTGAACTATCGAGAGAAATAGAGAGAGACGGAAGAGAGAAAGGGGCAGAGAGAGGAGGAAGAACAAAAGACAGAGAGAAATGGATAGGGTGACAGACAGAGAGAGACTGTGAGAGAAAGAAGAGAAATAGACAAAAATAGAAAGAGAAGAGAGAGGGAGAGAGAGGACAGAGAGATGGAGAGAGAGGAGAAATAACAAGAGAGAGAGAAATGGAGTGAGAGAGTAAGAAATAGACAGAAAGGCAGAGGAGAAGCAGAAAGAAAGAGACAAAGGGGGAGAGAGAAACAAAAAGGAAGAAAAAGAGAGGGGAGACAGCAAGAAAGAGAAAGAGTTTAGAGAGCAGAGACTGAGCGAAAAAGGAGAGAGAGAGAGAGAGGGAGGGGAGAAGAGAGAGAGAATGAGTTAGATAGAAGGAGAGACAGAGAGACAGATAGAGGCTGAGTGGGATGACCTCATTCTTTCTCTTTTCCTCTTTATCAGGATCTGTTCATCTGCCCCTGCAGCCCTGCTCCCTCCACATTTCACTCCTAATGAAGAAATACCCTCATAAAAAGAGCAGGGGTCATTATCTCTCCCTCTATCTCCCTCTCCTTCTCTACATGTCTCTCACTCCCTTTCCCGCTCTCCCTGAGCGCGATCGAAGGGATCTTTTCCGTATTAGAGATCCGATTAGAAAGAAAACACTAAAAGATAATTGGATTTCCTCTGCTTATCTCGGTGTCCATCAGGACCTTGTGGTCACTATCATTTCTGTCTCAGAGGGCTCGACAAGATAACTCAATCTCAAACAGTGTGCATGTACTATGAGAGAGAGAGAGAGAGAGAGAGAGAGAGAGAGAGAGAGAGAGAGGCAGCCATCATCAGAAAACATTCCTCATTTTTTTTTTCCACATTTAAAACTTATACTGTGTAAACACTTCATGATGGGATCAATTACTCAAAAGGAGAAACCCCTTAAGAGCAACAGAACAGCAGCTGAAAAATGTTGTTTTACTGTATTATTATTATTATTATTATTATTATTATGTAAAGCGCTCCGAATTACAAGCACAGTATAAAGGGTGCTGTATAAATAAATAAGGCTGAACTTTGAAAGGAACCAGGACTCCAAAGGACAAACTCTGTAAGATCACAAGGAAGAATCACTGAGAGGAACCAAGTCTCATAAGGAAAATCTCTTTCAGAGCATGAGGAAGAACCACTTTGAGAAACCAAGACTCAAAAGGTTTAAAAACTCTAAAACAATGAGAAGGAACCACAATGAAACAGTGCTTGGTGAAGAACATTGTGCTTAAAGGAGAATGTTAGCATTTGGAGAAGAATGACAGTGTTTGGGTGGCGAATGTTTGTGTTTAGTGGTGATGCATGTTAGTGCTTGTGGAGAATGTTGGTGTTTGTGTTGAGATGATGGTGTCAGGCTGAGGAATAAACATGTTTGAGAATTTTTGCTGTTTGGTGGAAAATGTTGATGCTCGATAGAGCATGCTGGTGTTTGGAGGATAATCCTGGTATCTGACGGGGAGAATGCTGGTGTTTGCAGGAGAGTGCTGGTGTTTGCTAGAGAATGTTGGTGTGTGGTGTAGAATGATGGTGTTTAGGTGAATCCTTATTTAAAGCAGACCTACAATACATTCCCACATTAACAGAGGACAGCAATCTCACAGTGAACAAAAAAAGAAAGTTTTTACCATCTCAAATCCATCCAGCATGGTTGTTTGAGGGCCGTGTTGAGGGTAAAGGTTGGGAGGGAGTTTGTTTTGTAGAGGGTCTGAGGGAAAGCCTCCCCCCGGGCATGTTTCACTGGCCTGTTAGTTTTATTGTGGCAGTGCAAAATGAAACCAGTAGCTGTGATAGGAGCGACCCATCCAGAACGGAGCAAAATCAATACAGCAATATCAGCTGGGCACTTATCAGAGCCGCACTGATCTTCAGGGGTCACTCAGGAGCAACTGCAGCTAAGTGGGGGATTGGATGGTGGAGCATTTGGAAAAAATCTGATCATAGCAGTCTGGGGAAGTGGACGAGGACAGAGGAGTTCAACACAAAGGACAGCGGACTAATACAAACAAGCACAGAAAGAAAAAAATCCCCTAAGTTTTGCTCTATACTCCAAATGTAGTAAATCAGCCAAGACAGGTTTGTGGTCTGAAGTTTATTTTGTTAGCATTAGCACTAGAGCTACGTGGCTAAGGTAGCTAACAAGTAATGGAATTAGTATCAGTCAGCAATTAGTATGGTGCTAACTGCATGCCTAAATCATCACTCTTGCTTCAAACTGTGTGGAGTTGTTCAGTAATCTCTATAACACTTGCTGATGTGGTCTCTGACATTGCTTGACACAGTGTTACCTATAAACATGTACTAGAGCATGGTAGCATATCTAAAACAGTACCAGCCACATACCGACCTGAATTGTGTTCAAATCTTTGTTAGTTTTTATTTTAATCTTAATTTAAGTTTAGATTAAGTGAGTTTTAATGGTGCATTAATAGCTTTTTTATTTTCCAAAAAGAAACTTTTTTATATATATATACATATTTTGTTTCAGTTGTAGTTTTGTGTTTTCAGTCTTTTGGTCAATAATTTGCCATAATCTCAAACTAAGATACATTAGCACATCTTGGTTGCCATTACATTACTCAAAGACAGCACCATCTCTTGGTTATTTAAGATTTGATATAGAAGGAACCCACTTCTAGACCATCATTCATATACAAAACATGAAATCTAACAGGTTTTTTTTTTTTCACTCTGTAGCACTTTAGTTTTCTTTTTTGTGGACACCGTAGTTTTGATATAGTTTTCGTGAATAATAACAACCCTGTTCTTGTGTCCATTTTATCAGATATTAAAATAATTAGCGAGTGTGCACAATGAAGGAAACTTCAAACACCAAACATGTCTTAGTTCACCATGAGGGCAAAGGGAAAAACTAGAGTTTTGCCTGAACCACCGCTTTAAGGTTCTGTGTTAGGCACAGAGGTTATACACAGCATCAGTGCAGTAAAAATGATATGAGTATGACCAGGCTCATAACTGGACCTGACCGTGTCCCTGTAGCTGCGTGAAACAGGCCAAGAAAATCGGTCACATGACCTGCCAGCAATCCACGCCTAGGGGCCTCTTTTCTCACCGAGCACTGCTGTGGGAAACTTGTTAAAAATGCAGTAGAAAGAAAAGCAGTAGCACTGTTCTCTCCAACCACTGGCAATGCTCATTTATTCTACACAACACTGAACCATATTTTCCAACCTAGCATTTTATTTTAGCCCCAGCTCTCAAAAAGGCTGAGTCTGCCTGGCAGAGTTTGACTCTGGATGTAATCTAGTAGAGTAAGCTGGTCAACAACTCAGATCTAAATGGATCCCATAAAGAGCTAATAATCTGAGGGACAGAGCAAAAAAAAAGTAACTACACTGAACAAAGAAAAACATTATTTTTAAAATCCGTATCTGAGTGACTGTTCAGGTTTAATGCCATATTGTTTCATATTCCATTTGAACATCCCTGATCCAATTCCATATTTTGTGGATTTTTTGTGAAACTTAGTTAACACATTTTTCACAGGGACGTACTTAAATATGGCATTTTCTGCAAATGTTATTGCACCATTTCTATTTATTTGTTTAACATACTTGAAGAAATAAAACTAAGATGTGCCATAACCTTTACCCAGGCCACAATTTAATGTTTATTTTCCCCCCAATATGTTACATTCAGGAAAAAAAACAGTAATTTTGCTTTAAAATGTGAAATGTCAATAAGTGTGTTCTCTGTAGGTGATAAGTTGGAAGAGATGAAAAAAGAACCAGCAGTGCCACATTTATGAAAAATTATTTACCCACTGCCCTGCGATGGACTGGCGACCTGTCCAGGGTGTTTCCTGCCTTCCGCCCGATGATAGCTGGGATAGGCTCCAGCACCCCACCGCGACCCAGAAGGATAAGCGCTTTAGATGATGTGTGTGTGTGTATTTAGATTTAAATACGTGCATTTCTCTCACTGCACCACACTAAATCCAGTTAAACAGGACTAACTGTACTTTATGAAGTGCACGCTAAGTTAGGTAATTGCATTTACATTTAATTTACATTCTGCACTGATGGGTTTCAGTCTGCTCTTCTGACATCTTCCCGTCTTTAAGTGTTCACATTTTGGGTAAAAGTGGATTAAACCTTTAAACGAGAAAACAATGTTTTGTCTATTTTTGTCCACAGTACAGTTTTATTGTGCATCATCTAACATTTGGACATTTTTTTCTTTCCATGTTAGCCTAAAGTCAGCAATATTCCTGATGCTGTGTTGTCTCTGCAATGAAAGCAGGCCGCATGCCGTGAGTGACGGAGCTACAGACGCTCCGAATAAGACCAGAGGGGCCAATTAGAGCGAGAAAGGGAAGCAGAGGGAATCCCAAGAGTGCAGCCTGGGGGAGGCTACAGACAGTCCAGGGAATCTGGGCTAATGGGAATGATGAGGCACAGCATTCCGAGCTTTGGAAGGTGAGGGTGAGCAAGGTTGGTTAAAGGAATCTGCTATATCTGTACAGTACAATACAGTCAGTAATGTATAGGACTATTCTTCTTTTCTGAATGAGCTATTCCTAGGTTATAGAAGTGTGTAGTAAAACTTTGGGCGTGCCAGGGTTATTATTATTATTATTGTTATAATAATAATAATAATAATAATAATAATAATAATAACAACAACAACAATACTACTACTACTACTAATAATAGTTATAATAATTATTATTATTGTTATTATTATTATTATTATTATCATTATTATCATTATCATTATTATTATTATTATTATTATTATTATTAAAGTGCTCCTGGAGACTACATGGATAGTGTTTCTCCAGAATGTCCTGTCTTCTGTTTGGATCTTTAGATTTCTGAATGGTGGGTTCATGATTCCACTAATTGTATCCATCATGGCTGGTCATCCTCTTCCTCTTCTACCTTTAGCTATTCCAAGCATAGTTGTCTTTTCCAATAAACTGGGTCTTCTCAGAATATGTCCAAAAAAAGCTTCAGCTTGGTTATCTGAGCTTCGATTGAGCAGTGAGGCTTGATATGGTCATGGAACCATTTGGTTGTTTTCTACGTCATCCGAGGTACCGTCAAAATGTGTTCACCAAAGTTTAAATGCATCAATATTTTTCTGTCTCGCTTGTTTATTGTCCAGCTTTCACATCCATAAAAAACAGCCAATAAGACCATAAGAGTGGACAATTCTGATCTCACATCAATTCTGATCTCATGTCATTACATTTGAAGATCTTTTTAAGCTCCTTCATCCTTGTTCTGCAGAGTGCTAAACTGCTCAAAGCTAAAAGCTGCCCGCCATTTTCACATCTTCTCCATCAATGGTACAGCTAGCCTCCTTTCCTGTTGCCATAACCTCAGTCTTATTCAGGTTGCGCTGAAGTTTCAATCCTTTCAGTCTAATCTTTGACTTTCTTTTTAAGGGCCTTTAAGTCTTCCAGATTATATATTACCCATGAATCAAAAGTTTCTTCCAACATCCCTCAATCATCTTCCTCCAGTCCCCTTTCTCTCAGTATACGTTCTGTACATGAGTTGAGCAAGTATGGTGATAGTATGCAGCCTTGTCTAACTCTTTGCCAATGTGGAACCAGTCTGTTTGTCAATTTCAACACAAGATAGCAAAACAACAACACTGCAAGAGTCATATGAATAAAGAACTTAGAATGAATGTGCAATTGTGAAAACAGAAGAAAGATAAGAAATGAGCTTGTCATTGGACAGATGTATGAAAATTAACCAATGATAACCGATGACTACAGTTTGCATCACAAATCACAACATCTACTCACAGTATTTTGCTTGCCAAAAAGATAGAATACTTCACTATTATTTCATAGCATGTGTTCCTTAAAATAAAGTGATATCTTTTTATCAAATTTACATCATAATAAAATATCTCACCTTCTGCTTACCATCACAAATATGGTATGGATTGAACTAGGTTTGCTTTTTCTATTCATAACAATCTGAATTATTATCTTTTTGAGATATTTGAATAGTGCTTGTTTAAATATGTGGATTTTGGAATAGCAGAAACGCTTAAAAGGCCCAATGTTGCTGTCAGTCAAAGCAAGGAGGAAGGAGAGAAAAGCCCGTCTTTATGGTGAACAGCAGGGTACCTGAGTTAATAGTTGTGGGTGAGATGTTAACATAAAGCCTCGGGGGCCGACTTGAACCTACAAAACTAAAACATGCACTACTACATGTCTAACCCTCACACTCACTGGGTTTTGCTAATTTACTGTTTACTTTCAACACTCGACACTTTCTTTATTGTTTTGTTTCATATATCAGACCCTGACTTTGACCCTTCTGAAGCCTTCTGAAGACTGAAAGAAGAGGGATCTTTAAAATCCACAACAGATCTATAGGATTATTAAGTTCAGAGAGAGAGAGAACAGAGAGAACAGAGAGAGAGAGAGAAAAAACAGAGAGAGAGAGATTCAGAGAAAGAAAAAGAGACAGAGAGAGCAAAGAGACACAGAGAGAGAGAGAGAAGAGAAAGAGAATAGAAAGAAAATAGAAAGAAAATGGAGAAAGAGACAGATAAGAGAAAATGGTAAGAGAAAGCGCAAGAGAGAAAACAGGCAGAGAGATACAGAGAGAGAGAGAGAGATTCAGAGAAAGAAAGAGACAGAGAGAGAGAGAGAGAGAGAGAGAGAGAAGAGAAAGAGAACAGAAACAAAATAGAAAGAAAATGGAGAAAGAGACAGATAAGAGAAAATGGTAAGAGAGAGCGCAAGAGAGAAAACAGGCAGAGGGATACAGAAAGAGAGAGAGAGAGAGACAGACAGAGGTGTGTTCCTGTGGTATAAATCAGCTCTCTGGCCATGTTTGGGTTAGAGTCGTGCCAAAAGTAATCCACACAGCCTTCGTACTAGCGCTCAGCCTTCTCACACGTTTTGTTTGAAAAGAAAACATTTGTTCTGCATCAAATCGGCGGCTCGTCAGCGCTGACGGACAGCCACTGGGGCGGACACTCACACTCACAACACTTCACGCTCTGACACTGTAAAAACAATGTTAAATATCATCAACGTTTTAACAATATTCACTCAAACTCATACCGCAACCCACAGGAGCTCAGGAAGGTCAGAAAGGAGTTACACCAGGCTTTCACTCTTCTGAGAATGAAAACTAAGGATTAGTTCTAGAATTAATTAATCTATCCACTATGTATTTATTTTACAAGTAAACAATGCAACAACTTTTTTCCTCTTTAAACAGAGTGATCAACAACTAATCAATGTCATCAGAGACTAACTGACTTGCCAACTGACCACTGGTGTTGTCGACAACCAGTTAACTTTGTCAATGACTAAATGATGCTGTCAGCAACTAATCATCTTTGTGGATGACCAATCAACAGTTGACTAATCAGTTTTTTTATACAAATGAAAACTGCCATTGTCAGTGACAAAACAACTTTTTCAATGACTATTCAATATCGTCTGTGACTAATCAAATTTTTGGACTGACTAATCGGTGACCAAGTGATTTTATCAATGACTTATCAATGTTGTCAGCAACTTATCAACCTTGTTGAGGGCTAATTGGCTTTTCTAGGTCAAAGAAAATAAAAGCGGGCTAAGGATAGAGCCCTTTGGTACACCACAGAGAATATCATGCTTATTTGAGACATGTTCACCTATAGTATCAAAATATTGCCCTCAACTTAAATCAGATTAACACAGTGCCAGAAAGGAATGACCAACCAAGTTTTCAATCAACTGTGTTTATGACTAATTGACTTTATTGGTCAATAAATAATCAGCACAGTCAACTAATCAACTCTGTCGACGACTGTTGACTTTTTTGAAGACAATCAACAGCAACTAAGAAACTAATTTCACCAACAATTAATGTCAGCGACTAATTGATTTTGTCAATTATGAATCATCGTCATTGACTAACTGACTTTGCTAACAACTAATGTCACCATCAACTAATCAACTTTGTTGATTTCAGATCAATATCATCAGTGACCAACTGACTTTGTCGACAACTAACTGACATCATCAGTAACTGCCTTTGCTGACAACTAGTTGATGTTTCAAGCAACTAACTGATGATGTAAAATCAGCATCGCCAGTGATTAATGATGTCAGCAATGTCAAGACTAATAGTTATATCCCTAAACACAGTACAATAAGAGCATGAAGCAGCTTGGTCTGAGCTCAGTCGATACCTTCTATTCAGTAACGTCTCTGTTAGATTACATTACACTTGATTTTCCTAGAGTAAGTTTTCTAGATCGGTGTAATGTGTCTGCAATAAGAGTATGCTTTGTACCTCAAACTCTGCATGCTTATGAATGTCTTCGGCTCTTTGCCTGCTCAGTATAAACTCTGCTTCATTCGCCACACGCACCAGGTGGTCCTTCATAGTATGACTCAGCAGCCTGCAGAGAGAGAGAGAGAGAGAGAGAGAGAGAGAGAGAGAGAGAGAGAGAGAGAGAGAGAGAGGGAGAGAGAGACAGACAGACAGACAGACAGACAGACAAACTCAGTATAGGTTGACATCCTGTTGATGTTTCTTGTGTTATTATAGAGTCGATTTCATTCTGTAAAATCAGATTTAGTCCAATAACACGGCTGTTAGGGGCTTCAAAGTCTCATAAGTAAACTGAATCCTGTCACAGCACACCCCACGTTAAAGAGGCAGAAAATTACATTTGCCACAGTGGTTAAAGACCAGTCCCACTGAAATAGCCACTAATTGATTTGTTAATGATATGCATCTGAAAATATACTGAGAGGAAGGGGATACGAATACTAAGCCTAACCCTTGCTCTAACCTGCTCACGTTGCAACATATGAATTAGCACTCTCTTTTCCTCCTTAAATACACATATATTTGCCAGCACTGATATGGGATCAGGTTTCCTCTGTCTCATGTGGTGCTGAAGCACAGAATCACGGTCTTTATTACTTATGTACAAAATACATCTGGATTTTTTTTACAAAATCTCCTTGCTGTTGGTGTAACCAGGAACACCAAAAACTTGAATGAAACAGGACACATATTTTCAGTAGCATAATAAACATTTAATGTATCATCTGCATGACTTTGTCTCATTTTATCTTAATAATCAGACCTAGTGGATGTACAAAGAAAATAAAAGAGGCCAAGGACAGAGCCTTGTGGTACACCACAGATAATGTCATGCTTATTTGAGATATATTCACCTACAGTAACAAAATATTGGCCTGTTAAATCAGATTAACACTTTGCCATAATGGAAAGACCAACCAAGTTCCCAATCAACTTTTTTATGACTTATTGCTTTTTTGGGTCAAAAAATAACCAGCACAATCAATAATTAACCAATATGACCAATAACATCACTCAAATAAAGAGTGTATATATTATAGATACAATATACACATAACAACCGTCAAATCATGTAGAGTTGTTAAGTGATCTCAAACAGACTTACTTATGTGGTTTCTGTCATGCTAGGCTGACAAAATCAGCCTAGCATAGCTAAAAACAGCTTTCGCAGCCACCTTAAAGCTTGCATTTTGTTCTCCATTTTAACAGATAACAGCATGTCATACTGTGATTTAGCCAAGCAGTTTCCACAGTGCTGACTAGTAGGGTATAAGCTTCCATCACTTGTTAGCTACATTAGCCCTATAGCTCTAGTGCAAAAGCTAAGGAAACACACCTCAGGCACCAAACATGTCTCTGCTGATTACATTTAAGTGGAAAACTGTGAATTTGATTTCTCGCCAAATTTTCGCTTTAATGTCACATTATAGTGAGTAACGAAGGCGCTGTGATGCAGAAGCAGGCCGCCTCATGGTCCCATAATGGCTGCAGGGTTACGGAGCCGCTCTCAGCGGGTCAGGAGGCTACGGCCCGTGCAAAGTGGAAGAATAACAGGGGGAGGGCGAAGGGGGGTAACACGAGCTCGGAGTGTCGACGCTGGGCAGTGGGGGAGCGGAGGTGCCCTGGACGCTCTGCTGACCCTAACCCCCCCCCGATCACCCTAAACACCATCAATAACGCTGGCCGCGCTGCAGGGACGCACGCTTTATGGTCTTCCACTCCACAGAGGTGCCTCTCACTACACTACCTCGCTCTCCCTCTGCTCTGTTCCTCTGTCAGCTTTTTTCTCCTTTCTGGGATAATGTTACCAACCCCTACATCGCAAATCAAGTTGTTCGCACGAGAGCAGAACCCAGGCATCTGGAGCTCTGAAGAATATTAAATACTGTTCAGTACAACTCAGCAATGATAACACTATACTAGAGAGCAACAATCCCAAAATCTTTTTTACTGTACTTTATTTTTTAATGCAATAGTAAATCATTAATTTCATAGGTGTTAATATTTTCTCTATAACTTTAATTTATAAATTGCAATGATGTGCAATTTATTTGAACCCTATATTTAATTGATAATAGGTTTCTATTTTCTTTAGGTTCTTAAAAAAAATGTATGCTATTTTGAATTTGATCTAAACAGCATGTTTCAAAAAGTTAGGATGAGGCAAGAAAAAACACGTAATGCTAAAACAACACCTGGTGGTTACTTGGCAACAGGTTGGTAACATTATTGCGTATAAAAAGAGCATCCCAGAGAGAAAGAGTCTTTCAGAAGTAATGATAGGGAAGGGTTCACCACTCTGTGAAAGATTGTGCAGGCAAAAAGTGCAAGAATCATGTTTCTTAACGTCTTGCTAGAACAAGCAAGGCCTTCCCTGAAAAAGATGTTGTCTGGATGGCAGCCTTTGTTGCCCCAAAACCTGTATATATCATTTCAAGAATAAGGTTTCTCAATGTAAAATAGCAAAGAACTTGATTTCATCATCTACAGTACAAAACATCAATGAAATGAAGAGAAAAAAAGATTAAAATCTCTACGCAAATGACAACATTGAAAACCAATATCGGCTGGCCATGATCTCCGGGCCCTCAGGCTGCACTGCATTAAAAACAGACACGATTCTGTAGTTGTAATCACTGCATGATCACAGAAACACTTCCAAAAACTATTGTCTGTGAACACAGTTTGTTGCCGAATCCATAAACGCGAGTTAAAAAAGAAACCATATATAAACAGGATCCAGAAATGCTGCCACCTTCTCTGGGCCTAAGCTTATTTAAGATAGACTGAGGCAAAGTGGAAAAGTGTCTTGTGGTCTGACAAATCAAAATTTAATATTCTTTTTGGAAATCACAGACACTGCGCCCCCCGTGCTAAAGACTATCCAGCTTGTTATCAGAGCACAGTTAAAAAGCCAGTATCTGTGATGGTATGGAGGTGCATTAGTGCACATAGCATGGGTGACTTGCACATCTGTGAAGGCACCACTAATGCTGAGCAATAGATACAGGTTTTGGAGCAAAATATGCTGCCATTTTGCCGACAACATCTTTTTCAGTGGCCTTGCTTATTTCAACAAGACAATGGCAAACCATATTCTGCATGTACTACAATAGCATGGTTCTGTAGTAAACTGGCCTGCCTGCAGTCCAGACCTGTCACCCACTAAAAAAACATTTGGCGCACTAAGAAATGAAAAATATAACAAAGGAGAACTTGATCTGTTAAGCAGCTGAAATCCTATATCAAGGAAGAATGGCTAAACATTTTACTTTCAAAACTACAGCAACTTGTCTCTTAGTTCCTAAACACTTATAGTTACAAGAAAAGGTGGTGCAATACAGTGGTATGCCCCTTCCCAAGTTTTCTGGAATGTGTTGCTGGCATCAAATTGAAAATGGGCATATACTTTTCAAAAGACAAAATTTCTCAGCTTCAAAATTTGTTATGTTGTCTTTGTACTTTTTTCCCATCAAATATAGGGTTTACATGATTTGCACATCATTGCATTCTGTTTTTATTTACATTTTGCACAGCATCCCAACGTTTTTCGAAACAGTGTACATTAAGAGGAATTCAACTGTTCTTTAAATTTCTGCATAAGTAAATGGTAAGATGTAAACAAAGTCATTCAGAGTGGTTAAGGTCCATTCTAGAGCAACTGATTGAGTCAAATTTGTTCATAGTGGTCCACCCCTAAAAGCTCCCACATAAAGTCATTACATGAAATGGATATGACTACATTATCTGATGTCTGAGACAATCTTTTAAGTTAGTTTAGCAAAGATTCTGGTTTAAAACGTGTTTTTAAATCCTTTTATTGTGGAGAGCTACCTGCAAACAGATATAACATATTTTTTCAGATTTTCCACTATTTTACCATCATTCATCATCACTGAACTCAGAAGACAGCATAGGTTCACAGTTTTTTTTGGATAATAAATAAAATGGCTATTTTTGTGTTGTAGACATCGCAACCCCTGCTTTGCAGCTCTGAATGACTTTGTTTACATCTCAACAACTCAATTATACAAAACATATGGAAAAAAAAAAAGATTCTCCTTTATTCTCCTTTAACATTTTAATGATGTGGTATTTTGCATGTTGTGCAGAGGTTAATATGTCAGTGACAAATATCCAGTTTGTCAATTCAGTGGACATATATGTTCTACTTATGAAAAATCTGTCTCATTGGCTCCAGTTCATTTAGTTTCTGCATATAAAACTGTGTAAAGGATAAATTAGAGTGATGACTGAAAATGAGCAAGAAGTCTTTAAACAGGAAAACATGAGCATATAAACAGGACTTTCATCATGAGTCTGAAGATCAGAGAGAGCGAGTGACATTCATTAGCATCTGGTTGGCTCGCGTTACCATACAAACGCATTAATTAGCATGAATTAGAGCTGCTGACACTAACGCGAGAGGCCTCTCCTGAAAAGGACGAGATCTGAGAGCTCCAAACTGGAGAGGACTTCCTTTCATCCCAGTGGGATTCTGGGTAATGCGAGAGTCCAGCAGAGCAGATGCATGCAGTTCCTCCCTGACGTTTAGGGAGACCACAAAAGTCTATTTAGTCGCGAAGCAACGGCTTTGTTAGGCCAGGTTTCTCCTTCTTGTTCTTGTTCTTATCCATTTATTCTAGCCTATACGCTTCTTTCTAATATGCTTTGTGCTCGATCCTTAACATTTCACTGTATGTAATTTTTATTTACTCACATGAGCCCACACATCTGACCGTGTGTGAGTGTATGGACAGAATGAACTGCTTCTTGACTTGACTCACTCTTTGAGGAACTGATTCTCTTTCGATCTACATATGAGGCTACACTGCTGCCCAGGGCAGAGAGCAGAGTAGATAATTAAGAGGTGGCTAACACAGGGGTCAAATTTGATAGCTACCTGTCCTGGTTTACAGGTTCTGGTAGTCAGTTGCTTTTATTGACAGGTGCGGAGAGGTGTGGATTAAACTCTTACCTGCCCTCGTTTACAAGCTCAATGAAGGCTAGACCAGCATTCTTCTGGATGGAGTTCTGCCATTCCTGTAAAACATCACATTATGTCAACAATATTAACATACATATATTACATACAGCCATACAAACATAGATAAGAAATATAAAACAATGCAGCATAAAAGATGAACCAAGATTTGAATACAGAATATAATGTTACTAAACAATGTTTTTTTATTATTATTATTAGTTCTTCTGAAGCCATCAACTTACGCTCACAGACACACATGAAGAAAGAAAGAAAGAAAGAAAGAAAGAAAGAAAGAAAAACAAAGATAAAGAAAGAAATTATTAGTTCTTCTGAAGTCAACTTTACCTAACTTACACTTACACACACAATAAAAAAAAGAAGGAATGAAAGAAAGCAAGCAAGCAGGAAGAAAGGAAGGTCTGAGGTGAAAGGTCAGTGTGTATTGCACTCTCTTGCTCTCTTTTTCTCTACTGTCTGTCTGTCTCTTTCTCTCTCTCTCTCTCTCTCTATTCTCAGTTTGTGTTGAAGGTGTAGGTCCAAACAACTGAAAAACCGCAGCTCTATCAGCACAGGGAGGAAAGAATGAGTGAACCAATTTGTTTTTCTTCAGCCGAATCAAGATTTCAGCACTTTCCCTCTGAAAGTCAGTGCCATTATAACAACAACGACAACGACTTGGCTGAGCAAGAACTCTTAACCGTCCAGAAGATTCTCCAGAGACCTACAACTCAAATAAAACACATCACAGATCAGATTCTACAGATGGAGCAAAAAAGAGAGTGGTGATAAAATTTATATTTATTATTTTATTCCAGAGAGCAGAGAACTGCTGTTGAGATGATTTGAAGATGAGCTGAATCATTTCAAAATAATAATTTATTTTTAATCACCTCCTGGATGGTACAGCTGTAAACTGAGAGTCAGACAGAGGACAGAAGGATTGCATTTATCTCAGAATGCTGAAGAAAAGAGACTCAACCCAAAATAAACCAAACTCCACTATCTACTGTTTCTGCTTTCACTCATCATTACGCCACTGATACGAAGCAGATTCATCTTTTTTCTAACTAAAGCTGATAGATACTGAGTCGACTGGCTGAGAAGAAGAAAAGTGGAAGGAAAGAAAAGAGGGATAAATATGTAAAGAATGAAAGAATGTAGACCATGGCATCACAGAATGGAAAGCAATCAGAGAAAAGGAAGATAAAAGGACAAACAAGAGAAGGAAAAGGGAATTTAACAAAAGTAGTAGGAAGCAGATGAAAACCGGTACACTGAAGAAAGAGAAGATGGGTGAAAAGAAAGTAATCAGGAGACTAACAGAGGCAAGAAAGGAGACATATATGAGCAAGACAAGACTAGAAAAAGAGTGATGAGGGGAATGAATGTAAAGACAGAATAGGGATGGAGGGAAATAGATGGACAGAAGAAGGAAAGAGGTTAACGGATGGAAGAATGAAAGCAAAGACAGATAGAGTGATGAAAGTATGTGGAGGTAAAAGGATGGAGAGATGGAGGGATTAAAGGAATCAGAGGTTTGAAAAAAGAATAAGAGACAAAAAATGGAGATGGAACAATGAGGAGCGATGGAGTGATGAAATGAAGAAGAGATGGAGTGATGGAATGAAGAAGAGATGGAGTGATGGAATGAAGGAGAGACTGAGTGATGAAAGGAAGGAGAGAATGAGTGATGGAGAGATAAAGTGAAGAAGGGACGAAAGGATGGTGAGATAGGGTAAAGAAAGGAAGGACAGATGGTGTAATGGTGGAATGTGGAGATGGAGGGATGGAGGGATGGAGTGATGAGATGGAGGGATGGAGTGATGGAGTGATAGAAGGAAGGAGGGATGAAGAAATGGGGAGAGAAGGAGAGAAGAAGAGTCAGAAGGAAGGAGAGATGGAGGGATAGAGGGATGGAGGGAAGAAGAGATGGAGGGATGGAGAGATGGAGAGATAGGGAGAGAAAGAAAAGTTGAAAATAGAAGGAAGGGGATGGAGTGACAAAGGGATGGAGTGATGGAAGGAAGACGAGATGGAGGGGTGGAGTGATACAGGGGAGAAGAGATGGAGTGATGGAGAGATGGAGTGATGGCCCTGTGTGGTGAAGGGCAGCAAGTGTGAGGCTCAGTGTGGCTCTGTGTTATTGTGTTTCTCTGGTCTGAATGTAAACACAGAGGAAAGAGAGTTATAAACAGAACATCAGCTCTGCTCAGCCGGTGGGAAAAACACAGCAAACACAACGGGCTCCATTCCAATAACTACACAGTATTCAGACACTTCCAGGGAAGAAACCACAGGGAGTTAAACTGTTCCATTTAAAAGAGACTTCAGAACTGCATAGGGAATGAAGAACAGTTTATACCTTTTCAGTAAGTGCACAGAAAAGTTTATCCATCTGCAGTGCATGTCTCTCTGAAAACACTGCAGGGAATTTTAAATTAATCAACTGGAATTTGATCAGTGTGTTGGGAACATAAAGCACTACTGCTTAAGGACCCTGTGGAAACGAATATGGCATCATGCAGCACATAGCCTACAATAAGAGAATCTCTTATGTTGGTGGATGTTTCTGCCGTTTAATCTACTCTTCTCCCTTAATAACAAGATTTCTATTCGTATTTCTTGTCATTTTGATACGCAAGTTGATTCCAACCAAAACAAATCAAAATTACTATTTGGTACATCTCAAGCCTAGAACACCCTACAAAACAGATAGAAGTTGTAGTCCTTTTTTCATTTTATTTGTAAACTATTCTCACTACATGGTGTTTGCAATGTTGTTTGAACTATGACGCAGGTTAATTTCTAATGTTTTTGGTAGCTGTAGTCCATCAGGTAATAACACTAGAAAACAAATTCAGATGTTTGTACACACAGGGCCTCGCAATGCACGAAATATGAAAAATTGTTCAGTTTGGGGGTCTGCATGCCATATGTACAACCAGCAACAATGTGCCATTTTACTGTCTGCCTGCTGAAAAGAATCTTCTCAAAGAAGTCTTGGGATTCGAAAGCTGCAGTTTCCCCTGCTGTGCCTACTGCTTTGCTATCTTTAGCCTTTATTCTTTTTCAAAATTAACTGGTTAATTTAAAAATCACATATTAAATAACATTTAGACTTACCTTTAGGTTGTAAAACTAAAATAAAATAAAATTTTCCATTTTGAACCTTATCATTTCAAAATCCTTATCATACAAAAATCCTGCTGGTGTGGGTTTCCTCATGTCAGCAATGCATAAAAAGTGCTTCAAGTTGAGAATCTATTTCTACATTTCTACTAATTAATACTTAATACTTAATGTTATTTTTTGCCCTAAAGTCTATTTATAACTTTTGTATGGTTTTATGTACCAACAACAGGCATAACTAATTTTTACATGATCATTTTCTAACCTTTCTTTATCCCTTACAATTAAACAGTTTTGTTTCTTTGTTTAATGTTGTTATTGTGCCTTTAAGACTGATATATGTAAATGAGCTCTCATCTCAAAGCCTTGGATTGCACCTCATTCAGAACACAGTTTGGGCTGAAACGCTACTTAGAACTTCAGTGTAAAGGGGAGGGGCTAAACTGCTGTAGGCTAAATAGATGGATATATGTGAATGTTTGCTTTTGTGGTATTACAAAAACAGCACATTCAAAACAGGCTGTTTTTGCTATTTAGTTTGCATATACAGACTGTCTGGACTGGGGAGTGAACAATATGTTTTAAAACTTTGGATTTGGCTAATTAAAATGACAATCCGCTTCACTTACTGAGATGAGCATTTTTCTGAAATTTTTATCTTAGTGTTTTGTGCTACTAAACTTGCAATTTACATTACTGTTTCTTGCAAAAATTTCCACATCCCGTCTCGTCTCCAGGCTTTTTAATTCATTATTCTGTTTTAAAACATTAGGTTATGAAAAGGAACAAATATGTACTTTTCACCTGGTGCACAGTTGGACCACTGCTGTACCTTTGAGGGTACATTTACATTGTTGAGCCCTGATGAACGAAAAATGTACATGTACAGTGCCTTTATTTCTAACAGTGTTTAGCGACCAATGCCCAATCCAATACGCATTGAATTATTCCTATTAAACCTGAACAGGACAGACCATGCTGCTTACTGACTGCCAAATGTTGATTCTGCTTTCTAAGGTCATTGCCCACATCCTCAGTTCGACAGCTGCTGCCACACGCTGCCACCACTCAGATAAATGCGGCTTCGATGGCCGCCAAAGAGGCATCATTCTTTAATTAAAGAAAGCAATGACCCCAATCAACTAGCCTTAACGATCCGCTCTCTGATGGTTATTGGATTTCCAGTGGTCACTCTGTGCCGCACTGATACCGTTTTATGGCATCTGACCTGTCAGGAGGATACAAGCAGCCATTTGTGACCTCTCAACTTTGACCCCGACCCCTTGGCCCGACGCCGCAGTGACCGCTCGACCCGATCCATCCAGGTCATCTCCCCGAACATCGCACTTCCGAAAGAGAACAGATCGATTTCAGTAAGGAACCTAAAAACGCCTACAGACACTTAAAACCCTTTAAAAGTCTCAGTTAAGTCCAATTACCAAAATTATGCTGAAATTTAACATGTATTACTGCTGAATTACAGTTCATTGAAAAATTGTATGGAAAGTGCAGATTTTCAATCCATACCACGTGTTTGTAAGTAGAAGGGGAGATATTTTATTAGAATTTGATGTAAAGGCGTTGTGTAAATGGCAAAAACTAACCTGTCAATACAGAATGTGAACCAAATGTAAATACAACTTTAATAAAGTGAGGACATATAGCCATGAGTTATGCTAAAACAAATGCCACTTATTCAGGGACAGAAAAGCTGATCTAGGGGACCATTTCTTTAACATTTTCCAAAGCATGCTTCAAAAGCAAGATCTTCCAAGTTCTTACTGTTCTTACATTCAGAAAGTGACCCCCATAACTCACAGCACTTTCAGCGCTTCATTACAGCAGCGCTGCTTTAGAGAGATAAGTCTCTTCCACACAGGACACAGTCCATATAAACTCTGAGATGTGCTGAGATACACTGTCTCAAGCTGTTAACAAACTCAGCACTTCTTGGCACTGATTTACTGTTTATAGAGTACAGAGGTCTCTTAGGTTTGACACCAACAGAGGTCTTCCACTATCAGGCAACATTTCTGAACAATAAAGGACATATAACATTTCTAGACAACAGACAATATATAGGAGAATATTAAACATTTCTAGATAATATATAACATAAGTGGAAAATACATAAGAATATATATAATTTTCAAACATTATAGGAGAATATAAAACATTTCTTGATAAAAAATATTTACTAAGGGTGTAACGATTCATAAAATTCATAATTCAGTTTGATTCAATATGGTGGTATCTTGATTCAAGACATTTTTTGACACCGCTAAAATAAGGTGTGCCTAATGGTAATACAATTTTGTTAATATTTTCATTTTCAGTTTGTTAGAGCATTCAACTTTATAAAAACACAATATTAGCCTGATCCCTTCATGCTGGTTTCTTAGCAGCATGGAATCGCTAAAACAAAAACCACGCTTTATAACGTCCTGATCTAATTAGCCACAAGTTAATAAGTTAGCTCTGAGCAAACACAGTGGCCACAAACTAATATTTTAGACCCAAGCTAATGCACAAGTCATGAACTAAAATGCTAGCCCTGAGCAAATGCCTTAGCCAAAAGCTAATAAGTTAGCTCCTATCTAATGCACTAGTCACAAGCTAATATGCCCACATCCAAAATCTAACACACTAGGCAAGAACTATGTTAATCCAACGAAATTCAATAGCCACAAGCTAAAATATTTGCCCAAATATAACATGTTGGCCTCAATCTAATGAACTAGCCATGAGCTAATGTGTACTCCCCCATAAAACACACTAGTGCAGCAGTGCAGTCTAATATGTAATGAGGTAATTAGACAGGTTGTACTGATACAGCCTTAATATTTACCTATACGTTTCTCTACTGTACAGCGCTACATGTCTTGTATTGTGACTTGTGGTGGGTCTTGTCTGCTGTTGTAATTTTACTCTGGGATTAATAAAGTACTCTATTTATTTTGTTTTAGTGTCCTGAGTAAGGTCTAAAATAGAATATATAGAATCCTAAAATAGAATATATACATTCTTAGGAAATTTGCCAAAACTAAACATGCTTTGGTTTGTTGAAGCCTAAAAGTAGCTTTGTAACTGAAACTAAAATTGTCTGAGTTGAGAGAGGCTGGAGGAAACATCAGATCTGACTGCTCTGATCCTCAGCAGTGTGATGGTATGGTATGGTACAGGCCTGGAAACACACAAACAGCTTCTGAGTGCAGAATCCCCATTGGGGGTACACACAGAGAGAGAGAGAGAGAGAGAGAGAGAGAGAGAGGAAAAAAAAAAAAATGGACCTGCTCTGCTGCAACGCACTGATGGAGCTTTTCCACATCTGGCAACAAACAAAAGCACAATCACCCTCACAACTCACACAGAAAATACTGCTACATGGACACAAAGTGCAAATTTTACAATAACAAAGGAAATATAACTTATAAATATAACACGGATGAAACAATTAATAAACACATGCACTCAAAATAATTTAACTGTTGTATTCACTTATTTTATTTAAGCCACACATTTCTATTCAGCCGATGCAATACGATTGACTACAATTTCATTTAAGAGAATTTTCTTTGGATCAAAAATGCATTTTAATTCATTTAAAATCCGATCAAAATCCAGACTCAAATACAGATTTGAATACAATCCAAATCCATGACTCAAATCCAGATTCAAATCCAGATTTGAATACAATCCAAATCCATGACTCAAATCCAGACTAAAAGCAAATCCAAATGAAGTCTAACTCCAATCCAAATTCAAATAAAGTCCAAATCCAGACTCCAATCCAAATTCAAACACAGTCCAATCAAGACTCAAGTTCAAACCAAGTCTAATCCAAATCCAGACTCAAATTCAAACCAAGTCTAATCCAAATCCAGACTCAAATCCAATCCAAACCCAGACTCAAATCTGATCCAAAACAGCAAAGCAGTTGGTCTGACACTCTTCAGTCACCATGTAAAAAATCTGGGTGTAGCAAATTTTATATACTAAAAGCTAAATAGGTTCCCACTCCGTGATCCAAAAGTTATCAATGCTACTTAACTTTTACAAAACAAAGACATTTGTTTAGCACAAGTTTGCTCAAAAAAAAAAAACAAAAAAAAATCAAAATTGACCAAATATGTAAACTACACGCCAAAAATATGGAAGCAAGTAGTAATTAAAAAAAATGTTTTTTCTGCATTTTTATTTAATAATAATAATGACAATCTGTCTGCAACTAACTCAACACCACACATGCTTATGTCCATCTAGTTTCTCCCAAGCAGTTTGTGGTGATATAACTTTTCCTCTAGTATTCTATAGGAAATGTCTCCCCTCTCTTTGTTGATCACACTGTCCTGCAGTTTTTACTTCCTTACACATTCTTATTTTTATTTAAATAAAACATGAAATAGAACAAATGTATCGAAATGCATTATAATGCCATTTCAATTCAGAAGTCTTTTTTTGAAAGAATGATTGTCTAGTGGTAATTGATCCAGAGTAATCCAGAGTTCCTGTTTAAGTCGTTGTTTAGTCTTGTATGCTGATGACTATGTCTTTAATTATGGCTGATTGAGAAAAGCGTAATTACCACAAAAACTAAAACACCTCTGACACAACACAGACACACAATGCAATACCGCAGTCTCCCTCGCCACAGAGGGGCAGGAAAGTGGCTAAGACGTTTGGTTCCTCTCAACAAAAAATAAACAAGTCACTCGTGAGTTACCAACCCATCAGTTATAATCACAAGTATTTGTTTGTTTTTGGCCGGCTGGGGGATTGAAGTTCATTCAGAACAGAAGAAATATCCGTCAAACGTGAGAGCAGAGCTGGGCATCGTGACGAGAGGGAGAAGTTTTAAATTAAGTCTCTGCATGGAGCGTCATGTGATTTATGAAGTGTGAGTAACTACTGTACAGCTTTGATCAGGCACAAGACTCAGATTTAAATTCAATCCATATCCAGACTCTAGTCCAGTCCAAATCTAGATTCAAAATTCAATAAAAATCTAGACTCAAAATCCAATCCAAAACCTGACTCAAATCCAAATCCAGACCCAAAATCCAATCAAAATCTAGATGCAAAATCCAATCCAAACCCAAACTTAAACCCCATCTACATCCCCAAAAGTAAGTCTAAATGCATATTCAAATCTGTTTTAAATCTAGATGCAAATCCAAACTCAAAATCCAATCCAAATCCAGTTCAAACGAAAACTCAAACAATACAAATCAGATTTAAAATCTCATGTAAAGCCTAGCTAATATCCAGTCTGAACCTATACTAAAAATATGATGGAACTCCAAACTAAAATGCACATCCAAACCTAAATCAAAATTCACATCCAAACCCAAATTCAAATCCAGATCCAAACCCAAATTCAACGCCAATCCAAATCTAGACTAAAATTCTGACTCAAATCCATCTAAATCTACGCCCACATCCAATCTAAATCTGATAGCATGAAAGTGTGCTTTGAGAAATTTTAAAGCCCCGTGATCAGAGAGAGAATTGTTCAGACCGTAACATTTTTCTGTGGTTGTTCTAACAGAGTTTGAAGTGTCAGAACTGCAGATAAATGGTGAGTCATTCTGATTGAGTTTATCAGAATGAGTGCTGACAGTAAGCATAGTCAGTTTAATTACTGATGAGAGGGGGTGAACACGTCTACACGCCTCAGTCCTGTTCAGAGATCTTATCTAGTCTAAAGAAAACACACCCACTGAACAGCGGCTCCCTCTGTTTTCACAAACTCACTAAACACAAGGGGACTTAAAGAGGGCGGGCAAATATTTACTTTCACCAAACACAAAGGTTTCTTCTCAGACACACAGTTGTGATTCCTCACAATGTACATGCAGAGATTTGACAAGCTCCAAACATGAAAACTGCTGATCTTTCAAACACAGAGGTTTTATTTTATTTTTTAAAAATGCATCGCTCCACATTCTTGTCTAAATGATTCTTGTCCTCTTGTCTGGTTATTTTTGTCTACATTCAAGCACTGAATATAGAGCTTACATTACACCCAGCTGTACGACCCGAGGTGACAAGAATAATAACAACATACATAAATCTCTCTTAAATAAAGAAACAATGCCAGTGCAGATCAGAATGTGCACCGTTATGATTTTTACCCCACACTTCAGCATATACAAACATGAGAGAGAAAGAAGAGGGAGAGAGATCAATAGGGCATAGCTCTGAACCAGCAGAGGTGTGCTAAAATCTCAAGCAATGCTGTAAAGCAGGGGTATGAAAACATACACACAAAAAAAAATATTTATATGAGACATATGGGGTTAGGGTAACCTTCTGATTGGCCAAATCGTCGTTGGGATCAATTTTGTTAGCTTAAGCATTTACAAAGCTCTCCATGAGGAAGTCCAGTATTTACTGTTACCACCACCTGCTTTATCTAATCAATATTTCATTCAATTAAATCAGGTGCTGCTGATGGAAATGAACAAATCCGTGCAATGGCGGAAGCACAGCGAGAAGTCATGAACTAAATCTTTGCTCTACTAACTGTATTCTTCTAATCTGTACCTTCATATGTTTACTAAAAAATTGACTACTGACCACTATATATATGGTTATATGCATCTACTCTAATGTTATATATATAGTGTTGGGATGCTGTGCAAAATGTAAATAAAAACAAAATGCAATGATGTGCAAATTATTTAAACCCTATATTTAATTGAAAATAGTACAAAGACAACAAATCAAATGTTGAAACTGAGGAATCTTACTGTTTTTTGAAAAAATATATGCCCATTTAGAATTTGATGCCAACAACATGTTACAAAAAAGTTGGGATGGGTGCAACAAAAGACAGGTGAAGCTGTGCAATGCTAAAAAAAAACCCCCAAACCTCTGGTGGTTGACTGACAACAGGTCAGTAACATGATTGGGTATAAAAAAGCGTCCCAGTGAGGATGAGTCTTTCAGAAGAAAAGATGGGGAGGGGTTCCCCACTCTGTGAAAGTCTGCCTGAGCAAATAATTCAAGAATAACGTTTCTCAACATAAAATAACAAAGAACTATTGCTTTTCATTGTCTACGGTACCTAATAACATTAAAAGAATCTGGAGAAATCTTTGTATGCAAGGGACAAGGCCAAAAACCAGTATTTGCTGGCCATGATCTTTGGGCCCTCAGGCAGCGCTGCATTAAAAACAGACACGATTCTCTAGTGGAAATTACTATCTGCATGGGCTCAGGAACATTTCTGAAAACCACTGTCTGTGAAAACAGTTTGTCGCTGCATCCAAAAATGCAAGTTAAAACTCTAAAACGCAAAGAAGAAACAATATAGTAACAGGATTCAGAAATGCTGCCAACTTCTCTGGGCCTGAGCTCATTTAAAATGGACTAAGACAAAGTGGAAAAGTGACCTGTGGTCCGAGAAATCAACACTTGGAATTCTTTTTGGAAATCATCCGGACTAAAGACCACTCAGCTTGTTATCAGTGCACAGATCAAAAACCAGAATTCATGATGGTATAGGGGTGCATTAGTGCAAATGGCATGGGTGACTTGCACATCTGCGAAGGTAGCATTAATGCTGAACAATATATACATGTTTTGGCAACATATGCTGCCATCCAGACAATTTCTTTTTCAGGGAAGGCCTTGCTTATTTCAGCAAGACAATGTCAAACCACATTCTGCATGTATTATAACAATATTGCTCTGTATTAAAAGAGTCCGGGTGCTAAACCGGCCTGCCTGCAGCTCAGTTCTGTCACCCACTGATAACATCCGGGACATTATGAAATGAAAAATACAATGAAAAAGGAGACCCCAAACTGAAATCCTATATCAAACAAGAATGGGAAAACATTTCACTTTCAAAAATACAATTGGTCTTCTCACTCTTACAGAGTGTTGTTAAAAGAAGAGGTGATGAAACACAGTGGTAAACATGCTCCCGCCCCAACTTTTTTGGAATGTGTTGTTTTCATCAAATTCAAAATGGTCATATATTTTTCAATAAACAATAACATTTCTCAGTTTCAACATCTGATGTAATGTTTTTGTAGTATTTTCTGTTAACAATATGGTTCACATGATTTGCATATCATTGCATTCTATTTCTGCACAGCGTCCAGGATGTAAAAAGAAATAGGGGTTGTACATGTATGTATGTGTGTCTGTGTCTGTTTATCTTTCTGTCCATCCATCCATCCATCTCCATCTATATATCCATCTATCCATCTAGCTGCATATGTATCTGTCTATTTGTTTATCTGGATATCTGTTTGTCTGTCTATCTATCTCTCTACCTCTGTCCATTTATCCATCCATTCATCTAACTCTACATATGTCTGTCTGTCTATTCATTTATATGTATTTCTGTTTGTCTGTATATCTGTCTACCTATATCTGCTTATCCATCTATCCATCTATATCTCCATCTCCATCCATCTATCTATCTTAGGGGTGTCCAATCTTATCCACAAAGGGCCGGTGTGGCTGCAGGTTTTCACTCCAAACAAGCTGAAGCACACCTGATTCTACTTGTTTAATCAGTTGGTCTTAGTCTTCAAATGTTTCATCAGGTGATCTCCTGCTTTGTTGGAATGAAGACCTGCAGCCACACCGGCCCTCTATCTATCCATCCATCTATCCATCTATATCAATCTATAACCCCAGTGCTATTCCAAGACTAGAACTGAAAGAAATGAAGACAGTGAGAGAGCGCGAGAGAGCGTGCAAGAGAGAGAGAGAAGATCAATAGGGTCAACTAAGAATATCTCTGTTGAAGTTGACTAAAAACAGAACCTCTGGAGTTGTGATGAACTTCAGTAATGCGCTGAAGGCTGCAGACTGCTGGGAGAATAACAGAGACGGTTCTTTTAGTGCAGGATGGCGGCTGCATTGAGCCGTCAGCCCAGCAGCCAGGGGCTGAATTAAAAGATGCAGTTTTAGAGGCTTCCCCGCCAGTCTGCCTCTCACTTCCTGTCCGGAAGAGCTCACGCGGTGGGGCGCCGGCTGAGTTAAGAGCCAGTTGGTGTTGCTGTGTTTCTCCTGAGCCTCCGCGGAGCTCAGCGTTCAAAGAATGCTGAGAGAAAAGTTATCCAGCACCCCAGAGACCGGCACGCAGGTCAGAGCATGGGATGGAGACAGGAGAAAGGGGCGGGAGGGGCAGCACGTTTTGTGGGCCGGAGCGTGAACCCTGCAAATGTGTTATCGCACACAGCAGGCTGCAGAACCGGCTGAGAGAGAAAGAGGTGAAGAGGGAATTCAGCTCTGATTGAGCTCCATTATTCTAAAAGGTTTCTCGATTTTATTTCATACATTTTATTGTTTTCTCAGCTTTAACGCACCTCATGCGACTCATCAGTTAAAGAGCCCATATCATCATAAAAGAGTCTATAAAGTCTATAGTTTCAAACTGTATCATTCACTCTCCAGTCTATACAGTCCTTATATGGAAACTAAGCTGAAAAACTGCTTTTGAGGTTTTGAGATTTTTTGGGGACATTTACATAAATCAATAAAAAAAAAAAAAGCACAGATATTTTGGCAAGCGAAAATGGTCAGCTAACAGCTGGTCAAAAACAGTACTTTTGGTTTATGGCAGTCAAACATTTTGACCAAAAACAAACATTATATAGGCCTATAATTAAGTGTCAAAATCTAAGACTTAACAAATGATTTGACAATTTAAACAGTTTGTCTCTTTACTGTCCTGCACAGACGCATTTCACTGCTGATCAGCAGATCAACAGTGAAAATATCAGCCAATTGTAACCATCACACAGTTTCTACAAGGAACATTAAACACAAGATTTATTATCTCTGTTCATGTGGAGAATCAAGACGCCCAAGAACTTTTCCACTTCAGGTTTGATAGCACCTGAAAACATGACTCGATATAAAGAATAAAGCAAAATAACAGATGCAGAAAGTCCCTGCAAGCACGGCGCCACCATCTGTACACTCAGTTTATGAAATGATAAAAACATACAAAACCACAGACAAAAAGTGAAAAGAATAACTAAAAATAAGAGAATTCATTGCATTGGATGACCAGCTGTTTGCTGTTGTGAAAGACGTTGGACTTTGTGACACCTTCTGTAAGATTTCGCTAATTTTGGAGATGTAGCTCCACCCGTGATGAAGCAGAAAAAACAAACTAATTGTTCTGACATTTCTCAAGAATCTAATTACTGAAAACCGGTAGATCAGTTAGCTTGGCTGCTGACATGCTAACGCAACTGAATGGTGGAATGAGTTGCCTATAAAAATTCATAAAATTCAAAGAAATGTGGTGTGCAAGATATTATCAGTTATAGATGTTCGAATAAATGAACAGACAACAAAATAAATTGCACAAGTGAATCACGTTCAGTGTGAGGCCCTTAAAAGCACAGAAAAAAAAACAGCCTGTTCAATTCTAAGGCCAGCCTAACACTATGAAACTTACATGCAACTTCAGTTACTTAAAACCTACAAGAAACTAAACTGAACTTGAACTCACCCATGTGAAAAAGTAATTGCCCTCCCAAAACCTAATAACTGGTTGTGCCACCCTTGGCAGTAACAACTGCAACCAAACGTTTGCAATAACTTGCGATGAGTCTTTTACATCACTGTAGAGGATTTTTAGCACACTCATCTTTGCAGAATTCTTTTAATTTGGCTACACTGGAGAGTTGTTGAGCATGAACTGCCCATTTAATGTCCGGCCACAGAATCTAAAGGGCTTTCAAGTCAGGACTTGACTCAGCCACTCCAAAACCTTAATCTTGTTCCTTTTGAGCCATTCAGAGGTGGACTTGCTTGTGTGCTTCAGATCATTGTCCTGCTGCATAACTCAACTGCTCTTGAGCTACAGGTCACAAACTGACGGGCAGACATTCTTCTTCAGGATTTTCTGATAGAGAGCAGAATTCATGGTTCTGACGATTATGACAAGTCTTCCAGGTCCTACAGAAGCAAAGCAGCCCCAGACCATCACACTACTACCACCATGCTTGACTGCTGTTAGGATGTTCTTATGGTGGAATGTGATGTTAGCTTCAAGTCAGATGTAACAGGACCCATGTCTGCCAAAAAAGTTCCACATTTGACCCATCAGTCCACAGAATATCAGCCCAAAAGTCTTGGGGGTCATCTAGATGTTTCTGGGCAAATGCAAGACGAGCCTTTGTGCTCTTTTTGGTTAGCAGTGGTTTGTGCCTTACAACTCTCCTATGGATGTTATGCTTGTTCAGTCTCTTTTTTATTGTGGAATCATGTACATTGACCTTAACTGAGGCAGGTGAGGCCTGCAGTTCTTTAGACGTTCATCTGGGTTCTTTTATGACTTCCTGGATGAGTCATCGATGCATTCTTGGTGACATTTTGGGAGCCTGGCCACTCATGGGAAGGTCCACAACAGTTCCAAGTTTTCTAAATTTGTGGATAATGGCTCTCACTTTGGTTGAGTCTCAGAGCTTTAGCAATGGCTTTGAAACACTTTTCAATGACTTTGTTTCGCATCTGTATTTGAATCTCTTTACAGCGTGGCATCATGTGCTGCTTTTTAAGACCTTCTAGCCTGCTTCACATTGCAAGACAGGTCCTGTTTAAGTGATGTTTAGATTCAACAGGTTTGGCAGTAATCATGCCTGGATGTGGCTCATGAAATTGAACCCAACAGTCAATTGAATTTGGTTAGTTTGTTGATTTAGTAGCTAAGGGGGTAATTACTTTTTCACATAGGGCCAGGTAGGGCTGAACAGCATTTTTCTTTCAATAAGTGAAATCATCATTATTCTTTGTCTAATATTAAAAATCGTTTGATGGTGTGAATTATTAAAGTGTGACAAATATGCAAAAATGAGAAGAAAATGGGAAGGGGCAAATACTTTTTCATAGTACTGTATATTTAGGAGCCCTAGATAGCCAGATAAATGACAGATTTACAGTTATAGAAAAAAAGGACAACACAACACTACATGAAAGTTTTACCATGTAAAGTCAGACTAAAGGACATTTTGATGGGATATCAAAAACTCCAGTAGAGTCCAATGAGTCTAATTAATGGGTAATTATAAAGTTTTGATTGAAATACTATAAGCTAGACAGCAGAAGGTCTACTAAGATAGAATATTTCAAGTTTTTGGGAACACTGTGAAGTTATTAAATGACCAATAATATAATGTAATTATTTATTTATATAAATTTCTTAAAAAGCCAGATTTTCTTATAAAGTTTTCCTGATATTTGATCACCACTTTTCAAACACAAGAAAATATGGATTTTAATTGCATTTTAACATCATTCTTGATGTTTTACAACTTTGTGAGTCATTTCAGAGTTTTCTACAGCTCTGTTCATCATTCTGGACACATAACTTTTCTACAGTCATTTTTACAACTTTATAGAAACCTTTAAATCATTATACAATCATTTCGCACACATGTGCAACAAAGTTGGTTCTATATTATCAACAGTGATTCCCAACTTTTGAATGGTAGTGTAAATCAAATGTAAATCTAATTTACTGATGAATGTAATTCACTAACAATGTAATTAATTGCACAATTAATTAACATTTAAATAGTACAGCAAACAGACAGTAATAAGTTTGGACGTCTGAGTGTTGATTGGAATCAGGCATGCAGGAGCAGCAGAAAGAGTAAAGCATGCAGTGATGGGGCTGAAGCAGAGAATGAAGGAAATGACAGTCTTAGCCAAGGCTTTCCATCACCTAGTAGCTGGCCAATTGATTTTTCTCTCCTTCTCTCTCTGAGTATTGATCCTCCAATTGTCAGACTCCAGAGGGGGGATTGAACTCCCTCTGTTTCCAGGCTAAAGGTCAGGATAGGAGCGAGATGCTACCCGAATGTTAACAGGTTAACACACATTTGCAAGGCTTAAACAAAAGCCTCTTTGTTCTTCAAATACAAGACGTCCAACACTGGAAGTGTCCTTTTTGAAGGTGCAAGGGTGAACGAATCATTCATAAATAAGAAAAGTGAGTGATATCAAACAAATATTTGTAGTGGTGTCTTTTACATCTGTGCCACACTTAGGGAGCTTCTCCTTTTCAGTCTTGGTTTCTCTCAGTAGTTTTTCCTCACGCTCATACAGCGTTTCTCCTTTTGAGTCTTGGATCTTTGGAATGGTTCTTTTTTTGATTCCCGGTTCCTCTCCATGGTTCTTCCTCATGCTCTTCAGTAGTATCTCCTTTTGAGTGTCAGTTATTATTTTAATTTGTGACACTCATTAGGGAGCTGTGCTTTTTTTTTTTTTTTTTTGAAAGTTGCTTTTGGACAACAGCTGCTGGAGAAATTGTTATGCAAAAGAAATTTAACTAGACTGAACTGATTTAATCAATTTTATGACATGTGCTTGTGCATATGGTTCCTCTCAATGGTTCCTCAAGTGTTTATGAATTTTCCTGTTTGTACATATCATATACTGTGAATGTCTTAAAGTTTCATGACAATATATTTTTGCTGTATGGCCCACCCTTAGTTTCAGGCACACAGTCTATCCTGCATCCCTCCAACCACCACATATCCAGAGCCCCCGCTTCCCTCCTTCATAGGATCCGTGCGGGAGATGAATGGGTAAAAGAACAGATGAGCTGACAGCGAGCTGGACAATAATGGCTGATCTACAGCACACTGTACCTGCCCCAATACCGCATTTATCTGATACCCACACTGCTATCAGAGCCACTGGAACACCTCCACACACAATCATTACTCCATAACACTCAACCGCGAGCAGAGGGGCAGGTCACACAGCAGGATTACTCAGTTAGACAGATAACTACAGAAGGAACAGTACTGTATAAAATCACATTCTCCATATTCCACCCCCACCCCCCCCTTACCCCAAATGTAGTCAATCAGCCAAGACATGTTTGGTGTCTGAAGTTTGCTCCTTTTTTCAGTTTTACATTGAAGCTGCTAGTAGGCCAGTCACAACTGTGGCATTTTACCTTTTACCACTGTATACATTCGGTTCAATTATTTTTTATCTTTATTTATGTCTTTTAATAAATGTTTCTATTGCAACAAAGGTTTGTAAGTTACTCAAAAACTGCTCTCTTTTGGAGTATGCGCTGCCCAATAGGGTTCATCACACGGTGTGTTTAGATTAAACAGTGTTACACTGTGAAGAATTTCTGTCATTTCTGCAGTAATGTGTTCAAGCTAGCATGATGTTTTAAATGTGTCTCACTGTTTTATATTGTACCACTTGTTGAATTCTGGGAAAACAACTACATTACAGGCAGATTATACTGTAAGGAACAGCTTGTTATATAACTACTATAGTGTTATTGCAACAATATTGTTACAATACTATTGGTAGTACTATTGGTAAAGCTGGTTAACATTAGCCTAACTAGATAACACTAGCAAGCTATAGCATGCTGGCGTACTTAGCACAAACTGTACCAACAAAAAGTAAAGCTGGATGTTCCAGTGGGTCTCATGGACTTGGATTTTTGTTACATGTGTCAACAAAGCAGAGTGTCGTGTAGAAAGTTTCACTTTGTCAGTATCCTTTTTTCTAGTAAGTATCTAGTTACCACTGCTATGCTAATGCCAATTTCAGCTAGCTATGGGATTTAGTCTCTATGGGATTTGCTGTGTCATGTTAGCGCCAAGGTAACATTTAATTTCTCGCATTACGTAAAATACTACACAGCCGAGCTTAAATGCTGATTTTTGGAGCCACATGTAACATATTTTTACTTTGTACTGTTTCATTTAATTGAACCTTTTAAGTTGACTTAGACCACTGAGTCATGGTTTTCTGTGCACTCTGAAGGGCCCATTAATAAAACGAGTTCAGACCACCTCTCAACGTGCACTTCGGCCTCGACTCAGCACAGAAAGAGAACTGAGTCCTTTTTAACGTGTGCTTACACTGTGAATACAAAAAGCAAAGAGGTCATTTGCAGCTGGTTCCCACCGAGGTTTAGTTTAACAGAACTGAGTTTAGTTGATTTAAAAGGAACTACATGTGAAAACACCTTTAAAGCCTAACTGTGAGTGTTATTAGAGGAGCCTTGCAGCTTTTCAAAGAATAGCTATTTGTATTTTTGAAAAACCAAAATGAAATAATTCTTAAACTGCAAATTCAAAACCGCTGTCTGAACTCTTAATGTGGATACCCTAAAGACGATACTGTTGATGACATTAATATATTGATGGCAACATGTAATACAGCTTTGTACTGCATAAAAAATACATCACACATGGAGACTATCTGAAAAAAAGGGTACTGTAAATATTGTACTGTAAAATGTAGTGTAAATATTGATCATATTAACTACCCAGCAAAGTTAACAAAAAACTGTAAATTTACAGAGCACAGCACTGAATATGAAATATGCATCAATATACTTCGAAACTACGAATTCCTGCTTTGTGGAACACACCTTTTTGCATCAAACTTAATCTGAGGTCTTGGGAAGCATAACCGCATGGAATAATAAAGTAGAAACCAGGGCTGCCCAGCAGTTGGCAGCATTCTGGAAAAACGCTTTAACAGCAGCTGATCAGTTTAAATGATGAACATGTAGCTAAAGCCTGAGAGAAACTCTTCCTCTGAGTGCCTTTACATGTGAAGCATTATTTATTAATCAGCTGTTGGAGCTTGAAACCTTTTTAAAGTGATATGTTGGCGGTAAATCTTGCAGAGTGTCACGTCTGGGCGCTTGTCACAGCGGATCAGCTCTGCCGAGACAACGAGGCTATTACACGTAGGCCCTGAACGGAAAGATGAGGACTTTCAAAGATGATCTTCATGTAAAATGCAAAGCTTTTCCTCATGCTCCAATCACTCTAAATTACCTAGATGGAGCAGACGTCATGATAGCAGACTTTATATCCCCTCTCTCTC
This sequence comes from Colossoma macropomum, assembly GCF_904425465.1. Lineage (NCBI taxonomy): Eukaryota > Metazoa > Chordata > Actinopteri > Characiformes > Serrasalmidae > Colossoma > Colossoma macropomum. Next base: position 13,244,566 of record NW_023494796.1, on the reverse strand, counting down.
TGTCTCTCTGGTGGATGTGATTAAAATAATACTCAAGCCTTTTGAAGCCATTCTCCTCCGTAACCAAGTTTACTTCCCTCTGTCTGCCCTCTCAAAAGCAGAGACAAAGAGACAAGCTCGAGAGTAAATAAATTGCCCTCATAAAAATTTCAAACTATAACAGCATAATAGGCCTTCATGTCTGGCAGGGGCAGCTTCAAAGCAGAGACCAGACAGATGAGCAGCGGTCTGCCGTTTAATGTGAAGATATTAGACTGCAGGAAGGAGAACGCAAAGCAGAAGAGTCAAAATACAGCAGAAACGCAGCAGTTTCTGCAGCATTTGGGGGGGTTGGGAAAAAAAAAAATGTTTAGCATTTTTTTGCCTTCCCTTACCTTATTCTGAGAGGAGCTGTAAAGTCCTTTTTTAAGTGGAGAAGCAGTGTAATTATAAACTAGAGTAATGTATTTGTGGTTTAGGACTGCAGAATGTGAACCAAATAGTGCAATTTATATAGATAGAGTGACCTTATGCCTTTATTATGTTAATTTATTGAAATAAATGAAGATTCCAAATGTTTTAGTAGTAACTGTTGTGGTAGTAGAAAATTTAGCTAACTGTGAGCAGAACTCAGTATATGACTAGCAAATATAGCTTTGACTGACAAAAAAATCATAATTCATTAAAACACAAAGACGTTTACTTAATTGCAGAAAATATGTGTTTCAGTAGTGAAAATTCTTAATGTTACACACTGATTTTTAGGTTGTGGGAGTCATTTACTTCAAAACAGCAGGACCTCACTGCTCACCATGAGGACATGAGGGGCAGGGATGCAGTCTCATGTATTGTTCTAAAATGCAAGGATTTGGCTAGATACAAAATGCCCCAAAACCCCTGTAAATAAATAAAAAAAACAGTTTACATTAACTTACATTAACTTACAATAACATGTTTGCCTTCTTCTTTAAAGCTGTCATTAAGGAGATACTTGTTTTTTGGCCAGCAGTGATATTTTTAAGAGAATATGTTTTTTTCAGATTTAATTATGTCTACTTTTTGCCTTTTTTGTTACAACTTCAGGACACTTGCTTTCAGTTTTTCAAAGAAATCTGCAGGGATAATTTTCTTCTGTGCTTCTCACAATCCAAGTACTCCTTAAGAGATTCAACGAGGTATGGGCTTGTGTGGAAAGTCTGCATTGTTCTGAGAACACCAGCAGCATCATTTGTCTTGATCTTGTAGGGCTTATTTTATATATATATATAATATATATAATTATATTGAGCACAGCAGCTATGCTTACCATTGTGTAAAAATTTCATGATGAACAGACCAACAAAAATGCTCCAAAACTGCTCTGAATACAATAAAACCTTAACTTACATAAAAGTAAAAATGTTTTTGCCTACTCTTGTAAAGCTGCCATTTTGAAGATACTTGTTTTTTGTCACTGCTGAAAAAGCAGCCAACTGTTGCAAAAGCTTCTTTGCATTCTAAGCATTTACAGCCATGTTGAATAACCTGGCAAATATTGGCCTGGACCAAATCAGTCTAAGCTTAGACCCTATAATCATAATCATAGTTATATTAGCAGTTTAGACTAATATTGAACATTGGTGTGCATGCAAATGTATTCAGTGACAGTAACTGTTTAAAGCATTTATTCAACAAATATGTAACAGCAAGAAACGTTAAATTTTATTTGTTAAATTTTATTTGTTAAATTTTCTTCTTATGTATTTTTGTGACTTAGATTATCAGATCTTGGAAGAGCAATTTCATAATCATTATCAGATATTGAGCCAATGTAGATGCGCAGTCCTAATGGAATAATGAATTACTGAAAACTTCTCCTCTACGCACTGCACATATCCAGATCAATAAAACTGAAGCTAAGCGAGAAGCAATAAACCACATAAAATGAACCAAATCTGATCAAAATTGATCTTTAATTGTGACTAAAGGCTTCGTGTAAAGCCTGGCACCATCAAATAACAGTTTAGCATCTGAGGCTCAAAGCTGAGCCGAAGTGGCTCTGCACACATCTGCCCGATCCGGCGTGATTAAAAAGTCCTCAACGACCCCGACCCTCGACCTTCTCACCCCAACCCTACTCTGTCATGCCACCAGGAAATTAATTAGAAAATTTCCAGTGATGCTATCGCATCCGGGTAGATCCCATCTCGGCCCGAGGCGCAATGAAACACAGAGAGAGAGAGAGAGAAATAATCCATCAAACTCACACCCATATCAATTCAGCATGCACCCAGGAGAGGCCTGCTTATTCACTTCCTGTCAAAACACCTAGTTCTTCCTGTGAGGAGATTAGAACATGCGCTGAAACCATCTAAGTGCCTCTCCCGTCATCTTTTCTCTTCTAAATAAATCAATAAAAAGATAAATAAAGGAATAAATAAATACAGAAACGAACAAGGCCTGTTCCCTTCCTTCCTGTCAAGATCGCTAATGCAAGGAGGCTCATAAGGAGATTATAATTTGCTTTATAATAAAAAAAAACCTCCAACTGTCCAAGTTCATCTATTTTCTTCTTTTCCCTTCTAAATGAATCAATATACAGCTGAATAATAAAAATAAAATAAACTAGGCCTGTTTAGTTACTTCCAGTCAACATCACAACCGCTTCCTGTAATTGTTATAAAAAGTGTCCCCCTCTTATCATCTTTCATCTTCAAAATAAAAGAACAAAGACGAAAATGAACACTGCCATAAAAAACAAAAGCAGCACTCAATTTATTTTGGGCATAAACAGCAACTTGAACCTCGCTTTAGTTTGTCCTTCTTTTGGTCAAGAGCGCTAGTGTCCTGTACGATAAGATAAAAATGTACTTTACAATAAAAATCAAAGGATGTCCATGGGTACTTGCACTCTTCCATCCACTCAAGGTGCCAGTATTCGAAAACTGAAATCACTATTCACGTATTCATTATGTTTCATCGTGACAACACAGAGAAAACAAACGAACAATTCAGTGAAACATGATGGTTTTGCTCAAATTGGTGAGCAATTATATTATATTATACTTTGCTACTAAGAAACATGAGTGCCTGAACCTAAGCGCTTTACTAAGGACGCGACTGAGAAGTTGGCTACATCTCTAACTAGGCTAACTAATACTAGCTAGGTCCAAAAATGATCAAAATATATTTCCCTGACAAATAACATGTTGGCACATCACCCGCTGAGAAGAAAAGACCCTGTTTAAAAGACAACGAATCCTCATTTGCGTCCAGTGTGACACTGCTTAATTAGTTTATTTAGCTCATACAGCTATATATATGTATATATATATGTATATATTATACATATACATACCTACATACATACATGTGCAAATACTACCAACTATAAACTGCATAGAAAGTCCAATTATAAGTGTACAATTGTTAATGTGTCTTTTTGCAGAAATACATACACATCTCATACAATCTCTGATAAAAGACAGAGAAAAATAAATGGGTCTGGAAATAAAGGAACAAGGCCTGTTCATTTACTTTCTGTAAAGACAACTCATGCTTCCTGCACTGCTCATGGTTCAATACGACTCTCCATACTGATTTCACGATTCGATAACCCAAGGATATTTTGACAGCAACAAAATGGAGGAATAAACAAATGTATAAATAGAAATATGATGGTCAGGAAAAAATATGTAATACGCTATTTAAAAACGAATTATCTTTTAATTTATTTTAGGCCTCAACAAAAATATGAAGCTCGTTTAAGTTTGTCCTGTCTCCTGCCCTTCCACTGTGAGCAGAAGCCAACTTTCCCCTAAAAACAAAATTACATTTGCATCAGCTGTGAGAGAATTTTGCCCAAATGATTTATTGAAGTAATCAACGGCAGCGGAGCAGCCTGGTCCGAGTCGAATCAGCACTTACCCAGTGCTCAGCCCAGAGCGGTTCTCCCCGTCGAACATCCAGAAGAACCCTGATTCCCCACTTTGATTAGATTAGCATTACACAACAGCATGACAGAAATGACAAATTGGTGCATTAGAGCATGTCATTTCCCCCTTTTTTCCTCTGTGTTGGGGTTCAGTGGGCGTGACTAGGCGTGACTTCTCCGCAGGAGAAATTAGAGAGGAAAAAAGGGAGTGCAGAATGAATTTTGTTATTTTTAAACACAAAAGAGAGCAAAACTGTAGTGTTTCACTCACAAATTTGTCTAGTAAATTGTTTTTTCGAAATGCTGGCAAAAATCACATTTAACCTAATGAGAAACTGTAACACACGACTCAGTTTACATTAAAGTACCTACATTTAGAGTAAGTTAGGCTGTTTGCATAGGGAAAATCTTTAATGTTTTTTCTTTCTTTTTTTTTTTATCTGTGCCATGAGGCAAACAACGGTATTTCAAACCAGGTACATTTTGCCCTAGTAAATTTGTCCCTTTACATGTCACTAGGTTTAAATTATAAAACTGAGTTAGGAGTTATGAGTATATTAGGTAGTCAGAACGCTACTCAATAAAAACTGCTGTGCTGTTTAGTCTGCCTGGTTTGAGCCAGTTGGGACAATTTATTGCATTATTTTATGGTGCCAGATAGTTTTTTGGGTATTTTTTGGGTTACCCAGCCACTAGGATAGTTATGGTTGCACAACAAAAACCCAGCCGATGGGTTGATTTTTGAACTAAACAGCATATGAGGAAGTCTTTCGTTGGTAAGTCTTTAAAACTCCTCTGCCAACCACAAACAAAAACGGCGTACACTCAGGACTCGACTGGAGGTCAAGCTACAAAATTAGGTTTTTACATCTACAGGAGGCTGTACTATGCGACAATATAGGAGAAACCAATCTTGTGCAAATACAAAAAAAGACCCTAGAACTTCACAACATGCTGTATGCAATATCAAACAAAATTAGCATAGTCATGTGAGGTGTACAGTTATAATATTTATGGTAATTGTGGTCCATCAAGTAAATGAACAAACCCACATGTTTGTCAACAAAGGGCTTCACCAAGTACAAAACGTGCAAATGCTGCTTGGTAAACTAATATGTAAAGCTAACCAACTATTTGGGATTTTTCCCTGCTGATAAAACTAAGACAGCCCAAAGATGTCTCTGGATTTACAGGCTGAGGCACCTTTGGCTGTGCTCACTGTCTTTGCTTTTATCTTTAGTCTTAATCATTTTCCTTTTTTACAATTAACTAATTACGCTAAAACTCAGATATTAAATCAAGCTAAGCTCTATCGTTAGGTAAACACTATGCTGTGTCCCGTTTTGAAATCTGTGATAGCAACCATACGAAAAATCATGTTAGCGTGAGTTTCATACATGAGCTTCTCTCTTTCAAAGACGAACAAAAGCGCTACCTGAGAGTTCAATTTTGCAGGGAAAAAATATTTTTGGAAAATTCACAGTTTCACAAAATTCACATTTTGCAAAATGAACACTCAACTTCAAATCCTTTACATCCTGCTCACTTTTTTAAGTTCACTTTTTAGACATATTACTATATTTTATCCCAGTGTTATATTTTTATAACGCATATATATATTTAAGCTACAATATTTGCAACTTTTCTAGCACCTGTGTTACTTGCTGAAAACATTTTATGTGCAGCCCTGCTATACCCTTTTACAACTTTCCTCACTACTGACCCACATATATATAGAATCAATGAATCACGCATACATGCACAAAAACACAGTAAAGCAGCACATTAGCGCTGGTAAGTGCATTGATCCATACACAAATCCACCTGCTATCAACCCTTCATTTATATTCATGGATCTACAGCAGAACCGCCTTAAATAAACTCGGCAACACAGCCAAACACAAAGCCCTGAGGAGTTCGATCAATAACAAAATGACAGCAATTCTGCATTATCCTCCCTCAGAACACCTCACAGACTGTTACCCCGGGTCGGGGGCTGTACGGCCAGGGCCATGACCTTTAACCCTGAACTCACAGTGGCACTATTTAAACCTGATACAAAGACCATTTTTCCCTGACTTTGCCATCTCTGTCCACACTGAGAGGAGGTGTTATACAGAGATAAGAGAGGAAATAATTTTACACTAATGAGGAAAACAAAGGGACAGAGGAAATGAAAAAAAAAAACAAAATAAGCAATACAGGAGAGGTGAGGGGAATGGTGACATGATGTGGTGAAAAGAAGAAGGAAGAAATGATAGAGGAATCGAGGGATGCGGAGATGTATAGCTTGCCTGAGAACACAGCAGCATGACCAGTTCCACTACAGAGCTGCTGGACTTCATACACACCAAACCTATAAAAGAGAGAGAGAGAAAGAGAGAGAGATAGATAAAATGTCGATATACACACATCTGATACACATAGGATGGCATACATCAACTGAACTGAAGTACTTACTGAATTATTCAGTACCAACTATGAATTATTCAGTATTTACTATCTATTATGCAGTATATACTATATATTATTCAGTATATAACATGACATTCAGTACCTACGATCAAGTATTCAGTATCTTCCATGAATTATTCAGTACCTACTAGGAATTATTCTGTATTTATTAGGAACTATTCATTATCTACCTTGAACAATTCAGTATCTATGGCCACCGGACCCTTAGAGTTCAAGTTTAGAGTACCCTAAACTTGTGGTAAAATCAGTGTAGCATATTGCCTTCTGCGAATTACTGCTTATTTGACCACAGGAAAAAAAGCAGCAGCATGTGTTGGTGAGCTAATTCTACACCATCTTGCAGGGGGCAGCCGTATTGATGGCCCTAATGAACCAACATGATGTTACTGTAAACTAATACATATTTAGGCCTTGTATTACACCGGGCAAAGTGCGGTGAGCATATGTCCTATTGATCCACAGCACCAGCAAAGAGGAGCCAAGGGTCATCAAACATGGACAGAGAGAGAGAGAGAGAGAGAGAGAGAGAGAGAGAGAGAGAGAGAGAGAGAGATACATACAAGACAAACCACCCCACCACCCACTCTACACAAGAAAAAAAAAACCCAAAAAACCTTTTTACAAAATAAAGAAACATTCTTAATTAAATGAATGTATGTCAATGTAATGAGAAGTAATTTTGGATCATTTCTATTTGTCCATTCAAAAAAGACATAGAGAACAGAGAGCTGTAAGAAAACAAAAGAGTTTACAGACATCCTGAGTGACTTATCCTTTCTGACTGGTTACACTGAACACTGACCTCTGACCCCTTAGCTCTATAAACCCACAGTGCTGTTCTTATCACTTAGTTAAAACATACTCAGTGACACTTTCACTGCTCAGATCTCATTACAGAGGAGAACAGCAGCATTAAGAGGAACTGGACTCTTCATGAAAAGGTGGGGGGTGTCTGTGTATGTATGTTTGATCATTCACTGAATTTTAAGATTAAACATCACACTGTTCTACTCTGAAGTCTTTTTCACATTAATACAGATATATGACAGTAAAAGACATGTGATGGTGAATTTTTATGGTGGAGAATGATTGTTGATTGTGTGTTTAGTGAAGAATCATGACCTTTGATGAAGAATGGTGGCATTTGAGTGGATAATGGTGGTGTTTGGGCAGAGAATAGTGATGTTGGAGATTTGTGGTGTTTTATGGAGAATGTTGGTGTTATGGAGGGGATGGGTGGTGTTTTGGGGAATGGTCTTTGATGAAGAGTTTGTGAGGAGAATGATGGTGTTTTATGAAGAATGCAGGTGATATGGAGGAGAACTGCAGTATTTGATGGAGAATGGTGGTGTTTTGGTGGATATTTATGGTCTTTGATGAAGAATGTTGCCATTTGGGTGGAGAATGGTGATGTTTGGGTGGAGAATGGAGGTGCCCGGGTGCAGGAGAATGGTGTCGGTGTGTATACACATACTAGTTCCCTCAATGAGCAGCTCCTGGCCGTGGCTCCCCAGTAAAGTTCGGGACAGGAATGGAGCAAAGTCCACAAAGATCTCCCTCAGTAATGGAGCAGCCTTCTCTAGAGCGTGCTCCAACCTCTCTGAGATACTGATACACAAAGAGAGAGAGAAAGAGAGAGAGAGTGAGAAAGAGTCAGCAAATCAGATACTCAGAGAAATGATCAAAATAAAATGATTGTCTACATGAAAAATAATTGCTGTTTTTTTACGTTCTATGTGAACAAGATATTGATTATTCCATGCCACCAGATTAAATGCATTAGTCAGTAATATAAAGTAAATAAAGAAATAATAAAAATAAATGGAAAACAACACCAAAAAAAGAAAAAAAGGACTAAACATACTGACAGAATTTTGTGCAATAAATAAATAAACAAATAAATAAATAACTGGAAAATAAAATAATATCAAACATAGGCCAAAAAAAGAAAATATTAATTGACTTTAGTTTAAAAACAAACAAACACAAACATACAAATAAAATAAAATTATAAAAGAGTCCAGCCTCAAGACCATTTGGCCTTCACCTCCCGACCCCCAATGTGATGTATTACCTCATGTTGGGGGTAGTGGAGTGGGTGGTTGGGGAGAGGGCCGGAACAGATGGTAGGTTGGCTGCTGCTCCTCCTGTGGAGAGCACAGACAGAACACGAACTCATTACACACACTACACACAAGCACACATATTCATACACAGAATTACATACACACACATCAAAGCCTGAAAATCAAAGCTGCTGAAATGTCACCTCATTAACGCAGTACTGCTGTTTTATGATCATACAATATACAACAGCACATTAAATCACCCTTAGCTGAGAGTACACATGCACCATTGGCATGAAAAACTGGGGAAAAAAAAATCAATTAATTACTCAAAGGATCAATTATATTTAGTCTCACTAGAATACATAGTCATATGCAAAAGTTTTAACACCCCTTTTACACAGGCCACATTTTAAGTTTTATTTTATCCAATACGTTAAATTGAGTAAATAAACAGCAGTTGTGCAATAAAATGTGCAGGAGTATGTTCTCTGTAGAGGATCAGTTGACTTTACTTCAAACATAATTTGACCAGTGGTGCACGCATTTTGCACATGACCATAAACACATAAATACGGTTAAGAAAAAAAAAGTTACAAAACAAATAAGAGAATAAGAAATAAACTCACTATCTCTGTAATATTAATGTTGACCTTTTGTTTACTGCATTGTGGACAGAATGATTCAGCCATTCATGAATTTGCAGTGTGTGAGAGTGTGTAAGTGTATAGATCTCTGGTGTCTCCGGATTCAGTCACTGCATTTTTCCTTATTCATTCCTTTGATTTAAAGATGTTTGCTTTATCCATACTATTTATTAGAGGTGTAACGATTCAAAAAATTCACAATTCAGTTTAATACAATAATATGGTGTCTCAATTCAATATATTCAGACTGGTTTCCTTAGCAACACAGAAACACTAAACAAAAACGTTGATCTAACATTGATCTTATGCTCTAGTCCCAACAAATACAATATAAAATGTCACAATACAACGTGATACTGTCTGATGCAATGCGGCTTGATACGTTACAATACAAAGTGATCCAATCAGACACATTATAATATAAAGTAATGCGATATATCATAACACAACACAATACTACGGTCACTCCCTCTTATTTACCTTTTTTTCCCTCTTAAATCGTAAAGCGACCTTGGGCACGCGACAGGCTCTATACAGGTCTACTTTATCACTTACACGATAAAATCGTATACGATAAAATCCAACTTGTTATAATACAATACAATAAGAACGTTATAATCCAAAACGTCATCCAACAATGTGATTCAATATAATGCGATAAAATCCAATGGGTTACAATACGATAAAATACAACACAATGAGATTCCAAATCCAAAACGTTGCCATACAAAGCGATTCAATCTGATACACTACAATATAATATGCTACAATACGATATGTCACAATACAATCCGATACGCTATAGTTGAATGCCATACAACCCAATACATTACAGCACAATACAATTTGAGATACAATTTGATATGTTATAATATGACCTGATAACTCATAATACAATACGACACAATCTGATGTCACAAGCTGATATAGGTTATATCCTATATCTATATATAGGTTATAATCCAATACGCTACAACCTGATACGATAAAATCCAATACAGTGCATTAGAATATGATATAATTTGTTACAATCTGAAACGTATTGGCTTGTATTGGATTGCAACAATCTGATTTGTTACAATCTGAAACGCATTGGCTTGTATTGGATTGCAACAACCTGATTTGTTACAATCTGGAACGTATCAGATTGTTGCAATCCAATACAAGCCGATACTTTAAAATAAAATAGGATCAAATCCTATATGTTACAACACAATGCGATTTGATCTGAAATGTTAGAGTGCGATTCAATCTGATTTATAATACAATACGATGCAATACATTCTACCACTACATTCCCACATTTTGTATATCTACATATTCCAGTACAATTAAACATGGTCCATTATTCAAACTATTCGAAATATTGATTTCAATATTTTATACATCTTATGTGCTTTTTTTTTTTTAAGAAGTTGCCACGAAGCAGTTTTACAAAAATGCATATTCCCTCTCAAACAACCAATGCCCCCCCCAAAACCATCCCCACCACCACCACCGCGCTGTGTCTCGGAGCAGTGATAACTCTGCAGAATGACAGGCGGTGGTGTGGAATTTTCCGGGCTGCAGGACAGCAGCTCGTTTTAAAGCTCCAACATGTGTTCCTGCAGAGAGACTCCAGCATAGAGATGAAGTAGCCACTTCAAACGGCTCTGAGTAAATTAACTTATCTCTATTCAGCTGGGGCCTGCCCTGCTGCTCTCATACAGAGAGAGAGAGAGAGAGAGAGAGAGAGAGAGAGAGAGAGAGAGAGAGAGAGAGAGAGAGAGAGAGAGAAGTGGGGAAAAAAGAAAAAAGGTATATCCTCTCGGAGGGAGGAGTGTGAGCAGTTTCAGAAGCACAAAAATAACAAAGGAAAGAAGATATACACACAGATTTTCCACTTATTAAGCATTACTGTGGTCTCAACTGTTTCATTAATGATATATATCACAGAGAGACTGCAATATGCAAGTGAGTCCTCTAACCAATCACATTTTTTTCTATCACGCTATCCAAAAACCAGCGTTTTTACCAGCATTCTGTGAAAGCTTGGCTCGGTAAAACATTTGGTTCGGATGGCTTGAGAATTGCTGTAGTAAAGGTCTGTTTCTGAAAATGTCTCTGAGCAGAAAACAAATAACTCAAAATGATATGGTTTCTTAAAATAATGTTTTACACTGCTGGTCTTTTGGCATTTTGGTTGATTATCTCTTCTATTTTAAGATTTGCTTTATAACATAAACAACTGTAATAAAAAATACCATGTGTTCTGAACTTAAGCAGTATTAACCAGCATTATAATCATCATTTTCTTCCTACCTTTAGGCTTTTTGACAAATAAGCGGGGTAAATTCAGCTTTAAATGAGAAAATGTTAATTTAAAAAAAATGTTAAGGTTTTTTTTTTTATGCCATTGTGATAAACCTCATTTGCACTAAATTCAGATTAAAATAAGATGATATGGTTTTGAAAAAGAGCAAATAAAATATGTTAAGATCGTTTTTTGCTGCTGATGTTTAGGCACACTAAATTCAGCTTTTAGAAAATAATATGAACATTCCTTTTGACACTGATAGTGTTTCTTGGTGGTCTTTTCATGTTAATAACTAACACACTTGGCTAAACTCCAGTTTAAATGAAAGTTTAAATATTGCTAAACATTATGGCCAACTTCAAAATCCAAATATCTCTTTACTTTGGGATCAGCTAAGAACAACCGTATAAACACACTCACCTGCAGTAGCTTCCACAGTAATGCTGTGGGTGGAGTCACCTTCTGACACCACTGACACGCTGTTTACTGGCGTGCCACCTGCAGGCACGGTGGCAGCTGACTGGACAGTAGCAGAGCTGGAGGCGGAGCTTGAAGCAGGTGATGGAACTCCTCCTTTCTTGGGCGCCACAACAACACTTCTACAAGAACGAAGGATTCATAATAATAATAATAATAATAATAATAATAATAATGTATTGATGTAGCACTGCTGCAAAGCAATTTTACACAAGAAATCACTAAAACACACCGTTACAAAGCATTTATTAGATTATAACAAGCAAGAATAGATAGGAAAATCGAGATGAATAAATATAAGAAAACAGTTTAGTTGAAATAAAAAATAATAAAATACAAGTCTTGCTTTTTTCTTTTATAGCAGAATGGATCAAAATAGCAATGAGGCAAAGACCCTTCCAGGACTAATTTTAATTTAAGATTATTATATTTTCTAATGCTTTGGCTTATAATAGCCTCTTTCATCTCAAATCAGGCTAATTTAAAACAAAATAAAATGTCGGCCACATGAAGTAAACCACTAGAGTGGAGACATAATGGTAAATCGTAAATAAACCTGAGCTCCAAACAGCAGATGATTATGTCCAGGCAGAAAGCAGTGGGAGTGGATCAGGCACTCTGTCAAAAACCCATTAGCCCTCTTTAGGTTTGAGCTGTATAACGATCGCTACAATGATACATGCTAAATATGCAGCACGTAATGTAATTTAGAATCAGACACAGCTCAGACTAGCGTAGCGCTGGGAGGCCATTTACTCCGTTAGAGTAATTAGAGCTCATTTTCCTGACCAAGAACATTCCAGAACGGCAGCATCTATCTTCCAGCCAATCGATGGCCGCCCTGCGCCCGTCACTAAATCCTCTAAACTTTGTGATTGATTGAGCTTCGGAGGCCAGTGGCAGTGCATTATGGGTTTATAGAGCGTTAAAAGCCACTACACGGGTCATCCAGTGTGCTGTAGAATGCTGGACACTGTGGAGCATCTTAGAAATGTATAATGAGGTATAATGCAAGTAATAATAAGGAATATTTTTATTTGTGTAATGCCTTCCTTAAGGACTCAAGGACTGACTCAAAATAAACAAAAATGAGTGATATAACTAGAAAGCAGTAAAATACACTACCAATGGGCTTCACCAATATCTTCCAGTTTTTTCTTAAATTTGTTCTTGAGAAAGGGCCTAAGAAAAAGTTTACGTCAGATTTATGACGAGTTCTTAAAGTGCAGAATTGTTGATTCTGTTCTTACCTAAGAACAACCCACAAATAAGAAAACACTGATGAACGTCAGAATCTTTGCAAACATTGCCAATGTCTTGATTGAACAACTGTTGCCCAGAGTTTTTGACAATGTTGGACCTTGGACATTTGTGTGGTTAGCAAGTTAGCAAGTAAGCCTGCATGATATATCATTTGTCAGCTGTTATTGCAATGTTGGGCTTTTCCATAATGATGTTGCAGATGGATGCAACGTGCAACTGAGCCCCCTAACCAATCACAGTACTTTTCCATTTGTAATTTTAACACAGCTGCACTATATATTCATTATTTTCATTATTTTGTAATATTTGTCTTTGAAAAACTGATATCACAGGTTTGTTATATGGACAAAAAGCCTTCAACCAAGGCTTAATCAAGCAATCAGACAGTGTTCCATACTGACCAATCACGGTTTCAGCTTCAGTTAGTTTTCTAATGAATCAATATACTCATGTAATCCAACAAAAGGAAATTATTTTGGCATCTGTTTATGGGGAAAGTGCTGTCTAGCAGCACAAGATCTAGAAATATTAAGAAACATTAAGAACAATGTTATAACTAGGCATGCACCAAAATTTTGGCCACCAAAACATTTAGACTGAAAACGGTCAAAAGCAGGGGCTCCCGAGTGGGGCACCTGTCTCAGGGTTGTTCTGATCATCAAGAGATTTGTATCCCCAGTGATGCTACAGCAATCTGTGTCCACAGGTCCAAAAGACTGCATCTCTCTCTCTGGGTAGGTTGGGGTGTCCTCCCTCAGCCCTATCTCTGTGTCATGATATGTGTTAGCTGAGGTAACAGAATTAGCCATTAACATTCTCCTCCAAGTGTGTTGAGCTGTCTAATTACATAGCATTAGTGGCAGTTCATAAAGTGCTAGTCCTCACTCTCTTACTGCAAGTAGTAGTGTGTGACTGGGGGACATCTAGCTAGCTGGTGGAATTGGACATGTCAAAAAATTGAGGGGAAAATTAGGCAAAAAAAACAAAAGAAAATGGTCAAAAGTAGCACTTTTGGTTTTAGGCTGAAGGACAAAATAAAGGAAGAATATTTTGGCTGAAAACAAAACAAAAGATTGCATATGACTACAATGATGTGTCAACGTTTAACACTAAACAAATCATCTGAATGATAAAAGCAAGAAACGGAGATTTAAAGCGCTGTTTCTCTCCTTTGCTCCACTGCGCCAGTCAGCACTGACACATTCAAATCTATACTGCGGGTTCTACAATTCTGATTACCGTACGTCTGATTCCGTTACGTCATTTAAATCAACAAGTGATTATTGTTATTGTTGAATGCTGTTCATTAGGAGTGGGAATCTCTAGGCACCTCACGATTCGATTTGATTGTGATTCAGAGGGCTGCGATGCGATTATAAAACGATTATCAATGCATCTCAATGCATCTTTTTTTTCCTATATAGCATTTATATTTTCTAACTGTGTGAGCTCAAGTTTCGAGTTCAAGTTTCAAGTTTATTTGTCATTTGCACAACATGTCAGGACATTTATGCATTGAAATGCTTGTGGTGAGGCACAGCTAATCACTCTACAGAAAATAAATAAGTAAAAATAAAAATACAAGAAAAACCAACTGAAATATATTAAATATACACAAAATATACACAGAATATACACAGAATAGAGAGACAATATACATTTTAAAGTGACTAAGTAACTCGGTGTTATTGTTATTTAAAGTGACTTGGTACTTTTAAAGCAAAGTATTTGTAATGATACATAATGAATTTACTTCCAATATCCTTTTTAATAAAACAGATGGAAGTGATGTGGCAAGTGAACTAGAAGGCTCTCATTCAGTGTTCTTGTTTGGAGCATGAGAAGCTGCTGCTACTCATCTGCGATAAAATGCGCAGTTACAGTGAAATAAGATCCAGTGGCAGTGGATGTCCACGCAGCACATGTTACAGCTATTCTACCCGTTTTCTTTAGTGATTTTATAACTTAGGTTTTGGTCTCGTTGTAGAGACAGGGGGGGGAAATCGCTGTGTCAGTAAAGCATCTTTGAGACGGGACGTTTGCAACATAGCGCGAAAGCCCTGTTTTGCAACGACTGAGAACCGGCGTGCAGACTGCAGGTCATGTAGCAACGATGCGTTATTCGCATTTATAAGCACCACAGTTGGTTTCCTGGTAAGTTAAATCTGCAACGAGAGACACACTAAAAAGTGGCAAAGCTGAAGTCAGCTTCTCTTTCGAATTCTCCCGTTCCACCTTAAATGCTGTCGCATTTACATTCGTCGCCTCAGTTAGAATTTAAGGTGGAACGAGTAAATTCGAACAAGAAGCTGGAGAATAAGAAGCGACTTCAGCCTCGTAAAACAGTCAAGCGTTGAGAGACATTTAACTGATCTACTTCTGAGGAAAAGTTTTCGGGCAGAGATGGGAGGAAAGCAGCCGTAGCTAAAGCTTAAAGCAGAGCAAAGTAAATCTGCGTTTTCGTTTATATTTTTTAGCCTATACTAGGACATCACATACTCAGTATCACATACTGAGACATACTGGACAATAAATGTTGTGGCTCCCAAGCTGGTTTGATTTTTGTTGAAAGGACAAAATTTTAACATTTGGGTTGTCGACTCCTGACCTTTTAATGCAGAGGGTGCCGGTCGGATTTCTCGCTCATCCAGCTGTGTTTTTGTTATGTGCCACCACAGACTGTCCGGGCGCTGCACTTCCCCACTTCCAAGTTCCACCTTTTGCGTTCCATCAACATTATGTTATAAATGAAATATTTAGAAAATCGATTTCTGACATTTGTGAATCAATTCAGAATCGTTCACGTCCGCATCGTGATGCGTCTAAGAATCGATTTTTTCCCGCACCCCTACTGCTCATTATAACAAGCGAAAAAAAAATCACAATACCCATTAATTTAACAAGTGATTTCCATTTTTTTAAAAACTTTGTAGTCACTTATAGGCTCATGTTAGAGCAGCATGTAATAAGAGTAATTGTGATCCATAGATTAATTTTACTCTGACTCTGACCTGTCCTCCATAATGGAATCCAAAACTTCCAGTGGAACATCACTGTCCTCCTGAATTCTGCTCTATTCCTTTAGCAGACCAGTGCTCCTGGAGAGAACAGTTATCTCCTGAAGGCCTTGACAGAGAGCTGGCCTTTCCAGGGGGCCAGTGGCCTCTTTATCGGTGCTGACAGTGTGTGGAGCACTCAGTTTAATCACCAGCTGCAGTCTGAAGGAGACTGGCTTTGTGCTCAGACGGAGGAGCTATCACAGAGGAGTCTGCAGAGATTTAAGATAAGGACTGCTCAGGACGGACTGTTTAAGAAGTTAAAGTGGTGTTGGAGGTGGTCCAGAGGCTAAGCCAGGCACGGCAGACATGCCTGGATTAGACATTCACAACACGCAACCAGGGATGGTTTTCATTTTCAAAAAGAACCCCAAAATATGACTTCACCTAGATGCATCAACCATTACATGGGTACAAAGCTCCTACTCTAGAGGGGCTTCAAAGATTTTGGTCATCTCTGAGACTCTGAGAACACTGACCCAACATTCTCTAACCAAACACCATCATTCCCCAACAAACAACACCATTTTGAACCATAAACCACTCTTCTAAAACAAACACCATCATTCTCCATCAAAACTACATTATTCTCCAACCAAACACCAACATTCTCCATCCGAACACATTTGCTGTCCATTAAACACCATCATTCTCAAGCAAACACCAGCATTATCCACCCAAACACCACTATTCTTAATACAGGGCAAAGAGAGAGGAACCAAAGAAGTCAAACAATCAAAAGGTTTGATTCAATTACTACACGATAATCTACTACAGAAACAAACGTTAGTTGCAGTCTTCATGTAGCCTCGAGATTTTGTGTAAACATCTTTCACTGCAGTGTTTGAGAAATCAAAGCACATTTTATATTGCAGTTTCCTCCACTGCTCCCCCGCCGAGCTCCACAGCAAAGTCCAGTCTGAGCATGCTCAGTGCAGCCCAGGAGGATCGGACTGTGAGCTGGGGGTCGAGGTGAAGAGCATCCATCTGTTCCACGGTTTAAATTATTCAAAACACCATTAGCTACACTTAGCCCCAACCCAACACCGCTGTCAATTAATCAGAGCGGCCTGGCCTTCAGCACAGGAACGGACAGCAGCCTGTGAGCTTTGAGGTGGCCGGGTTTTGGTTCAGTGCACTGAATTATTCAGCACTTTTAACCAACGTTAGCATTGACAACATATAGCCAGCATGTTTCCTGTAATCTGCCTCAATCTGACATCAAGTGAAACCTGACAGGGTGTGTGAACGAGTTTGTTTGTGTGTGTTTTCGCGAGAGAGATCCTGTGTGTGCATTTAGGAGCTGAAACATCAGCTGGTAAGAAATCCAATCTGAAAGCAGAGCAGGCTGCAGGGACTTTTATGAACAGCAGTGCTGTTATTTTTCTACAAGGTTAAATGCTCACCAGTCTTATGGGGTAACTCATCTTACATAAAGAATCGACAAAGTAGTCATCGTCCTTGTGAACTTCCAAGGGGACAAAACCAGCCTTTACTTTTTAAAATACCTGAAAAATGTACAGTTCCGTGTACACAAAAATCCACAAGTGTTCTGCCCTTAAAGTTTTGATGGACATTCTGAGTAATTTTGTGGTTGAGTACACAAATACAAGTATCAAATAAAAAATATGTTTTTATTACACATTACCTTTTTTTTTTCCAAAGACTTGCTATATTCAAAATTGTTACCAATGTATATACAGTATTTCATAAT
Source organism: Colossoma macropomum (assembly GCF_904425465.1). Classification (NCBI taxonomy): domain Eukaryota; kingdom Metazoa; phylum Chordata; class Actinopteri; order Characiformes; family Serrasalmidae; genus Colossoma; species Colossoma macropomum. The sequence goes on along the minus strand of NW_023494796.1, from coordinate 13,226,680 downwards.
AATATATTAACATAATAAGTAGTAATTTTGTGTGTTTGTTTAACCATTTCCTGACTCTTTCCTCAAGGGAGCCCAGTATTAATTGGAGTTAACATCCAATATATAATCAATACTTCATTATGTTCAATCAAATGCTGCTGATCATGACCTTTTTCGTAAAAGTAGTTCACAAGATATCAGCTCTTGTTACAATATAACAATTCTTGGTTCTTTTTACTGTAGCAAGATAACAATGATATATGATTTAAATAATGTGTATAAATATACACACACACACACACACATATCTACTCTTTTGTTTGTTTTTTCAGGTCAATTTACCAGATTACAGACTGTAGTCCATCTGTTTCTCTGCATACTTTGTTAGCCCATTTCAACTGGTTCTTCAATGTTCAGGGCCCCCTGAGGACCACCACGGAGCAGGCATTATTAGAGTGATAGTTAATTCTCAGCACTTCAGTGACATTAACATGGTGGTGGCGTGTTATGCTAGTATGATCAGACATGACAGCGCTTCTACAGTTTTTAAACACTGTGTCCACTCACCGTCTACTATATTAGACACACCTACCTTGTTGGTCCATCCTGCAGATGTAAAGTCAGAGAAAACAGCTCATATCTAGTCCATCAGTGCTCACATTATGTATATATATTGTAGTAGTCTTGAAGTGCTAAAAACAAAGGGCTGTGACTGGTCATTTTGCAGGTCAGTTAAATGGCCCCTTCCTGTTAAAGTAGGCTGTTCTTAAAAATGTCAACATAGATTATATATTACTCTCAGCCTAGCAACAGTAAAGGTAGCATAGCAACACTGCAACACCATGAATTTAATTTGTAATGAGAGTAAGGTAGAATATATTTTGGCAGTTGTTTTCCTACTTGGTGACAGGAAAAGCAAAATTAACTTGTGAGTAGTAATTTAGTGGTCATAAGTTATGCAACAAGCTCTTAATTTACAACCAAAACCAAAATAAGTGTAATCCTGCCCTCTTATGTATACATTTTCTTGAGTCCTACGTGACAGCACACAGGAGGTCAACAGCACTGAGTCAAAACCATGTGATAAATAAATCACTGTATTGTTTAGCTGATGCTGTCACTATGACCTCATCCTGCAGGACTTTCCCCAGCATATTGTGAATCTTCCTATAAGAATCGTTTTTTTTGTACCATATATTTTTTTTTTTTTTAAAGAGTAAATCAAATTTCTGTGGATGCATCACAGTGACACTGTTTACCAGGCTCTGGTTCCCATCAGCAAATATTTGCAGACATGCCGTCAAAACAGGCATAGGGGTCAGAAAGACATATGGTGGAATCAGGGTGGTGCAGATAGTAAATAAATCTAACGTCTACTTCACCTCTGACCCCGAGCCTGTATTATCTGGGAGAGATTCTGCTTTTTCCAGGCCCCAAGCTCGTAAATCCCACTACCATTCCCACACAGAGGCGTCGGAGTCCAATGGCAATCACACCGGCATCGTGAAAGATGGTTTATAGTAGAAGTATGTGGAACAAGGTGGAGTAACACGCACCCACACATATATACACACTGGTGGCATCTTTATGGAAGTCTACAGGCGTACCACACGCCCAGGTCAAAAGTAACTGATCAAATGACGTTATGAAGTATAGAGGCTGTATTCATAGCTGCTGGTATTAATCATTAGCTGGCATTTTAAACTAGCAAGGCCATTCATACGTGCAGTCAGAAAGCGAAGGGGGAAGACCATCGATAAAATATGGCCAATACGGCACAGGGCCAAGTTCCCTGAAATGGACCAGTTTTGAGAAAACACATTTCTGAGATGTGAAAGTAAGCAGATGCATCTAGTAAATGCTTGCATCTACTGTAGGGGACAAAACTACAGTCACTACCCTACTCATACAGACTGATTTTCATGGGAAAATGTATAAAGAGGACAGGACAGCATCACACCACAGATAACAGTTCAAAGATAACGGTGTGTCATAGGCCTCTTTTCCACTGCAGGGCCAAACGATTCTGAGTTCCAGTGGCTTTTCCACAAAGACATAATTCAACATGGATTGCTCAAAAACGGGGCTCAGCACAGTTGGGGCACAGAACCATTCAGTGGGATGATGCAACAACATAGCTCTTCACTGATTGGTTCCCCGTTTATGTCGATATTGTGCCACCACATCCTGCTGTGTTATTTTAAAAACCAAAAACAATCAAATAAGTTTAGTTTGCTCACACAGACACTAAATAAATGGAAGCAGTGCACTATTTTAATCCACCGCTCAATAACTGTCAAAGCTTCAATCCAACACCAATTTCTAAATATTAAACAGCAAGAGTAGCTGGTTAGCATTAGCTTAGCTTGATATAACTGTTGAGAGCAGCCTTTAGGCATACAAGAAACATCAATGCTACATTATGATTAATACCACTGTCATAAGAGAAACAAAAAAATTAAAAGGGGTTTTCCTAAACACATCGGCTGATGATTCTTTTCAAAAACTTGATATAGCCAGAGTTTTAACAAATGGACATAAAGCATTTTATATAAAGTATATATACTTTTGGATATTTAAAGTATTTCTCTGAGCAGTGTGTTTTGTCTACAAAAATTAAAAAATATAAAAAAAACAAAAAAGTAAAGTAAAAGTAAGAATGTCAGTAAAGTTATGGATATCTTGGTGAGAAGAATACAGACCTGATTCTTCTTCTCCTTGCTACAAAAACCTAACAAAAATACAACCCCATTCCCAAAAAAGTTGGGAAGCTGTGCAAAATATAAATAAAAACAAAATGCAATGAGGTGCAAATTATTTAAACCCTATATTTAATTGAAAATAGTACAAAGACAACATATTAAATGTTGAAACTGAGAAAGTTTATTTTTTTGGAAAGTAAATGCCCATTATGAATTTGATGCCAATAACACGTTTCAAAAAAGTTGGGATGGGGGTAACAAAAGACTGGTAAAGTTGTGTCATGCTAAAAAAACACCTGGTGGTTATTGGCAACAGGTCAGTAACATAATTGGGTATAAAAAGAGCATCCCAGAGAGGCTGAGTCTTTCAGAAGTAAAGATCAGAAGGGGTTCACCACTCTGTGAAAGACTGCATGAGCAAATAGTGCAACAATTCAAGAATAACGTTTCTCAACGTAAAATTGCAAAGAACTTTGCTTTTCATCATCTACAGTACATAATAACATTCAAAGATTCAGAGAATCTGCAGAAATCTCTGTATGCAAGGGACAAGGCCAAAAAACAGTATTTGCTGGCTGTGATCTTTTGGGCCCAGCACTGCATTAAAAACAGACATGATTCTCTAGTGGAAATCACTGCATGGGCTCAAGAACACTTCAGAAAAACACTGTCTGTGAAAATAGTTCATCTCTGCATCCACAAATTCAAGTTAAAACTATAAAACTCAAAGAAGAAATCATACATAAACAGGATCCAGAAACGCTGTCACCTTCTCTGGGCCCAAGCTCATTTAAAATGGACTGAGGGAAGTGGAAAAGTGTCCCGTGGTCTAATGAAACAACATTTGAAATTCTTTTTGGAAATCATGGACGCTCTGTCCTCTGGGCTAAAGACCACTCAGCTTGTTATCAGTGCACAGTTCAAAAGCCAGTATTCATGATGGTATAGGGGTGCATCAGTGCACATGGCATGGGTGACCTGCACATCTGTGAAGGCACCATTGATGCTGATCGATAGATACATGTTTTGGCAACATATGCTGCCATGCAGATGATGTCTTTTTCAGGGAAGGCCTTGCTTATTTCAGCAACACACTGCCAAACCACATTCTGCACATATTACAACAGCATTGCTCCATATTAAAAGAGTCCAGGTGCTAAACTGGCCTGCCTGCAGTTCAGATCTGTCACCACTGAAAACATTTGGCACATTATGAAATGAAAAAAAGGAGACCCCAAACTGATGAGCATCTGAAATCCTATATCAAACAAGAACAGAAAACATTTCACTTTCAAAACTACAGCAATTGGTCTCCTCAGTTCCCAAACACTTACAGAATGTTATTAAAACAAGAGGTGATGAAACACAGTGGCAAACATGCCCCCATCCCAACTTCTTTGGGAACGTGTTGTTGGCATCCCGGTAAAAATGTATTTTTCAAAAACAATAAAATTTCTCAGTTTCAACATTTGATATGTTGTCTTTGTACTATTTTCCTTTAAACATATGGTTTACATAATTTGCATATCATTGCATTTTATTTTTATTTACATTCTGCACAGCGTCCCAACTTTTTGGAAATGGGGTTGTACAAATAAAAAATAACATACTATAAAGTAAAAACAATGGTAAAAATATTGCAATGTTTTGGTGAACTTGTTAGGAGGTTCTTGCACTTCATCGCAATTATTTGTTTTATCCTATCAGCAGTACTGGTTTAATTTAATAAAGTATTGATTATATAAACCAGGTAATAGATGGTAACTGTAAATATTAAAGGTCACAAACAGAACAATCACAGTGCATTGTTTATTTGTTTATATTGGTGTGATTTTTGAACAAATAAATGCCGGGACCTGAGAAAGCCACTCAGTTCAAAATGTTTATCCAGAAACAAAGCACAGTGGATCAGTGTGTCAGTGGTTAGCTGTGTCAGGTAGATATATTGTCGTCTCTCATCTCATTGTAGTGTAGTATGACACATTCTGTTGGACGTAAATTAAAATAAATTTTTTTGCACAGTACCCTCAACAATGCAAAAGGTGGGGAAAGACAGAGAGAGAGAGTGAGAGAGAGAGAGAAAGAGAGAGAGAGAGATTTGAAAGAGGTATGCCAAGTGAAAGTGTGTGCCGACTGAGAGTGCATGTGAGAGCACTGGAAAACAGACAAGGAGCAAAGAGTCATCAAGATAACCCTCCTACAGGCGGATCCTGTGGGAAGATAACTCTCTCTGCCAGGCCTGAGAACACATACTACATTGCACACTTACATACTGATCTAAGAACAGTATCTGACCCCCTGACCTCTAATCTTAATCACTGTTCTAAAATCAGCACAGAGGCCTGTAGTCTGATCTCTGTTAAACTGGAGTTACAGTTATCGTACAGTTATCAAGATACTCGAAAGTGAAGGTCAAATTAGTGTTTCACATATTTGAAATCCCTGGTAAGATCTGCCAAAACCTTCTAAATAGGTTGCAGCATCTGGCTCAAATAACTTATAAAAAATGTTATTTTGCAGGCTGCTCTGGTTACTGCGCTTATGCAGATCTCCACAATGGGGGGGGGTTGCCACTAATGCCACAATATCATCAACACTTCCCCGCTTGCAACATAACCAGGAGGCTGACTGGCTTTTTTATTGAAAGGTGGGGCTTTCTCCGTAAATGGGCGCCATGTTGAGCGTTATGAGCCTTCCCATTCACATTTTAACCAGGGAATGGTCTCTTTTATAACGACTCTGCCTTAAGGCAGCAGAGTTAAATGAAGCTAAAGGCTGTGAAGCTAAAGGCAGTGGAGCGAAATGAAGCTAAAGGCAGTGGAGCTAACTGAAGGCAGTGGAGCTAATGGAAACTATATGAAGCTAAAAGCAGTGAAGCTACCTAAAGGCAGTAGAGTTAAATGAAGCTAAAGGCAGTGAAGCTAACTGAAGGCAGTGGAGCTAATGGAAACTAAACAAAGCTAAAGGCAGAGGGGCTAACTGAAGGCAGTGGAGCTAATGGAAACTAAATGAAATTAAAGGTAGAGGAGCTAAAGGTAGTGGAGCAAATGGATGTTAAAGGCAGTGAAGCTAAATGAAGCTAAAGGCAGTGAAGCTGAAGGCACTGGAGCTAAAAGAAGCTAGCAGTGAAAAACTAAAGGCCGGGGAGCTAAGCAAAGCTAAAGACAGTGGAGCTGAACGAAGTGGAGCTAATGACAGTAAAAGTAACTGCTGTAAAGCTAACAGCACTGTAGCTGTGAGCGTATCCTCTCCAGCTCCTCGGCATTCAGGAGTCACAGTAATCCCTGAGCAGATATGAGCAGCTCCTGATACTTGACAGAGCATTCCACAGATAAACACATAGACCGCATTATATGAATGTCTTACAGAAATGATGAGACTAAATTACACAAAGATATTCAATAAATATTCAGTAAGTATTCAGTTAAGTCCAAGTATATATGTGTAAACCCTAAGCACTGTTTACATGTCTCTATAAACTCAATATAAGTGCGTGTGATTCATACAGTTCTGTTGTTGCTAAAGTAATTCTACTCAAATCAAATCGTGACGCTCTCCACCAAGCTCTGCCTTCTTTTCTCAGCCCTCCAATCACTGCTTAGCAACCGCTGCTGTCCGCCACTGCCTTCGGCTTTTATATAATTACTAGCACACCAGTGTTTGAATCTGAAATTCCAGCTGCGTTTAAAAGATGTAACTAGTCCAGTAGAGTAAGACATTCTTTACCCATTCAAAGCCAAAACGTCACATGAATGCATCGAGACATCTTAGATAAGACATGAATGAACCATAAACATTTTTGATGCCCACTTTGGCAATATGAATTTGCCTTCGATGATTAGGTTAAGGTTAGGTGTCGTTTTTCCTTATCTACACACATAACAGCAGTCTGATTTTATCTCAGTCATGCCGTCGTCTTTGGCTCTGCCTATCGTGAAAGCATGCCTTAACTATGACAAGCAGATTTATTGTGTTTTATCTTTATACATCTCTGCTGTTTGATTTTAAATGTGCCTGTGGTGAGCAGACACATACTTCATAGTGAAGAGGGTTGCAGTGTTGGTTGTGTTGATGTGAATCCAGTATTCCGGTTGACTGCTATTGTTTTGTATCACCATAGGGAAGAAGTATTGGAATAGGTAGGGTGATGTCTACACTGCTGTCAGGAACAGATGTCATCTAATGTAATGACATTGCAAGGCATTAGCATTTTTGTAAATTGTATCTATCGGGTTGGCCTACCCACTTTTTTACAAGCCTATGCCACTGGTTTGAACGCAATTTACAAGTCCAACATCTCTTGAATGCAGCATTAGAGAGAGAGATGTGAGAATATAAAAGAGCCCTTAGACCCTTATAAGTCTAGAGCTATTCTTGTTTTGCTATTAATTTAATTTAAACAATTATACAATACATACTGAATTACATTTGATTTCCATTCTGTATGGCCAGGTTTGAGTCTGCAACTCTTTTCTGCTTGTTTTAACATCAAAAAAATGACAAAAACAGCAAAAATGTAAAGAATGGCAAAACAAGAAAATTCAAAGTTTAAATTTGCACTTTCAACACAATTTCTTCACATGTTTTAGTGAGCTATGAGTTTATGTAAAATCACAGCATGTGTTAAATGAGAAATTCTTACTGTGCTTTTTCCAAGACAGCATAGAATAGCAGAGATTTGCTAGAAAACATGCCTCTGACAGAGCTGATGTTTGGATTGATATGCAGCTAATGTGATTGCTAATTACCCTGCTAGCAAACCAGCTACAGACCCGAAAATAGTGATGAAAAGGCCTGAAAACAGAAGAGACGTGAAGAGAAGAAACAGCAGCTCTTGGTCGTGACGTGTAACAGCACGGTTCTCACAATACACAAACATATAATGCACACACACTCAGGCAGGCATGCATGTTGCTGAAGGCAGCTGCGTGTGCTGTTTTGATGTGTTTTCCTGCAGACAGACATGCAGTTGAGCTATGAGAGTGTGTGTGGAGGACGTGCTCTGAGACAAGTCAGAGATGAAACAGCGTGGTTCAGAGCCTTTCAGCGGATCTGACTGGCACTCGCAGCTAAAACGGTTTTCATGTGCAGTTTGAAACATTTTCTTTGTGGTTTTGATTGCTTAATTGGCTTCAGGGCAGAGGGAAGACCTCAGATCAGCAGCTCCTGCTGGGTTACCATGGGAACTTCAGTACCGTCTGACACTTTCACCTCTAAACATACTTTTAAAGCGTCCACAGAGCACAGGTAACTTTATTTCACTTTACTTATTACAAATTAATTAAGCAATTTAAATAAAATTAATTATCTGATTAATCTCAGTGTAGTATAACTAATCTGAAGACTTATTAATAACTGCTCAATGATTTAGATTAAAACTAATCACTAATTTGTCTGTTTATTAATGCATGACAAGTCAACAAATTAATTAATTTATGAAAGTATTCAGTTTATTGGGGTACAATTTTAGATTAAATCATTAAACACTGAACTATTGCTAATCAATAATTATGTATTAACATATGGCTAATTAATAACTGATACATTTATTAATGCCTAAATTAATCACTAAGCTATAATTCTATGTATTTTCCGATATCTACTATGAATTATTCGGTATCTTCTACAAATTATTCAGTATGTACTGCAAATTATTCAGTATCTACTGCAAATGATTTAGTATCTACTACAAATTATTCAGTGTCTAATATGAATTATTCAGTGTCTAATATGAATTATTCAGTGTCTGCTACGAATTATTCAGCATCTACTGCAAATTATTTAGTATTCACCACGAATTTATCAGCATCTACTACAAATTATTCAGTATTTACTGTGAATTATTCAGCATCTACTACAAATTATTCACTGCCAATTAAGATTATGCAAATAAAATCTATTTGATGGCTATTCACTGTTAGCAGTATTAAACTGGTTGGGCAAATCTATTCATTTAAATTGAAACAACTATATCCAACCTTTTCTGTCTACTGGGACCTACTGAGATTAAATCAAGGTTTCAGCTGCATCTGGTTGGTCATTAATATCTCAATTGATAGAGAGCTGTCACTTAATAGGCCACTGACCTGTCGAATGAGCGGAACTGGATACTCTGGTCGCAGACAGCATCCCCCACGGTGCCCAGAAATGCAGGGGGCAGCAGGCTGGGATCCACCATGATGTCATCAGCAGGTGCGCTCACCAGGCTCCTCAGGATGTCCTTCACATTCTTACCCTTACCGTCCTTGTCCGTGACCTCTTGACCCCTCCTGACCTCTGAAGACAGGGTAGACAGGGCCTCAGACACTGCATCTGGTGCGCTTCGTGATTCAGAGTTGCCAGTGGTGACGGCAGCGCGCTCGTCTGCAACAGCAGAGTCTTTGCGACGGACAGAAACTCCATTCTCCAGGTCAGAGGTGACGCTCTCTACACACAAAGAGGACGACAGCATTCGTCAGCACAGAAAGTGAGACATGCATAAAGTGCCTGAAATCAGTCTATTAATGCCCTACAATGTTCATATGATCCACACGGTCATTCCAACAGATTGTAATACAATACTGACTAGATTTTTTTGTTTAAGAAATAATCCTTTTATTTTACACATAATTCTTAGCTCAGCCCTGTGCAAATCAGATCATATATTAACTATCTTAGCACAGTCTGTATCCTAAAGCTTAGTCCAGCAGTATGCACTCACATTTAACAAAGTAAAGTTTAGGTGTGCATGTTACCTGTGCTTCGCGTTGAATGTGAGCGCAGGACGCTGACTCTCTTATCATTGTGAGGCTCCAGAATATCTCGGTATTTGGACACCATTAGCACAGAGATGAAGTAAACTACAGCCAGGGCCAGAAACTGAGCCTGTTTACTGTCCTCCTACACAAACAACATATGAGGAACATATTAAGTACATTAAGATCACTTCATTCTCACTGAATCTAACACACCTCTTCCAGCCAATCATAACACTATAACTATAATGGCACAATAGCAAGCTACTGAAGTGACTCTTTGCCCTGTTTACATATTGTTGCTTACATCTGCTTAAATACAAGCAGATACTAAGCTGGTGGAAATTATAGAAGTATAAAGAATTGCATTTGGCTGCAGTGTTGAGCAGAGACAGTAAAGCAAACTTACAATGTCTCTGAAGACCACCGCTCTGAGGCGGTTAATGTCCATGTCCTGCAGAAGCCGGTCCACATCCCTTATAGGAGACACTCCTCCAGTCACCATGTCAACAGGACTCTGCATTTTATGTACACAGACATAGATGTTTTACTACAACTGTCAGGATTAATTGTTGACCTAAAATGTTAACTAACCCATTCAGACCTACAAGCCGTTTCTTTCAGGGCAACTTAATGAGATATCACTCCTGTACACAAGAATAGGTGATATTAGTGCAAAATACAAAAACAGAACTGAAATTTGCCCATCAAAAACCTTCATTTTATGTTCAAGTTGGAGTATTGGCACTTAAGCCTTGTTGGAGCCAGAACGGAAAAAGGCAGGAGAGATGGACTTTTTGGAGCTTGATTTCATTTTTGTTTTCCACACAAATGCCTGGTGCATCCGGAATTTAAACATCCATCTATATTTCTCTTTTTCACTCCTCCAACCAATAACATTTCCTCGACGAAAGAATATATATATGAGAGCTACGTGTCCATTTTTTACTGTTTTGTAATGGTTGATGTTTTGAACTTAAAATTTACAAGAATAAATAAATAAATATGTTTCTCCCCAAGAGCTTTAAAATGTAAGACATTGTTTTGTTTGTGCAGGATGCTATAAAAATTCTTCAGTCTCCCCTTTATTTTTAGCTCACCCATGCATTTTTTTATTCATTTGACTACATCCGGAATGAACCTCAGGTGTTTGTACTCTGGATTGAGAAATGAAGCAATGACTTTTCTAATAAACTAGAGCTTCTGACCAAAACGTAAGTTTTACAGTACCCTTTGGTGGAGTACAGAGTTTAAACAGAGTTCAGACATGTCATCGTACTTAAATTTGAGAACGAGTAACATTTAAAGCTAATTTGCATCTAATCAAACATTGAACAATGTACTATTCAAATTTACATTTCATTTAATAACATTACACTATGGGCTGGTTTCCCAAACAGCTTATTCCTGGACTACACTTCCTGTTAATCTCTAAAATTCCAGGCTTATTCCATACTAAGTATTATAATACAGTACTTTAATAATTTAGTTTAACAACTACATGGACCACAGTGCAAGCTGGCTGAGCTTCTGTTATAGAAGTGGGCAGTAAAACTTTGGACCTGATGGAAGGTCCTGGCCATTTAAAGGGTTAACTGGGAATCTACTTGGGTTAATTAGAATGCCAATTAGTCCAGGACTAGGCTTAATCCCTATCTGGGAAACCGATCCCATATGCTTTATTTCTAAGAGAACTTAAAAATTAGCATTGTAAAATATAAATAAGAAGCTAAAAAGCATTTGCTAAGGGAGGGGAGGTGGGCAACTTTCTTGAAGTCCAATTCAAACGTTTTGCGTTCCAACTTCAGCCCAAGGGGGCAGCCTTCCTCTAAAGAGAATGTGCAACTTGTAGGATTTTGCCTGAAAAGACTAAACTTCTCTAATTTTATACCTTATCTGATCTTCTTGGACCAGACTTGTATTGATAACTCTGCACCATATCCTAAAGGAAATGCTTACCATAAACAGAGACAAAAATAGACATTTTCTATCCACTACTTAGCCTAACGCTAAAATCCCCCACTCCTCCATCGATATTCAGTCAATAGCAGTGAAAACACTGTCCCATTAGGACAGTTATAGCAGGCTTGGCTGAGGGAAGGTGTTTCTATTGGCTGTTTCCACGCTGAGAGAAGTGAGAGCGTGATACAGAGCATTAACTCAGCAGTCTCTCTGAACAGCTGAATTATAGATGAGCTCAGGGCTTTACACTTTCTGGAAATAAAAATGCCATCCACTGAAATAGCACTACGCTCAGCATGCTAACGGTAATCCCTGCAACTTAAGATGGGGAAAAGACAAAAAGACACACTGTTTAATCATTATCAGTACTTTTAGATGTGCTTTCACAAAGATTACATCACAAAAAGTTCTATAACTACAATATAACGTCTTCCTTGTTGCTGTCTTACATATTTGATAGTTATACAGTCAGTATTTTGTTTCAGTTCAATAGAAATCACCTATTGCAATTTTACATTACACATCTGTGTAGTTTAAGTACCAGTGGAAATGTTTTATTATGACATGAATCTGATGAAAAGTTATTTTTGTGCATACAATCTTGTTTAAAATGTGGGCTTACTTTGTCTTTTATTTAACTTATTGGACGTCAGAAAAAATAAATATGGTGACATATCGTATATCATAAACCTTTTGAAGTATTGTAATATGACATTTTGGCACATCACTAATACGACATATCACATAATATCACATTTTGGCATATCACTCATGATACCGTACTGCATTCTGCCACATCATATCACATTTCATTGTGTGGTATTGTATCATATTGTGTCATATATCATTTTCTATTTAGCTGTATCATACTATATATTATGGGGTGATATTGTATCATGTTGTGTTCTGTCCTACTGTATCAGATTGTATTGTTTCATACCGTATCATGTCGTATTTTGCCATATTGTGTCATATTTAACTGTGAGGTATTGTATCATATTGTATTGTGTCATATTACATCATATCATCATGATGTTATTCGCGATAACACATGACCTTGAGTGTTCTATTGCTTTTATACAACAGTTAAATAAATTAAGTAATAAATAAATAAATTGGGCCATGAACATGGCATTTAATATGTTTTAATGTTAGCAGTTCCTTCCTCCAAATTAGGGCTGGGCAATTAATCGAAAAGTAATCAAAACCAACATTCAGAACCTCTAACCCACGTTTTGATCTTGTCCATGTCGGTTATTTCGATAATTCTGTTAATCCTTTCCCCACTCTGTGTGTTCATGTATTGTCCCCTTAAAAACATACTACCGTGCGAGAAGTCACGTGACTCCACCACGTCCAGTCTGCGACATGGAAGCTAAGGCACAGCAGGTAAAAGTGACCCAAATGTAATTTTCTCGCCAAATCCAATTTTTTGGTTTGGCTGTTCACATTATCTTTTAAATGTGTCCTGTACGCGTCATTAGTCTGAACAGATGACCCGCGTGCGCAAAAGAACAGTGCTTCACGTGGCTCATCCAGAGGTAAATAATCATGACTATGAACGAACTCAAGTCGCTCCTGGAGCTTTCAGTCTCATCTTCACCAGCATCACAGGAGCAATCATGAAGCTTCACTGACTGACTGCTGGGATTTTCACCCAGAATGTGTTTGAGCTTGCCATGAAAAGGGTTTGGTCACTTCGTTGGTTTGTGTCCTCGGATTCTTTAAACTTTGCTTTCAGACTTTTAACTGTTCTTTGACGCAGCAGCCTCGCTCTCCTACGGCCACGTTCGGCCATTTCTGTCTAAATCTCTTCAAACACGGAGGTGTTTTATGTAAGTCTCTTTTAATTTTTGTATAGAAATATCACCTCAAATGTTTACTAGGTCTCAGTAGCGTGAAATTATGACGACTGTCGAGTTGGATTGACATAAAAGCCACGTGAATGCCGATCTGGCTGTTGAGACGATTTACATTAAGATATGCAGAACATATTTACAGTACAAACCTTGTCAGTGAACTATGAGGGCAAAAAAACAAACAAAAAAAAAACAAAAACAAAATAATTGTTCATTAATCATAATTGAGGTAAAACATTCAATTAATCGTGATATTGATTTGAGGTCATATCACCCAGCACTATGCCAAATTATAGTTCCTTAACAAGCAGCTTGTTGCGATGTCTGCACAGTATGCTGTAAGCCTCACCTTTTGAAGTACAGACTGAGCCATAAAACTGCCGCAATATCAAGTTTAGCTCAGTGTTGTCATTTTTTGCTAGATCAATATTAATGTTGTTTTGTTCAAGCCGGTCTGTAAAGCATCTTACTGCCCATTTTGTTTGGCAAATGGTATTCGGCTCATTTCTGCCTAATTCCAGGTTGTTTAGGTGTTCTTCTGTCACAGCTGCCATCTGAAAAGATTGCTTAGTGGTAATGACAGTTTCGGAATTTAGTGTAGTCTCATCTTCAGAGTCTGACCAAATCAACTGTAGGTCAACTGTAATCTTAAAACTATCCATTTTCTGTTTGTGCGCAAAATAAGAAGTAAAAACGTTCAAATGGCTTTAGCATCTCCCACAGCTGTCAAAGTTGTTGCTTAGCAATGGCGTCTCAGCGGAGTGATACCGTGTTTGTGAAAAAACTGTGCTGTTATGGCAAAATAACAGCATGGTTAGAACTCTTCTCAACCAATCAGCTTGCGTGGCTGGAACTAACTGTTGTATAATATATAACATTGTCTTGTGTCGTGTTGTAACGTTTGGTACTATATTGCATTTAACGCATGGTACTATAGCATTACTGCATTGCATTGTAGTGTATCGTATCGGTGTATTATGGCTAGCGTGTTTGTTCATTGTTAGATCAGGGCAATGTTGAATACTCTAATTAACTGTATGGGAAATATCTATATGTTAACATATTGTTAATATTATATCTATATGTTAACATATTGTTAATATGTTAATATATTAAACATAAAGCCTATTTTCAAAAATGAGACACTAATGTATTCTATCAAACCAAATTTAAATTTTGGGAA
>NW_023494796.1:11884288-11984738 GCF_904425465.1 Colossoma macropomum | reverse complement strand
TCACAGATGTGCATGTCGCCCATGCCATGTGCACTAATGCCCCCCTATACCATCATGAATACTGGCTTTTGAACTGTGCACTGATAACAAGCTGAATGGTCTTTAGCCTGGAGCACACAGTGTCCATGATTTCCAAAAAGAATTTCAAATGTTGATTCGTCAGACCACAGGACACTTTTCCACTTCCCCTCAGTCCATTTTAAATGAGCTCGGGCCCAGAGAAGGTGGCAGTGTTTCTGGATCCTGTTTATATTTGGTTTCTTCTTTGTGTTTTAGAGTTTTAACTTGCATTTGTGGATGCAGCGACGAACTGTTTTCACAGACAGTGTTTTTCTGAAGTGTTTCTGAGCCCATGCAGTGATTTCCACAACAGAATCAACGTCTGTTTTTAATGCAGTGCCGCCTGTGGGCCCAAAAATCATGGACAGCAAATACTGTTTTTTTGGTGTTATCCCTTGCATACAGAGATTTCTCCAGATTCTCTGAATCTTTTAATGTTATTATGTACCGTAGATGATGAAAAGCAAAAGTTCTTTGCTATTTGATATTGAGAAACGTTATTCTTGAATTGTTGCACTATTTGCTCATGCAGTCTTTCACAGAGTGGTGAACCCCTCCTCATCTTTACTTCTGAAAGACTCAGCCTCTCTGAGGTGCTTTTTGATACCCGATCATATTGTTCACCTGTTGCCAATTAACCGCCAGGTGTTTTTTTAACATTACACAACTTCACCAGTCTTTTGTTGCCCCTGTCACAACTTTTTTGGAACATGTTGGCATCAAATTTAAAATGGGAATATATTTTTCAAAAAAACAATAAAATTTCTCAGTTTCAACATTTGATATGTTGTCTTTGTACTGTTTTGTACTATATTTCAATTAAATTTAAATGATTTGCAAAATTGCATTTAGTTTTTACATTTTGCACATCATGCCAACCTTTTTGGAAATGGGGTTGTAATAGAATTATCATGCTTACTTATAACTCTGCAGTCACTGTAAAACTGATACATACATTTTCACCTATATTTTAATATCTGTTACAAGCTTCAAATAAAACATAAGGAATGATTTTTACAAGCTTCACATGTTAACATGGAATCTAGAAAGGCCAAAAAACGTTCATCTGCATTGCTGTTAGCTTGCCGTTAACATACTACTATTGAGGTACTAATAGAGCTTAGTTATGCTAGAGGTGCTTTTTTAGAGACCATTTTTCTTGATTTTTTAACTGAGTTCTGATATTTAAAGTCTTCTCTGAAGTCTAGCTGTGAAAGTCTCAGCACCACAGTGGTACTGGAATCACTAAAATATGTTTGTTGGGCTGATGTGGGAATCAAATAATCAAAACCTATTTCAAACAGTTACAGCTATGTTTAATTGTCATCTACATACAATTCATTTATGTGATTAATGGAATACATTAGACAGAAAACCTGAGCGTATAAAAAATAACAAGCATCACCAAGTAGTTCAGGCTTTCTGTGCACATTGTGTCAGTGCTTGTGTAAAACTGGCTTTAGCAGACCAGCTGATGTAATGAGGAATGGCTGCATTACTTGCTCTGTTAAAACAAGACATATAGCATACATGCTGTTTCTTACCTAGAACATTTTCTGATTAATATTAATAAGTAGTTAAATGCATTCCTTTTGGAGCCTAAAACTATTCAAGTACTTCTTGTATTAAAAAAAATAAATAAAAAAATTAAAAACTAAACTAAAAAAAAACACCCAAGACCTTGATTTGAGCTATTGTTCTGAGGCGGCCAATGTCATAATCATCAGTGTATTTGCTTCTTCTGTGAGTGTTCTTAATGTTTTGGCTCATGTGTATGTATCTGCACCTATTCAGCATACAGCTGTTCATTTAGCTCCACATCTTCACATGGAAGTTACTAGGGCTGTTTCAGCACAGACTGCTTTTTTAATGATGAGGTGTATTTTAGAGATGAAACGATATTAAAATTTCATATCACGATTATCATGACCAAAATTATCACGATTATCAGTATTATCGCGATATTGTTCAAATGTGTTGAAAAGTAAAATAAATTAAAAAATAAATACTGATACACAAACTGAAACTCGTTTCACCAACTTTTATATTAACACAAATAGAATTGGCAGCAATATGCACTTTTTGTTTGCATAAACATAAAAAAATAAGGTCAATACATTTTTAGTATTACTTTTGTATTACTTACAATACTTGTAATACTCTGTAAACAAAAGAATAGCAAATGTATTATTATTACTGTTATTATTATTACTGTTATTATTCTTATTATTACTGTTGTAATTATTTTATTATTATTATTATTATTATTATTATTATTAATTACAATAACTAGGGATTTCCCTGCATAGAGAATTAAATCTGGACCAACTCTGAGGTGGGTCTTAATGGAAAATGACTACTTCTAAGACGTGCTGCACTCGGGGGATTTCTGTCCGAACTGCAGCTGCAGCATTATTGTGCCGTTGTGGCGCTGAACCCCTAATCAACACAGTGCACCAGGAGAAACAGCCAAAATCACAGAGGAACTGCGTGACCGCGCTGTGAGCTGCAGACAGTGTAGAACTCACACAGTGTGTCTTCACCTGTGGAGCTGCTTCTCTAAAAGCATTTTAAAACTAAAACATAACTTAAAATTAACGCGCATCTGAGCTGCGGCAGAAACACTCCTGAAGTTTAATCTCTGAAACTCTGGTCTTCCTAAAAGCAGCACACAGCGTTTACTCACGCGAGGTCCCGTCTCAAAGCACACTATCTTCCCTATGTAGTGCACTTCGTGGATCATGAAATAGCAAATCCTTCACCCAAAGAGTGCGTGAAAGTCATCTATAATCAACATTAACAACAGGTTACAAATTCCCTATTTAAAACTCAGCTGCTGGTTAATGATGACCGTGTTTGAACAGTAGCGCCCTATGTAGGGGACACTGAGTGATTTGAGACGGTGTTATTCTCCTCTCAGACAGTAAACACTGCAAGCGGGACGAGAAAGGGGAGCTATGCAGATTGAACTTCTGCAGCGTCTCGTTAACTCAGAGCTCATTTTGGAGACTCTGCTCCACAGAAATGTGTTAAAAGCTTTAGTATCGATTCACAGTTTTTTTTTACTCAAAGCTTCATTTTATATTATTAACGAACCATAAACATAAGTTAAACCACACAAACCATGACATTTGTTCTATTTCGAAGTCCCCACGGACTTCTCCGTTAAAGTTAACCTTGCATTCTTGCAAGTAGCGGGTGGTGGTCGCGAAGATGACTCGTAAGGTTTGATGTGTTGCCCCCTTTCGCCGCTATTTTCTTTCGGCCTGTTCTGCAGACAGGGTGGTCATCTTCAATTAGCTTTCCTTCTGCACCGTTATAAACCCAAAACATGACCAAACGTCAGACTTGGTCTTCTTAGAAGGCTGAAATATCTCAGAATCTCCGAGTTTTCACACCGCGGTAATCGACCGCGGTTTTAACGATACTTTAAAGTTCAAACGGTACTACTAACCGTCATTAATTTTACCGCGGTTTACCGTGAAACCGGTAACCGTTTCAACTCTAGTGTATTTAAAAAGAGTAACTTTATAGAAGAAGGCAACAACACTCTTAACTTTTAGTATAAGTTGATGTTGTAGTATCTATGAGTTCTCTGTGTGCTCTGTTTTGCAGGTCTGTTTTGCAGAGTTGGGATGTTTAAATTGAGGGGCCCTCTGGTCAAAAGGCCCCATAGGGAGTGGGCCTCACTCTTTCCCTTCTTCTCTAATTCCAAATAGACGAGATCCCTTTAAAAAGAACCATATGTTCTGTCTCCTGTTTCAACAAGTACCATATATAAGCAGTTGGGATATTCTGTGCTGAGAGGGGACACTTTAGAATTGGCACGGATCCTCTCTCAGGTACTTTATAGTGCTTGACATGATACTGTTTTACTCTGTAATAAACATCTTATACAAGTAATGCGGTGTCAGCGGAGTCTCCTTCAACATCTTCACATCATTGCTATTTAATAAACAACAATGAGACACAATACAGACCAATCAGCACAGTTTACATATATTATGTCAAAGGCACACTAACAAAAATAGCCTGTTGAAGTGCAAAACAAAGAAGCTGAGAAATGACCAAATAAATGATCAAGTGCTTTAGTACATAAAACTACACAAATGCCAAGTGGACTTTGTGGATATAATGTAAAATGTAGAAAACTGGCTCTTTAAAATGTGAAAACATTGGTGCAGCACATTTCAGTAGCAAAGCGAGCCACATACAGGGCTGCACAGCATCTGCTCAGTGAGTGACCTGCATTCAAATGATTTGTAATGCCGCACATCAACTGGATAAAACCAGCGCGAGGGCTGCGTTCTGCCTTTTCCCGCGAAGATTCAGCGACAGGTTAGAGTCATATTATATTAAATATGTTTAGTAAGTTAAATAAACCTGTAAACCGAGACATTGATTTAAAACGGGTGTGTTTTATGGTTGTGACTACTGTTTTCACATTAAGGTCGTAGTGGGCGTAACGTTACATTAATTAGTGTGCTGATGTTAAATTTGTCTGATTTTCTTTTTAATCTTTTGCTGGTTGTTTGTAAAAGCTGACTTTCGACCATGAATATAAACAGAAGCGCAATATCATTTAGAGCTTTCCACTTTTTCAGGGATTAGAGAGATTTTTTACAGAACATGATCGGAAATCGGATCAAAACAGTCTTCAGTTCTTCTGTTTTAAACGCGGCTGTCCGGTTGATGGTGTTAGTGTTTCCTACTGGTTAAAGGTGACTGTGGTAGTGTTCAGTTCACTAGTTAGTGTAATTGCGTTAATAACGTTGTTGTCGGTTCTGTTTAGCGATGTTTGTCGTAGAGATTTCGGTTCATAAATGAATGTCGTTCCCGCTGCGCTGTCGGAGCTGCGCCGCGTGCTGTGTCTGCTCGAGCCGCTCTCTGTCTCCACTGCAGCGCCTTAGCTGTGCTGCTCCGTGGGAAGCGGTGTTTGTAGGTGTCGAGATGTTTGGACTGTCAACCAGTAGCTGCATATAATCTCGGACATATTGCCTGGTGATCTTGTAACAGCCGAGTACAAGTGTTTAATGGTTTTTCGTCCGAGGCGCGTCCAGTGCCGAGTGTGGTAAGTTAGCGCTAATGCTAATCAAGTTAGCCTGTCACCCAGCTAGCTAAAGGTTTTTCAGTAGTAACGGTTCCTCATACCTGCTGTCTGGCTGGCTTCCTCATCATTAAACTCACCTCATGAGTTTTTTTGATATATTACTAAAAAACCGTGATGAACAGCCAGTAGGAAGGCCAGGCCAACGTTGTGGTCAACATTAGTGTCCTGTTTGAAAGATCTTAGCGAAAAGTAAGCTAACGCTAACGTTCAATCTGAAATAGCTAAGCTAGCGGACTGGTTGCTGTGTTTCACAGATAAACAGTGCAACATTTTCCGTTAATAATTGTATGTTCTTTAACTGAATGTGAGAAATCTGAATAAATATGACCGTGATTTATTTAGTGTTATTTATTGTGTAGGCCTGATGTAAAAGTTACAAGCTGCTGAGGGAGAGAGAGAGAGAGAGAGAGAGAGAGAGAGAGAGAGGCACATAGCGCTGAAGTAGGAAAAATAGCACCTCAGTTCAGAGTAAAGCTACATGAAGAAAACTAGTTTCTTATCCCTGCATTTCAGTTTATTGTAAATGTGTATTGAATGGTAGGATATATGTAGGGTCTCTATGTCACCTCAGTCACATTCCTGTTGTCTGGCTATTAACTTACATGCTTTTTGTTGTATTGCTTGCATTTAAATCGTTATAGTTTAGTTACTGTTAGCCGTAAATGCGTATGAACTGTTATGATAGCTATACTGAAAAGGTGTAAGCTGTTTACAAATTGTAGATACCAGAATTTTGAGTTCTGAAATTTTATGAACATATAACAGAAATTTTTTCCCAGTGTTTAAATGTAGTTTTATTTTTCCACAGTAGTGTCATGAAAAAAAATGTCCACAAGGCGAGTTTGTCCAGCCAAGGAGGCTAAACATTACATCTTATTGAAAAAAGACAGGAAAGGACTTGAGCAACGGTACATTGATGATCACAAAGGTATGACGGAAGAATACTGAACATAATATTTGTCATTCTTTTATTACTGTAAGCATTGTCTTCCAGTTGTGCTGTAAGTAATAGTTTTTAGTCTGGTTGTTCGGTTTATTATGAACTAGTTTTGACTTGATAAAGGTAGTTGTCAGCTCTAGTTAGTAAGGATGAGCTTATTTTTATCTTCAAATCACTGTTGTACAATGTTGCATCCAAATAAAATTGCAATGTTTGGGACACAATTAAATATTAAAGAACACAACTAAATGTTTTTTAAAATGGGCTCTAAAAGAATCAGTAGCAGTATTTAAATTTGTCACATGACATCTTTTAAATCTGATGATGCCTTTGTCGTAAACTGCGGCTCCTTTTTATGACAATTTTAAAATTGTGCTTCCACTCAGTAGCCACTTTTTGAGCTCAACCTACCTTATATCTCCACTATGTAGGTGTGCAGTTGCACGGGAGCACATCCTCCATGATGGAGCATCTGAAGAGGAAACTCGTCGGCCCGAAGATTCATCTCGGTAAGATATGCGGCGTCCCCGCATACTAGCTCACTAAATAGTGTATAAAAATTGCGCATATACCATTAGAAGTGCACTCATTAGTGTGGTATGCAAAGTACAGAAGTGTGTGGTTCGGGACGCCGCGATAGTTGTGCTACTGAGCTAGTTAGCTAATGTTAACGCTAAAAGCCATCCTACTTCATGTTGTGAGCTGAGTTGTGACATTTGTATTTTGAAATGCATGTTCTCTGGTATCGTTAATGGAGCTCGAGCGTTTACGAACAGTTTCCTGTTTTCCATGAACGCTTGGCACCACTCGCTAACAGTTTAGATAGCTGGATAAAGGGTTACCGTTGAAATGAAGACTTTACACAAAATCGTTCAAATTTAACTGTTCATAGAGACGTTTGCCACAAACATTCGCCACTTTCCCATCCGCTCTATCAGAGCACGTCTCCTCTGCTGAGGGGAGCATCCATTCTCAGAGGAGAGCGAGTCTCTCACAGGAGCACAGAGAGACGCTGACTTTCCTCCGTTTAATAATAAAGATCTATGATTGTAGAATTTAGTTGCATTTAGTTTAGACAGACAGCAGAAAGCACAGAGCACAGACTGTACTGTTTATATTTAACATGTAAATTTAGATTTTTTTTTATTTACTTGATTAAAGAAAAACTGTGTTATATTTTATTGCTGCTACTTTTTGCACATCCTTGGTTATAAATTTTGACAGGAAAAGTACAGGAGTTTTATTTTTTATCTTTTGTATTAGCAGGAAAGTTAATTAAAACAGTGAATTCTTGAAAGTTATTCATCTTTATTGTGTCCATTGTTAGTTAGCAAATACATAAAACAACCTCCAGCTAAATTTAAAAGCCAATAACTGCATAAGTTATTTGGTAGTTATTCATAATCCGAATAATCGATTATTCGTTTCAGTAATCGATAGATTATTTGACTATCAAATTAGTTGTTTGTTGCAGCCTTACAGTCAACTCTACCCTATTCTTCATTAGTCAGGTTCTGTTGACATGACCGCTGCTGTCCAAATATTATCTGGGTGGTGGTCTATTCTCAGCACATCAGTGACACTGATATGTAAATGTGTGTGGTGCTGATGTTTCAGGAGTTTTTGCACACGTCGGTGTCACTGCAAGGTTGAGAGTGGACCACCACCTGAAATATCCAGCTCTGTGATCTGCGTGACCACTGTTGAAGAGCTAGAGAGGGGCTCGCCAGTTCCAGTCCTGGAGATCTGCCGCCCTGGAGAGCTCCAACACACCAGACTGTAATATTGAGACTCTGAAACTGGATTACATGTGCAGTTTTAGGGCTTCAACTAAATTCATGAATAATTTAAATAAATAATGATCTTTTAATCTTTTCTTTCTTAAATTATGACTATTACAAAAATTGCAGCTGATTAAAACAGCTCACCAGACACTTTCTCCCCCTCTCCCATGACAGATTTGTGAAATGTTCCACTGTTTGGTGAGTGTTTGTCATAAGGATAGTTTAAAACAGCAGTTAACCACCCAGGAGCAAAAATCAGCCTTCAAACTTGAAAGAAATAACGATTTGACCTTTATCGCTATATGTATTGATATTGAATGATATTAATTTTGTTTATCGTGATAACATTTTTTGCCATATCGCCCAGCTGTATTTGGAGTGTGCAAGTTCTCATTCTGAATCGTCTGTAATGTAACCGTCCTGTAGCTTTGTCATTTTTAGGGAGTGCAATAGTATCTGCAGGTGTTGAGCTCCAATCATCTGTGCTCAGGCATTTTGTTAAATTAACAATACAATCATTTAGAAAACATACTTTTTTACACTCTTTGTTACACGTTTTTAAGACTTGGTTTCAACTAGAGGTGGGACATGTTGCAAAAATATAGCTTGATAGTTGGAAATATTTCCCAATGTACAATCTGTATTACAGTATTTGTTAATTCTGAAGTTCGCTAAGTAATTAATTTTTATGCTTTTTCTAATCACCGGTAGTTACACATTTAAAAATCAGTGTCTACAAAGGAGTACCGTATTTTTAATCAGCATTTCACATACTGCACTGCACAAAGTCCATATAAACCAAACCAGTTATGCTTTCTTTTTGTAGTGAATCTATTGATAATGACAGTATGCTCAAACTGCAATTATTGATGCATCACAGTACCTTAGATATTGTCATATTTTTTATCTCTCATTTTAACATTAGTTACTTTATCACCATATCACTCAGACCCTATCTGAGGAGCACAGCAAGATTCCTCATGAGACCCTTGGGAGTTCGTCTCATGCCAGACAGGTAATTGGAAGAATATTTATCAAAATATTTCATGGGCTGGCTTTAAGAATTACATATATAATTTTATCGATGTTCAATCAGTCCAGAATTGGGACATTTTTACATGCAGTAAATACAGACAGAATGGGTGCATGGAGGCTTGAAGTTCCTAGGTTCTACGTGGAGTGTGCAAGTTCTCATTCTGACTCTGTAACGTAACTGCCCAGTGTATTTGAGTTCCTAGGTTCTACTGTGTGCAAGTGTGCAAGTCCAGATAAACTGAACTAGTTATGCTTTCTTTTTGTAGTGAATCAAACAGTTAATCAGTGTTCTTCAGGTACTATTGATAATGACAGTATGCTCAAACTGAAAAAGTGTTACTGTTAAGTTTGATCTCAGCCTAAGATGCAATAGGTTACGTAAAACATTCTGAAAACAACATTACTCCATCATACCCTGGTTTCTCCTGATTTGTACAGCACTTTCACTTTTTTTCTCACATCACCTTCCACTGATCTGGCTCTGAGCGACTGTCCAAAACTCTCCCTGGATTTAAAGCTGAATTTACTGCTCCCCTGCTGAAAAGTAACATTATCTCAGCATAAAATTCTGATGTAACTGTCAGTCTTTTTGTGAAGATTTCACAGGGCTATGAAATCTGACTGCTGTAAAAAAATCTGAAATGGTTTACTTGACAAAACTGATTTAGCTGAGTCAGCGTCATTGACGCTAGCATTGTTCACATCTGTGTTAATTAGCTGATGTTCTCCAGAATAAGGAGAAGGTCTGTGTATGAGATAAATATACCAGGAAAACACTAATTTGGTAGCTTTCCGCCGGTTTAAGTGGGACCAAGAGTTCAGGGGGAAACTGTATAAGGATCACAGCCTATGTTATCGACTTTGTTGAGGTCACGTTTTTCTCTTCCAAAGTAAAGTAAGTAGTTTTAGCCATCTTTTACTACTAGTTACATCCGTGTGGACCAGCGAAGACAGAAATTCAGTCCCAAATATGGCAGCCACAGCAGAAAAGTCACGAGATTTAACCCCTAGGATATGTTCATATTCGTTTTTTAGTTTCTGAAAAGGCATGTTTTTGTCTTGTGTGTATGGAGTGTTTCATTTACATATGTGTATAATTTCATTATTCCATTTACATTGCTTGTATGTAACAGTGCTGGGTTAAAATGATTTAAAAGTATAGATTTAAAGGAAAATATAATTTATTTTTCAGCTTTGCTTTTCTGTTGTAGTTGACGGAGAGGGCGCATCCTGCAAGATCATTCATCTTTGGCCAACCAGACGTCCAGCAGTGATGCATTAAATTCTGGAATACTTTCAGGTGAAACTTCTTCTTTGGCAAAAAATTACAAGGTAGTAATACTGTCTATATTCTACATCTTTCTGTATTCATCCATGTGCTTAGACTATAGACCGTATGGGGGGAAAAAGTATGATTTTTTATGAAATATAAATATTAAACTGAAAGACTACTTGTTCAGAAACACCAAGTATTTAAGGCTATCTGTAAAATGCTATTGAGGCTTTATGTAATTTGTATGCTTTAGCCAGTGTGGGACAGATGATTCACCGTTTCCATTAACAAACTGATAGCGATCAGTGAGGTACACACTTCTACTAATCTTTCAGCAATATATACACTACTGTTTCAAAATATTGAAATCTTTTGTCATTTTATATGCAATAACCTAATAAATAAGTATATATTTAAGTAAATACATTTAGCTTTCTGCTGTCAAAAGTAAAAACATTACTGGATTAATATTTGAATTCTTTTCTGTTTGAAATATTTTCCAATAAACTTAGTTTATTGTCAGACAGGTCTTAGAAAGTGAAAAATCAGTCAATCTATTGAAATTTGCATTCAAAGAAAATGTTCAGTACAGCTTCTGTGATGTGTTGTACACAAAAAAATGACCTGATGATTCAGACGTTGCACAGTGATAAAATCAGCAATTGCTGTTTCAGTTTGCTTCTTTTGGTATTTCATTTCATGTACAACCACTTGACCCATTTGACTTATGTATCTTTAATACACAATTTTTGAATATAGACAAGAAACTATATTACAAGCAACACAGCATCTAGTGCTGTCACGATCATAATTTTTAACTGACATGTCTTTTCTTGTTCTTCATACACAACTATTTAAGTACAAGCCTAATTTGGCCAAATTGGCTACTTAGCCATCTTGTTTCCTAGCTATGTTTACTTAGCAGGTGCACATAAATATACTTGCACAAATATTTAGTTATACATAATTATGTGTAGTCAAGCATAACTAAATGTTTTTCACAAGAGAGAATATAAAGTACATATAAATAAAACTCATTCTGTCAGCATACATGCAAAAAATGTTAGAATTAGTTTTAATAAGCCCCATGATGTCTCAGTGAATGCATTTATGTGTTCATTGGAGTTTGAGCAGTTGCTGCTTTCTTTAATTTATATTTATTTGCCTCATCCAGCATCACAATTCACACACACATTCTGTTTGTTGCAGCATAATATGATTGTAAAATCTAACAACTGTAGAAAATTACTGCCGTCAATTTAATAATTGCGATCAATTCAAACAATTGTGATTATCTCAAATAATTGCTAATCAACAGACTTTAACGAATGTTTCTAATAATTATTCATAGGCATTTTTAAAGAAATGTCCCCTTCTCTGAACACATGATACAGTACTAGTCACAAGCTTGAGTACTATTGTTTTCTTGTGTTTTCAGCAATGCCATAAGTATTCTATATTTTTCATGCCTTATCATACAAACTGTTTATATTTACAGTTGTGTTCGTCTAGTGCAGAAGCGTCAGAATGTGGAGCGGCAGCACCAGAATTATTCAGAAAAAGACTGGTATGTGTTGATATTTTGACATTTTGTTTAATGGAGTTTGTTTCTTTGTTTTCTTTGGGGTTTACCTAAAAGCAAATCCAAGTGAAAATTCTCTTTTACTTGTAAGTAGGCGATTGTGTTTCACAGTTGGGATTTCCCAAACAAACAACAAATGAATGTGATACTGAAATGCTGTTTGTGTTAATTACACGTGTATATGCACACCAGTAGATGAAACAAAAGGAAGTGACACGTCAGCAGTATGGGATGACAAGCAGTAGTAAAAATGCTTATTTCAAAAACTTTAATATATTTTATGTTCCAGTAATTAAATGCTGTATGTTTTATTTGTGTCAATAGAGCACTGCTTTTAACAAAATTAAATACACTATATTGCTAAAAGTATTCACTCACCCATCCAAATCATTGAATTCAGGTGTTCCAATCACTTCCATGGCCACAGGTGTATATAACCAAGCACCTAGGCATGCAGACTGCTTCTACAAACATTTATGAAAGAATGGGTCACTCTCAGGAGCTCAGTGAATTCCAGCGTGATACCATGATAGGATGCCACCTGTGCAACAAGTCCAGTCGTGAAATTTCCTCGCTACTAAATATTCCACAGTCAACTGTCAGTGGTATTCTAACAAAGCGGAAGCGACTGGGAACGACAGCAACTCAGCCATGAAGTTGTAGGCCACATAAAATTACAGAGCGGGGTCAGCGGATGCTGACATGCAGAGTGCGCAGAGGTCGCCAACTTTCTGCAGAGTCAATCGCTACAGACCTCCAATCTTAGGGTTAGGGAACCGGCCCTGTCAAATATTAAATAGAACATATACCTTTTGGTGCCTGGTTTATGGTATTTAAATCTACATTGCACAACTTGTAAAATGACAAACTATTAATATGATCAATGATTGTCAACTTTTCAACAGTAGTGTACATGCATAAAATCACTTTAGCATAAATAAAATAATTTGGCCACAACCAGTAATGGCTGCTGATCAGAGCTACACAGGAACAGTTAGACGAATATGACCGTAGTGAGTCTGTTACTTCTCTGAAAAATAGCTTGCCAGCAGCAAGATTTCTAAAAATGAAGAAACAGCATGCAGGAGAGTCAGCTGGTGTAGTTGAAAGAAAAGATGAATTTGACAGTTCAGTCAAAACACCCTCGTCACAGCAAAAGCATCACATGAAATACAAGAGACGGTACTGTTTATTTTGTGGAAAAGCTTTTATGAAGATTGCTCAGCACCTTGAAACTGTACATCGAAATGAAATTGAAGTTGCAAAAGCAGCACAGTTTCCCAGAAATTCCAGAGAGAGAAAATGTTTCAACATTTTGAGAAAACGTGGCAATTACACCCACAACATGGATGTGATTAGAAAAGGTTCAAAATGGCCAAAGATTTCATACACTGCATTCATTGCCAAGGTCTTTATTCAAAAAGAACCCTATGGAAGCATGTGAAGAAGGGTCTGGCTGCAGACATGCACTCTCAGCCTGGCATGCACCACCAGCCTATTAATGGCATCAGTGCGCGCACTGCCACGGAACCGGAATTACGTTGTGTTTGCTGAAGAGGAGGAATATGGCGGCTTTTGGTGAACGATTTGTAATATTTGTCGATCGTATTTTGTAGCTAATGTACATTTTAATTAGATGACATGGAGAGTAACACTACAAATATTTGCCCTGTTTTGTGCATACTAGTTTCATTGTATGTTTTTATCTTATTAGTAATATTACTGCTTTGTTGATAGCGAGGTAGCCTGTAAAATAAATACGACGAGAAGACAGGATTTTTCGCTCAATTGTTACGTTAGTGCAATATCTACTCACTATTCTCAACAGCCAGTATCCCGATTCCACAAAGTACCTTGATTTAGACACATATGTCCTTTATACAGCTAAGTAAGATAGCTAGCTAACTCACAGATAAATCTAAAAACAGGTCACACTGAGCATATGAAGGAGTAGTTATAAAGACACGAATGGAAAGTAATGTGTTGTTAAAGCTGTAGTACAATGTTTTTTCATTTCTGCTTGTTTTTATAGACGCATCAGTCAATATTTACGGCAGACAGTAAGCCGACACTAAAACAGTGCACATCATGCTGCAGGTTGTACCATTGTCCTTTATGCCCTGCCTTAAAACCAACAAGGCTGACAAGAATTCAGCAGCATTTTGACGGACATTTAAAGAATGCAGTTATTTTCAAAGGTAGGTTATATGTTTATTAACTCTAAATTAACTTTGCTGTAAAGTGGCTCTAAAGAGAGAGCGGATTTATTATTATTATTATTAATATAGCAGTATATTTCAGCTTATTTGCCAAGGTTTTGTAATTGCTGTGGAATTATGCTGTTAACATTTGTGCTGTTGTGTTGTTTCTTATTCTTTACTGACAAAAGAATATGCAGATGCAATTTGCTTTGCAGAACAGAGGGCCACTATCATTGCCCCCTTTGCAGTAAAACAATACTCAGGAGAAATGCGATGGAAGCTCATTTGCAAGTATGTACATCACAGCCTTCCCAGCTTTCTCCACCCCCACCATCTCCAGTGCCATCCCGCAGTTCCCCGGTACTACCTCCACTGCCATCCGACAGTGCTCCGTTACTACCTCCACTGCCATTCCACAGTGCCCCTGTACTACCTCCACTGCCATTCCACAGTGCCCGCTGTACTACCTCCACTGCCATTCAACAGCACTCCTGTACCGGCTCCACTGCCATTCCACAGTGTTCCTGTGCCATCTCCACTGCCATCCGATGATGTTCCTGCACAATCTCCAGTGCCATTCCACAGTGTTCTTTCACCGGCTTCAATGCCATCCTGCACCATGCCCTTTGCCATCGCACAGTGGTCCTGCACAATTTCCACTGCCATCTGACAGTGTTCCTGTACCATCTCCACTTCTCCAAACTACTACCTCTCAAAGAAGACAAATGATCAGATGTCATTACTGCTTCTCAAAAAGAATTTTCATACACATATTACACGACGGTACACAGACAAATCTAAGGACATAAACATTGCATTACATCTTTCCAGTGTTTGCATTGATGCAACTAATGGCCTCTCAGCAGTACAAAGAACTGGGCATGGTTTTTCAGTACTGGTACATGTGCAGAGAAAGACTTAGGGCAACATTCATCACGTTAGGTGTGAACTAGAGGAGTGCTGGCAGTACCAGCTGCTTGCTAAGCGGAGTGGACAGACCTTTGGTCTATGGGAGCACCTCCGTTCCCTTGATTATTGCACGGAAACTGCATCAGAGGAGCTATTGGAGGCCAAAATACTGGAAGAAATGGTATGCCTTAAGTTTTTCGGAGATGCTAAAAAGGCAGTATGTTTAAAAAGGCAGAAAGCAGCACAGGCAGCTCATGTACCATTTTCTGTTTTGGTCTCATTTGGTGACTCTAATAAGCTGATCACCTTGTCCATACATGAGCCTACAATACATCACTACAGTCGGTAGCGTAATGGTAACTTATAATTCCCATGAAGGTACTTGGCACTGTCCCTGTGCAAAACCACGAAAATCCTGCCCTCACAAAAACATTGCCAAATGGCACTTATTTCAGATCAGTTGAGGACTGTTTAGGACAGAGACAGCATCTGAACCAGAGAGCAGAGTGATGCCACAACTGTCAAAAGATGACACATTTGCTCTTGACTTAAAACGCACAGTGCAATATGTATATGATGAGAAAAAACTTCCAGATATCCTCCCAGATGAAGTAGTCAGAGCAAAAGGAACACAGTATCCAACAAAGTTGCTTCCTGTGGAACTCACACATTCTGTGCAAAACAAACTACACTTGAAAAACCTATACAAATCACCAAAAATGCCAAAATTGTCACAATGAAAAGTGTTATTCGTGGTAAGTATATAAATCACTGAAATGGTTCTTAAGCCTAAGGACAAGCAAAGCATTCCTAGTCTTGTAACACACCAACAAATAGCATTAAAAACATTTATGTTTTTAATCTTGCTGATGTTTCAACCTACACCAGAAGATGCCCCTTGTGTCATGTGGTGTACAGGTACCAGGAATGGCAAGACAGCCTTCATAATTTTGATGGTTATGTGCTCCTGAGTCTTGAACTTTGTCTATATCTTAGGCACAGTTTACAGGTTTGTAGGTGTCCATAGCATTACCTTTCTAATAATCATCCAAAGACTTCTTTCCCTTATCCTCTACTTTGTTTCTCTCAAAATCATATTTCAGTTTCCAGAGCCATACACTTTGGAGGGCCTTTGTGGAGTGAAATACCCTAGCAGAAACAGTATCCTCCATGCATACTGCCATTTTGAGGCCTTAACGGATATCGACTACACATATTTGTGTGTAAAGTGTGGTTCCCTTCCACCTGTGGTTGTCATGGACTTGCACAAGAAAGGTGTTTTCAGCATGGCAGGTAAGGTATGTGCAACACAACTACAGCCATATTCAGGTCAGTCCCTTGTAGACACTGTTATTTATTTGTTTTTGTTTGTTTCTATTTTTAGTTCCTTAACATGCTTAATTTCTCTTTCTACTTCTAAAAAACAGATCACTGTGGACCTCAGTGTGAAACATTCACAAAGTGTGAGAATATTACTGCCTGTCGAACATCTTGGACTTTAGTCTACCATCCAGCTCAAAAAGAACTGGTGAGTTGTATAAAATTGCGATTACACAAACAATATTTTCTCAAAATCAGTATTTCACTGTATCTTTTACAATATCAATATTTTTATTAGCTCAACTATGTACTGCACATTGAGAGACCAGCAAACGAATCGATTGTCCGCACCGCAAAAAGGCATGCTTGACCCGGTCAGAATTTTAGAGCCTGGGCTTGAATGAAGATATGGAATCAGCTGTGAGTTAATGGATGTATTTGGACTCAGTTTTGTTTTATAGAAATTTGGTGGCACGATCAGTATATTAGTATACAATTTTGTATTATGTATGTCTTTTTTTCCAGAATGGTAATAGTTGTTTTCAGCTGATTGAAAACATTGCCCTATCAAAGGTAGACTTCAAAGTGATGTAATCCTTCAGTTTTCTAACTGGTCTTTTACATTTTCACAGCATTTTCACACAAAAAATATTTCACAGGGGAAGAAAGTCTACACTGCTGACCTGTATGTTGTGCCTACATGGCTTCCTCCAAACAACTGTGATCCAATGTTAAGTCCAGTCCCATTCCTCTTTAAGAGTTCTTCCAAAATAAGAGCTTTCTGTTTTACATATCTTACCTGCACTAGAGTGATGCTCACTTAAAAGATGCACTCCTGATTCCTGTGTGGATGCCAGGACACTACCAGTTGTGTGTAAGTCAAATTGTGTGAACTTTTTATCATTTATTTGATGTAAACTTGCCATGTGTGATGTTCCATAATAAGGTATACTGTGATATTTAACAGTCACAGTCTTGTTATTGTATATACTTTGAAATACCAACACTGCATTACAGTCAAACAAGTGGCACATGTGGTCTAGTTTAAGCCTTGGCACTATTGTTTGTATGAAATAAGAAATGTCGGTAGTTGTTTGGTAGTTGATGTAAGCATTTTATTGTATTATACTATTTCTTAATAATTTTCCTGTATGCGTTGTATTGTGTATGATTGTATTATCCCTTTTCCTGGAATTGAGAATGTCATGTTAGGTTCCTCTTAATGAAAACCAAGACTGCATGTCTCCTTTAGGTTTTGAGGCCAGTGCAGAAAAAGATTATCTTTCTAGACTCTAGATACACTCAGGCACTCGATACACTTGGATTTGGTGCCCAGAGATACACAGCTCTGTTGAGGTCACTAGATGAAATGGAGTGTGTGTTCTGTTCTGAGATGGTCACATTCTTATGACCTGTCTCAAGCTAGTCTGAATGCATGTTGGAAAGAACACGTTCAGTTCTTGCTTATGCATGTGTAAGTTAAGGTTCCAGTTTGCTGGGTGCATGTACAGTGAGGATTTTTACATGTTTTGCATGCTCTGTTACATTGCCAGGGACATGACATTTTGGCTTGATTTTAACACTCATGTTTTGTTCACAATTGACAGGGATCTTGCACACAAGATAAACCCAGGACACTATGATGACTAGGATCACTATGAAACTATGATGTAAAACCTATACTCATTTTTTTACCTTCCTAAAAGGGGTTTCCAGAACAACCATATGGCAATTACTGTGGTGTCTTCATGTTAATGGTAAGATATGTATTTTTAAAATCAAACTCCTTTCAACATTTTGCTTCATGCTAATGATTTCTTTTATTTCACTATTTCTAATATCATTTAGACAGACCTTGATATTTAAATATTACTGTGGACATTTACGTATTACGTAATATCACGTATTACATATTACGGATATTTATGCACAGCGCGACATGGCATACCTGCGCAAATGATGGTGCTTGATGCTGATGGAGAACTTTGGACTGGACAGGCATCTCATTTGCATTTGAATAATAAAGAGTTTTATTAAAATTTAAATAGCTTGATAAGTTTTTATACATTGAGTCTTTTTTTCCTCAATGTTTTTCCAAGTCATGGAAAATTGTTTGCTCACTTGACAGAGGAATCCAAAGCCCTCCTGAAAGGTGATCATCAGCCTGTATTCCGTCTGAGAAAAAGGAAATGTGAGGAGGTTTCAGGTAAAAACGGAAATGGAAAGCAGACACTCAACAAATGTCACATTATTATGACACTGTACACTTGCAAATTAGTTCTATGTTGTGTTACCTCATTAATAGCAGCCACCACAGTGTCAGGAGCAAAGATTGCCAACACAGGTAGGCCGACTTTGCAGTATGCAATATAACAGGTCACTTTATGGAGGCAGGTCAAGTTGTTGTATGTGTGTGTGTACACTCACTGAGCACTTTATATAACACCTCCTTGTATCTACACTCACTGTCCATTTTATCAGCTCCACTGACCATACAAGAGCACTTTGTAGATCTATAGTTACAGACTGTAGTCCATCAGACCCTGTTCTTCAGTGGTCAAGACCCCCACAGGACCCCTACAGAACAGGTATTATTTGAGTGGTGGATTATTCTCAGCACTGCAGTGACACTGACGTAGTGGTCGTGTGTTAGCGTGTGTTCTTTATTTATTTCCAAGGAGTGCATTATGGGGGATTTGAAAATAGCAAGCCAGTGATGTTTGGATCTTTCTGACCTGTTCGTCTGATTAGTTGAGCTGCCACGCATACTATGTATGCAAGACAATGAAGCAGCTGAGGCTCTGCTAAATTACTGGAATAATTTGGACACATTTTTGCATGAGGAGGACAGAGATCAGATTCTTGAGCCATTTTCCTTCAGTTTCAAACATGTAAAAGACATGCATAGATTATTCATTTTTTGTGTATAATACAATATATATTTTCTTTTTGTAATTAGAAAAAATCTTGGAAGCAAGTGATGACTCATCAAGCTCTGATGAAGTTTTTAAACACTTTGTCCACTCACTGTCCACTCTGTTAGACACTCCTACCTTGTCAGTCCACCTTGTAGATGTAAAGTCAGAGACGATAGCTCATCTGCTGCAGCACAGTTTGTGCTGGTCATCCTCTAGTCCTTCATCAGTGGTCACAGGACGCTATTGGCTGGATATTTTTGGTTGGTGGACTGTTCTCAGTCGAGCAGTGACACTGAGGTGTTTAAAAACTCCAGCAGTACTGCTGTGTCTGATCCACTCAGACCACTGCAACACACACTAACACACCACCACCACGTCAGTGTTACAGTCAGATCTGTGCCTTACGATGAGCACTGAGACTCAAGTAAGTGACACACACACGGGAGGGACGAGGCGAGAAACAACAGTTGGAGAAGAAAATAAGTCAGAGGGAAGTGGGTAAAAAGACGCTATTTACAAAAAAATAGAAGACACAGAGGGAAGTTATTTCATATGGTGTTCTCTAAAAAGAGAAAACTGACAATAAATGTTGAAATATTACTGAATTGTACTTTATTTGATTTGACATTCAGTTGTTGACAATATAAGATGTTGATTTACCTACTAGGCTACTTCAGTAAACAGTATATGGCACTGAATCATAATGCAAGTTAGACGTTATGATGTTCCAGACCTTTGCTTGAGGAAATTTTCTCTAACTGGACCTCATTGAATTTGAATTAAATACCCCTGTCCTAGAGGATTTGTTCTGCTCAGAGGCTTACTCAATTTAAGAATTGCTTTTATCTGTATTAATAACTTGCCATTAGTATTTCTAGCCTACATGACCATTTTAGAGCTGCTGTGGTTGGCTATGACTGCATTCAGAGCATGCTTATAATTGAGATGGTAGTGTGAGTGGTGCTGGTGCGACTGTATCAGATGCAGCCATGTTGCTGGGGTTTTTAGACACGTCAGTGTCACTGGTTGGTTGAGAGTGGTTATACACAGGTAAAAGTGGCCCAGATGAAGGGCTATAGGAAGGCCAACATTAGTGTTACAGGGTTTATTAACCTAATAAAGTTGCCAGTAAGCATACAAAGTGTGTAAAAACTCTAGCAACAGTGCTGTGTTTGATGCACTCATTGTTTGTACTTTGTTGTCCCTGGTGGTCTAGTGGCTAGGACTCGACGCTCTCACCGCCATGGCCTGGGTTCGATTCCCGGTCAGGGAAGTCCTCTGTTTCGATAAGCACCTTCAGGCGCCACTCGAGGTAGCTGCCTGTTCCAGTCTCTGTGTCTTCTATTCTTTTGTAAATAGCGTCTTTTTACCCACTTTCTTTCTTTTCTGGATATTGAGGCATGGTCTAAAGTTGTTACACAACTTTTTAAAACTTTTATTGACTTTTCCATGGATAATTTAACTGAACTTCCAGACTACGACTGCACCGCGCGCCCTCCCTTTGTCTGCACGAGGAATCAGCTGATCGCGCTGCGGAAGCTGGAGGCTTTGTTTACATCGTAGCGGCCAGTGATTCCACCACAGCTGAGACGTCCTTACCGGGGCTGCAGAGTGGGAGAGAGTGGGAAACAGCAGGAAAAGAAGCGGAGATACAAACCAAATCTTCCTGCTATAATTATGGGGAATGTACGGCCACTGGCTAACAAAATGGACGAACTGTCTACTCTAACTTGGATACAACGATACCGGGAATGCAGCGATTTGTGCTTTACGGAGTTATGGCTGAGCCCGTGCGTATCTGACTCGTTCAGCTGAATGGTTTTACTACTGTGAGGGTGGACAGAGACCACAAGCAAACTGGTAAGAAGAAGGGAGGAGGGCTGGCTATGTTTGTGAATAACAGATGATGTAATCCTGGTCACATCACGGTTAAAGAAGTCATTTGTAAGCCGGATATTGAACTGTGTGTTGTAGCCATGCGTCTGTACTATCTCCCATGCAAGTTTTTCTCATGCCATTCTGTGTGCTGTGTACATTCCACCTTCTGCTAACGTGGACCCCGCGTGTGACAATATCCTCTCGACCATTGCGAGGGTGCAAAACCAGAGCCCTAGTGCATTCATCTCAGTGTCTGAAGACTTCAGTCATGTTACCGTCTCATCATGTCTGCCCACTTTCAGCCAGTTTGTGGACTGCAAGACGAGAGAGAACAAGACTCTGGACCTGCTGTATGCCAAAGTCAAGAAAGCATATAAATCCACAGCTCTTCCCCCACTGGGTCATTCAGACCATAACCTCAACTCGTGGTATAAACCCCTGGTTCAGAGACAGGCAGTGACCACAAGGACAGCGAGGAAGTGGTCACCTGAGGCTGTAGAATCACTGAGGGGCTGTCCGGAGGCTACACAATGGGATGTCCTGTGTGAACCACATGGTGAGGACATTGATGCAATAACATAATGCATACACATCAACTTCTGTGTGGACTCTGTTGTACCCTCCAGGACTGTCCGATGCTTTCCAAACAACAACCCCTGGGTCACCAGTGACTTAAGAAAAGAACAGGCAGAAAAGAGCATTTATGGCAGGAGACAGGGAGGAACTGAAGAGGGTACAAAAAGAGCTTAAAACCTCAATTAAGAAGGCCAAAGAGGAGTAAAAGTCCAAGCTGGAAAACAAACTAGAGCTGAATAACACTCGTGATGTCTGGAGAGGCCTAAAAGACATCACTGGCTTCAAGCAACGCATCCCTATTCCAGCAGAGGGAAAGCATGAATGGGCAAATTAGTTAAACCAGTTCTTTGTGCGGTTTGACAACAGCTCCTCTCCTGCTCCATTGTGTCTGTCTACTACGCAGATTAACACTCTTACACAACTACGGCCATCCACAGCCTCACCTTCCTCCACCACAGCCATTCACACCTGTGACCAATAGCAACCACTGTCTGCAATGGACGCCTGTCACCCACCCCCACAACTGGAATGTCCAGTGATGTTACATTCACTGCTAATCAGGTGAAGATTGAACTGAAAAAACTCAAGCAGAGCAAAGCAGCAGGACCTGATGGCATTGAACTTAGGGTGCTGAAACTGTGCAGAGCAGCTGTGTGGAATTCTTCAGCACATCTTCAATCTGAGCTGCAGCCTGAAGAGAGTCCCAGTTATGTGGAAAACATCTTGTGTGGTTCCTGTCCCCAAGAAAAGGCAACCGGCAGCACTGAATGATTATCGACCAGTTGCACTGACATCCCACTTAATGAAGACACTTGAAAGGCTGATGCTAGCTCATCTGAGACCTCTGGTCAGAACAGCTCTCGACCATCTGCAGTTTGCATACCAGGATGGCATTGGAGTGGATGATGCAGTTATCTACCTGCTGGACAGAACATACCCTCACCTGGACACATCGGGCAGCACTGTGAGGATCGTGTTCTTCGATTTCTCCAGTGCATTCAACACCATACAGCCTGTGCTCTTAGGGGAGAAACTACGGCTGACGCAGGTGGATGAATCCATCATCTCACGGACAATGGATTATCTGACTGGACGACCCCTAGTATGTGTGACTGCAGGGCTGTGTCTCAGACATGGTTGTGTGCTGTGTTGGGGCACCCCAGGGGACTGTGTTAGCTCCATTCCTGTTCAACCTGTACACCTCTGACTTCAGGTACAGCACAGAGTCGTGTCATCTGCAGAAATTCTCGGATGACACGGCCATTGGTGCACACGGAATGGACAGGAGGAGGAATACAGGAAGCTGGTGAAAGACGTTGTTGACTGGTTTAAGCTGAACCAGCTGCAGCTAAACATCAGTAAGACTAAGGAGATGGTGCTGGACTTAAGGAAGTCCAAACTGCCTTGTCACCAGTCACCATTGAGGGAGCTGATGTGGAAGTGGTTGGGACCTACAAATATCTGAGTGTGCACTTGGACAACAAGCTGGACTGGAGCTGTAACACTCTCGCAGTGTACAAGAGAGGCCAAAGACGTCTCTACTTCCTGAGGAGGCTGAGGTCTTTTGGTGTGTGCACCAAGCTCCTATGGACATTCTATCAGTCTGTTGTAGCAAGTGCTTTATTCTATGCTGTGGTGTGCTGGGGCAGCAGCATTGACAAAAGTGCTCTTAACAAAATAAACAAACTTATTAGGAAGGCTGGCTCTGTTGTAGGAGTCAAGCTGGACTCTTTGGAGGTTGTGGCAGAACAGAGGAGGCTCAACAAGCTGTTGGATAACACCTCACACCCTCTGCATGCTACACTGGATAAACAGAGAAGCACATTCAGTGGCCGACTGTTACAACTGCGCTGTGTTAAAGAGCGCCGTGTGAGATCTTTCTTACCCACTGCTATAAGGCTCTACAATGAGTCTCCTTATTGCAGAGATGGTACTGATCTCTTGCTGTCTGAACTGGGCTGAACCACATCACTGTATCTCCTCTCCGATTAATACACACTGTGAAATATACTATTACTGTAATGACACTCACTATGCACTTTACACTATAATATTGATGCAACTCAGAGTTAGTTATGTCTATAATATGTGCTTTTAGATTACCTCATACCACTCAGTGCCTGCTGTCATGTATATACAACAAGTCTGTCTCATATGCCATGTAAATATGTAAATAGATATACTTTTATTTTATTTCTCTTGTGCTTTAACTTATGTCTAGATTTATTTCTATTTTTCTGCATAGTATATGTAAGCTTATGTGCAGTTATATGTCTTGCTACTGAAACGCTGCAATTTCCCTTCGGGATCAATAAAGTTCTATCTATCTATCTATGTAAATTATGTAAATGAACATACTTGTAATAAGTGTGCATTATTTTTTACGTGCACAATTAAAGATGGTTCTTCAAGGGTTCTTTAGTAAAGATAATAATTCTATTAAGAACCATGAGTTTTATATAGAAGCAGTTCATAGTTAAATGGTTATTTGCAGAATGACCTTCAGATTGATGGATAATGTGTAGTATATCGTTCTATATAGAACCTTTTTGAAAGTACTCCTGTACAACAACAAAAACAGTTCTGCTGTTGTTAGAAAGACAAACTTATAACAATACAAGAAGAATTTTTGTGCTTCATAGAAATATAGACACAACACATTCTCCATCAAACTGAACAACTTCATCCAAAGAACCATTTAAGCATGAAATGAACAAATGGTTCTAAGTAGAACCATTTCCTTTACTAAAATGCCTTTAAAAATACTTCACCAAACACTTGCCTTCGTTGGATTTTAAAGAAATGGAAAACACATTTTAAATTGTGAATAATTTATAAATAAATAAATGCTTCACTACACAATTTTGTTGGTCTGTAAGTCAGATGTTCTAGACATACAGGCTGTGTAACATCTGTCAGAACTGCAACACTGATGTCTCGTCTGGATCTGCAGACAAACACGTCAAGTACTATAACAACTTTACTTCAGACCTGATTATCAGTTCTTTTAAGACTTGAAACAATGTTGCTGTTTATTGCTACATGGACTACAAATACGGCTACAGGACAATCACACTTTACTTGTGGGCTTGAATCACTGACCATCCCCATTTCTCCAATAGAGTCTGGCTGCAGGCTGCGCGAAATGGAACTCTGCTCTGCCTAAAGAATGTAAAGAAGGCGTTAAGTAAGTACTTCTCTTACGCACAACTCTATGAACACGTCACCGTTTACGCACCTCTTCCTAATGCAGTATTGTATGTTTTTCAGGTTTCAGGGGGACGTCAGACTTTGACGTGATCGTCAGTAACAGGAGTGACATTTCAGTGACCACTGTGCCATTCGCTGCACAGAGCCCCCCATCACAGCAGAAAAAGACTCCGCCAGGCAGAAAGGTAAGCACTTTAAACACTCTGTGAGCTGCAAATTACCCTTTAATGCTTTACTGCGCTTTACTGACATTTTTGTCCTTTCTTGTCTCTCTGGTAGCAGGTCAGCCTGGTGGAAGCTAAAGTGGTCTCTCTAACTCCGTCTGTACGAACGGTGAACATCCGCGGGGCCGAGCGCGAGGTCAGAAATTGCTGCATCTCCAATGGGACTGCGCAGATAACGCTGCAGCTGTGGGAGAGGCAGGTGGACATGGTCCAGGCGCTGTCCTCCTACGCCTTCGCTGAGCTCTCAACAAGATCATTTGAGGGCAAAATTCAGCTCACAACCTCCATAAGCACCACCTGTAGCCCCATCAGAGACTTAGATGTTCCCGACAGCGCTGGTGGCTCTGCAGATGCACGGTTGAGCTGGCCCCGTTCACACTTTAGAGAT
Source organism: Colossoma macropomum (assembly GCF_904425465.1). NCBI lineage: Eukaryota > Metazoa > Chordata > Actinopteri > Characiformes > Serrasalmidae > Colossoma > Colossoma macropomum. The sequence goes on along the minus strand of NW_023494796.1, from coordinate 11,959,330 downwards.
CCGGGTCACCATGAAGTGCTCTCTCTGTGGCAGCCGGCAGGACACCTTCAACCCCAGGAACTGCCAGCAGTGCCGAATGATGCAGAAGACGACCACCTACAAAAGACTGCTCTCTTACGAGGACAACAAACAGTACACACTGTCTGTCTAATTCTCCCCTGGCATCTTACCTGCAAAGGTACGCCTTACAGTCGATGGACAATGTTGAGGAGCTTGAGAAGCACTTCCTAAAATAACTTTTTCTTATTATTTCACATTCGAGTTGTGGCCTTGATATGAAAGCTAAATAAAAATGTATGCATATGCATTTATTATTGCCTTAAAACCATGAACAACTACCGGTTCATTTCTGTTGAATCAGTTTTCAACGCTGTCATGTGATTGTATCCATAAGCTTCAGAGGTCATTGGTCACATGGGTTTTTCGACCACAAACCCTATTCAACAATTAACAGTTCTCCGGTGAAAAATAAGTTGTTTTTCCTTAAACATGCTCCAAACCTTCTGTATAAAATGTAATATCGCTATCAAGTATTTACTTACCCGTTTGTCTAAATCTCCACTGCGGAACTTAGCATGTAGCTGCTCGTAAGCCTATTTTTATCTACTTACTACAGCTGAACGTTTCCACATATCTTGTGTTGTTGTGAACATTTTTTAGGAATGGCTAATCCTTCAAATCTTCCTGCCAAAGATCATACTAGCTCAAAACAAAACAGAGGGTCTTTGTTATTGTATGTGTCATACCACACAGTGAAGCATAGCACACTTCTTTGCCCCTCTTCAGTACTGCAGACCACCATATGCAGTAAGATAGCTAGTGTCACTAATAACTACATGACCTTTCATAACATCAACCTCACGTTCAATTTCTCTATGTAACCTTTAATGTGTTTTCATATACAAGATATTCCCTTATCAGAAAACTGCTCTGTTAAGCAGACGATTCAGTTCCCTTTTATAAACACAGTTCATAGACACTTCGTTCTAATAACCCAGTTGCTAAACTCCTCTCTAACGTTTGCTTATATTTTCATTAATTCATTAATTTCAAAACTGTAACTAACTTGCATTACTTTACGTGATACCATGTCCATCTTTGAAAAATGTCCTTTGTGCCCCAAAAAATGCAAACTTTTTGTGGCATGCTTTCAGTAGAATAACCTATGATGCATCTTCATATAATCATGTTAAACACATTCAGTACAGTCATTATTTGTTATCTTTACGAATACCACATATTAATTAACTTCCCATGTGTTGTGCGTGTTCAACCCATCATTGCTGGTACATTTTGTTCATATATTTCAAGCAACATACACGTCACACTCACATACAATCAAATAAACTGTTATGAACATATTACATGCTGCATACACATTACCAACATTGACCCACATTCACAAACCCAAAATCACTCCATTGAGCTGCACATGAAAACAACTCTCTGATGTCTTTCATTTCATCTTTGCCTGTAGGTGTCCACTGAAGCTACGCATCAGCCAAAACCTCCAGTATACTGAGTCTACCATCCAAAGCATCCAGCTAACCACTGATCAGCTCTCCGGTGTCCTGAGTCTGGCAACCAAGGGGTGCAATGAACCACCAACGAAGCAACAATTCTCAATCAGGCTAAGTGTGCCATCCTAGGACTTTAGTAAACAACACAGTTACATGTACACACTTCATCAGGATGTACACCACAACTCCCTAATGTATTTCATACAAAGCACAACATAACCATCACTACAGCTGTCACACCATTACAGAATATTCCACCCTGCTAAAACACTTGTTTCTCAAATGTAAATTGTCATGGATTTGCAGTGATACACTCTTATACACACTATCTTATAACAGTTGCCTTAAATTGGCTACATTGTCACATTCACTTCTCTTACACCTTTACAAATTTACATTACTTAAATACACGTTTTGTTATATTTTTGATTACAAATACATTCATTGTCATTTCAATTTACTTCTACATTTCTCTTTTTTGGTATTTCGAGATTGCGTTACTTTAATATCCAAAATGACATATTGACCCACACATCTTTCAGCAACGACCTATTTCCCTTACAGTTTTCACAGTTCTTACTAAACATACATTTTTCTTAACTGTTCCACACTATTGATCACATTACATTCATTTGCAGTTCTTCACACAAACTACACTACTAGCACCCCTTATGGACAATATGTTCATAAAAAGCACAAACTAAAATGCTTAACCAAGTAAAAATCATTCAGCAAAAAATACTTTTACAGTAATTACTGCACAACTCCTAAAAAAATTTCCTAGTACATAACAAAATCACTCTAATCATATACACACTTATTCTATATGCCACACGCTTACAATTCTCCTGAAGCAGTATTTTTCCTTGACCTTAACACACTACTCCCATAAACTACTAACCCATAACACACAAGCAGCAATAACCACACATCACACTTTAACACAACTTTGTCTCTTTATTTCTTAGTTCATAACAACATACCTAAAGTCAACAACTCTTCCTCTATTCTGTCTCTCAACACACCATTAAAGCTGTAACTCAGCCAGCATTTCTCTGGAATCATACACTTGGCAACCAACACCTACAGCGAAACACTGATCACACAACTCCCCTGTCCTGACTTTGACACACAAGAGCTCCAGTGAGACAAACATTACTTCAACAACTTGCTGATATTTTCTCTTTCATTCTAGTTGTCCACTGAAGCTGCACATCTGCCAACAACTCCAGTATCCTGAGTCTGGCACCCAGGGGGTCCAGTGAACCACTGATAGACCAGCAACTCTCCAGTATCCTGAGTCTGGCACCCAAGGGGTCCAGTGAACCATTGATAGAGCAAAGACACTTCAATAAGTCTGTCACCCTCAGTCTCCAGTGAAACAGGTTAGTTAACGACTATCTTCACTTCCCACTCTTTCACAATAAGACCTTTTCAGGCACCCTAGGACTGTACTCAACAGCACGCACTCAATTTCAATCCACACTGTGGCTCTCTAAAATGCTTTACACAAATAATAATACTTTCAGCACTACAGCCAAAAGTCACAGCAATAAACACAACTGTCTTTCTCCCTGAAATTCCTTGTAAGTTCTGGACACTTATGGCTCCATTCACTTAGTTTTTGACCTAAGCTGCATTTGAGAACCTTGTCATGTAAATAAATATGGCAATTTTTGCCCACTCTCTGAAAAGTTGGTGATTAATAATTGTAACATACAGAAATCTTTTGACATCTTCTGAAATCTTTTAATAAACTCTGATGTCCTTCCATTTTTCTCTTCTCTCTGTAAATAAGCCACAAATTACATTAGGCTTAGTTGGATCAAACTGCTTAAAGCCTCATTGACCTGATGTGTGCTTGAACCTGCTCATTGCCACTTGCGGCTATATTTTTTATTTAAATTACTTTCTTTTAAACAACACAAAGTGTTACAGGGTTTACTGGACAGCATTTGTTGTCATCGCTGCTGAGATGTTTACAGTAATGTGGATGTTCTCTAAACTCTAATTCAAACATTAAAGTACATGAGTTAGTACAGTGCACAGTTAAAGTTATGTGTACAGCTACAATTTACAATGAACCAAGCCACACAAATAGTAATAATACTCATACTTATTTATAATTAATATTCTTCTTTATAAGTATTATCCTTATTTGTGGGTAATTCCACACAAACTCACCAAGGGTCTCTCCGGTCACATAGATTTTCATTCAAATTTTCAAGCAAAATTCACTGTGCAGTTCATGCAACTATTTTTAAGACTTTAAATATCCATAACTAAACACTAACAGACGCTTGGTGTCAATTAAATTGCTGTTTTTGTCTGCATGTGTTTCAGGGCTATCCATAATGGTCTGACAGGGCCCAGTTGAGTTGGTATGGAATGGCCATTACATTGTCCTTTAACTAATGAAATAAGGGAATCTCTTTTGGCTCAAGCTTATATTTGCATAACTATAATAATAATAATGGCACAGATCAAAGTTAAAAGATACTTTTAATTTAATGGGGTAATTTGGGCTCTTTTTATTGGTTTTGTTAGGATCAGTGCTGCTGCATTTTGTATGAGTTGTAGAGGATGGATTGTTTTCTGAGGAAGCCAGTAAATGTTGCCCTAACATTGTGTTTACCAGATAAACAATCAAGTTTTAACATGAATCACAGAAACATTTAAAAGAACAAGACAACAGTATTTACTTACAATGAAAAAAGATAGTAAATATATTTACAGTATGTACAAGATATATACAGGACACCATCACACACAAAACACACACATCTTCATTTCAGTCCATCATCAGCTGAATGTAGACAGAATGGCAGGATCTGGAGAGACAAACATTAAAAAACAAAACTTTATGAAAGAAAACTAACAGTAGAATACAAAGAAACATGATATATACAGAGAAATGTTTAGGGTTGTTTAGTAATGTGATCTTCTTGCACAATAATTTGAATCTTTGCATGTTTTATGGTGAATTGCAATGATGGGGCTTCATGAAGATAAAACAAAATAATTGACCGAAAGATGATGGTGGAGGCCAATCAGTTCAGCTCAGCCAAAACACTGCTGTCTGGTACTGGATGGATGGGCAGATGGATAGATAGATGGACGGACCAACGAACAGACGGATGGATGGATGACGTCACTCAGATGGGTCCAGTGATCCTGTAATGACATCCGGAGAAAAAAAGACAAACTACAGTTAGAGAAAACAAAATGTCAACTAATACATGAGAGAAACTGAGACGGATCAATAGATAGAGAAAGAACCAGAAAGAGATCAAGAGACAGACTATAACAATGAGAAATGCCTTTGAAATCTACTATGAAATTGTGTACAACATAATGAAACACTTTATATGTTCGCCTTATGTTGCTTTAAAGGGTCATTCTGGGTCATTCTGGCCTAAAACTACCATTTACTATGTTATAAGTCATGTTATGTAATCTGTGGTGCAGCACTGAATTCAGCCTGATCAGATTGATAAAATTCATGATTTAGTATCTGTTTTTCGTCCATCAGTGATCTCTCATCATAACAACCAGCATGCACTGAGCAAATATGTCATACGAGACCCACCCCCACACACCTCCACAGTGATATACAAATACACTGATTTAGAAGCTGATGAATACAGACGTGATATTTGACCAACAGTAATGTCAGCGTTTGAGCTTCCTCATACATTAGTAAAAACTCACTGTAATAACTAATATGGCACAACTGAAGGATGTGAGTAGACATGCTTACAACAGATATAGCAATGCTAAAATTTCTCATTTGGCCGGAGTTCACCTTTAAAAATAATTTTAAAAAGTACAAAAATAATATACACTGACTACAATTAAGCACACTGTACAACGAGCTGGCAGTTTATTAGGGCACTTGAATGTAGGTATTAAATTATAGACTGTAGCCCATCTGTTGCTGAACACTTCATGAGCCCCCCCTACTACCCCATCATTCAGTGGAAAGGACTTAGTTGGAATTAGTTGGAAAAAGTGTGTATAAAGGGATAGAATGCTAATCTCTGCAGTGTTGTGGACCATCAGGGTTGCAGTCTCACAGAGAGCAGTGGTTCTTATCTCCAGTCCTGGGGTCCTGCTGCCCTGCACAGTGTCATGTACTCACTCCCCCCAACCAGAGGTGGAAAATTTAGGTCCAATATGGAAAATCCTCCCACATCCTGGACACTTCTTCTGTTGGGTAGGGTTAAGCTAATTAGAGAGGGAGCTGGAAAAAATACTGAGGAGGATTTTTTCTTTCTAAACTATCCACCTCTGCCTTTCACCTGATCCAGTTCATGAAGGGCTTGATAATAAATTAGGTGTGTTGTGGAAGGTAATACTTTAACTGTAGAGGGCAGTGGTCCTCAGGGATAAAGAAGAAAAACCCCTGAGCCAGAGGATGTCTAACATAAATAATGCATGAAAAAATATGAACTGCAATCTGTAAATGTAGACCTACATGGAAGTGTGTCTAACAGAATGGCCAGTAAGTACACAGTGTTTAATGCTGTAGTGTCTAATACACTTGTACCAGCATTTCACAACGGATGGGCTACAGTTAGAAACTTATATAACTGTATACTTGCAAAGTGAAACTATTCAGCATATATACCAAAATGGCCAACAAGTGTAGATACAAGGTAGATGAACCTAATAGCTGGCAACTCACTATATAGTGTAATTCATATTACACTGAAAATTACAAATGTAGATGTTAAACGCCAACAGCCCCTGGACACGTTTCTCCAGACAGTCCCACCCAGCGAGGGCCAGGGATCCGGAGTCCATATAAACATGCTCCTCTTCACCAAAGATGTCCTCCAACAGGAGCCCTGCCTCATCCTGAGAGAGACAAGTGTTATGTTATTATGTTATGTTGATTCACATTGTGTCCATTGAAACAATAAGAAAACAATTCTACTCATATTTATTTGTGCTATTAATGCTGTTGATGTGCTACTTACCTGTAGCAGGAACAAGTACTGTTGAGCTCTAGGTCTGACAGGAATGAAAGAAAAAATTACATCCATCAGGAGCCCAAGAAAGCCTCCTGGAGTCTAGAACAGGGAATATAAAAATGGTGAGTAGGTAATTTGCGGTCATTTTCACTTCATACAGTTTGTAAGTGTATAATACAAGAGTCAGAATAAGAGTCTTTATCTAGGATCAAGTGCTGCATTTCACATTCTACTGAACATGACTATCTATATGGAGAGCCGCTCGTTACAGCTCTGAGATGCTTCGTAACATCTAATACAGGACACAAAGTCACACTCGACTCTAAGAAAGAGTGGAGTCTCTTACTGGACAGATCGGACGCCTCACTCGCTGCAGCACTCCCATCAGCCCCAACTCACAGACAATGTCAATGAAGTGGAAATGCTGGATCTGAGAGGATAAGAAACCCGATTCACTGTAGTAAAACAATGACCATGTTGTGGACTAAGGTTAATAACGCAATTTGTGCCAGCTCAGAGCAAATAGCTTCACAATGTGAAGCATCCTGAGCAAAGACTACCAGGCGAGCATATGCCTCATGGAATGCCTCAATATCGTGCAGAAGAAAAATGTCCGTTTGCTGTTTATTCATGATAATACAGGTCAGATTTGCTTTAGACAAACATGTTGTGTTACCCCAGCATTTTGGACAGCCATTCCACCAAGGAGGACCCTGCCTGCTATGACGGCATATTTGCGTGATGGCTGTCACTCAGAACAATCTATAGAATAAAAACAAGAAAATAGTTGTGAGAAAAGAACAACTGGACAGGCTCTGGTGTATAAAGGCAGAGTTACTGAGAACTGAGAATGAAGTTTCATCTGGTAGACTTACAGTGAAAGCCTGGCACAATGCAGAGAGCCTGAGAGGAAAGTTGGAAACCCTCTTCACGGCAAAGTAGTTACTGTGGCAACAAAACAGATTTCATACATGTGGACACCTTGCAAATATCTTTAGAAACAAATGTAACAGGCAGAGCTCTAATTCACACAGTGAAAGGATAAAAACTAGAGTACTAACTACAAAGCAGACACCTGATAAGCCTCAGGAGGCACAGTGAGACCTGCAGCTGCCTGTAACATCAAATATGCAATTCTTACTACCTGAGAAATGAAACTGCTGAAAATGCACTCAGAAATGATAAGAGCCGTGTTCATAGTCTTACCTCAGGAGCGCTCTGGGTGGAGGAAGGTGGGTGTGGTTGACATTTGGGGGCTGGCTGAGGTGGAGAGGGTGTCAGCAGTGGAGCCTGGTGAGATAATGCAGAATCTCTGGATGCCTATAGCACCAAATATGCGTTAGGGTGAGTTCCGGTAAAATGGGACAGTGTGCTGGTTAATATGACACATAGGTTCTAAATCCTGAATAACAAAGTCATTATTTTATGCTACCTGAGTAGCAAAATCTTCTAGTGGCTCACTTAGAAAGTATTAGTTAATAGCTGAGTAAACGAGTCCAACAATACATGAACCCGCCTTGCTTATTGCTGACAAGCATAACTGTTGAAAATGTAGCTGATGAAAGCAGTGTGCATAGCTTTACCTGCGGAGCGTGCTGCTCTGAGGACGCTGGGTCTCCTTGAGGCTCAGGGGTCGGCTGAGATGGAGACAGGGTGGAACCTGTGGAGGTGACCAAGAGGCATAATCTCCAGCGGCCTATAATGTCAAACATACAGTACTTCTTGCTGAAAAATAAAACTGTTGAAAATGTAGTTAGAATTGATTAGAGTCTGTATATTTTTACCTCTGCATCACTCTGGATAGAGCAGCCTGGCTCAGGCTGAGGCTCAGGCAGTGGCACCGGTGGAGAGGGTGCAGATGGACGGCTCTGGAGAGATGCATCTTCTCCAGCTATCTGTATTGCCAAACAAGCAGAACATTTTACTCATAAATACAACTATAAAAATTAAGTTTGAATTGATAAGAGTAGTCTGTGTTGCTTTACCTCAGGATAGGGCTGAAGGATTTGGGAAAAAATATCTAATTGCAATGTTTCTGATTAATATTGCTACTGCGATTTAAATTGTGATTAATTTCTATAGATCAAGGTTCAGGCCTGTTTTCTTGGCCAAGAAGACCAGGATATTCACTTCTTCTGGTCGGAGGCTTGAACCTCAAATGTAGTGTGCCAGACTGCCAGTAAATTGTGGTTGTGATGTGAAAATTGCACTCTCTTAAATTGCAATTAAAAATGATTAATTTTTCAGCTCTACCTCATGAGCAGTCGGGCAAGAAGATCCTGAGTCAGGACGTCCTGGGGGGCAGCTGAGGTGGAGGAGATGGCATCAGAGGACTCTGAGGAGGTGCAGGGCCTATAAATACAATTGGAGAATATTAAATATGTCTTGTAACTGTAAGGATTAAAATACAATAAAACAACTAAACCCATGATTTGATAGCAGCACCGCTTCATGGGATGTGTAATCATGTCATCACCCATGTGACAGAGATTGTATAAAAATAGTATTTTTGTATTTTGCTGTTATTTGGAACATTGACATGGAATCAGATATGAGTTAATATGGGACAGAAAAAGGGACGATGTGAAGACCTTCTTTCAGCAGCATCTAACTGTGTATCTAGTTTAGTTTAAGAGTTATCGTTTATCTGGTTCCAGTTCCAGACCATGAAAATGAAGAAATGGAGTAATAAGACTCTTCTGTGTTTCTGACTCATCTCTAACTAGACACGGAACCTCACGACTTTAGCGCCCAGCTATTTAGCTAAGTCACTTAGGCTACGTTTACACAGCAGGTAAAAGTGACCCAAATCTGATTTTGTCACCAAATCCGATTTTTTTGTTTGGCTGTTCACATTTTTTTAAAATGTGATCTGTATGCGACATCAGTCTGAACAGATCACGCTCCTAAACCGACCCGCATGCGCAAAAGAACAGAGCTTCACGTTGCAGCTCATCCAGAGGTAAACAGTCATGACGGCCAGCGAACGCCAGTCGCTCCCGCAGCTTTAGTTTCGTCTTCACCAGCATCACAGGAGCGATTATGAAGTTCAAGTGGTTGACAGCTGGACTCATCACCCACAATGTGTTCGAGTTCGCCGTAAAAGTGATGGATTGGCCGGTTTGTTCGAAACCTCTTCGAAGACGGAACGGTTTGATGAGTCTCTTCTAATTTTTTGGTGCAGAAACATCAGCCTAAATGTTTATGAGCGAAATTATTAGAGTTGGACTGATGTAAAAGTCGCATGAATTCCGATCTGGCTGTTCAGACTGAGTCGCATTGCCGCAGATCGGATACATATCAGATTTCAGTACACATATGAAAGCGCCTCAAATCGGAATTGAAAATGTCAGATTCAGTGCGTTTTTTGCTGTTCACACTGCCACACAGATGACACATCAGTGTCACATTTGAGGAAAAAGATCGGATTTGGGCCACTTTACCTGCTGTGTAAATGTAGCCTTAGGCTAACGACTGAAATATTAGCTGTCTATCTTGAATAATTCTGCTCTTTGAGCAGTTCTGTTGATGAATAAACTGTTTATTAGTAACTGTTCTCGTGTCTGTTGGTACTTTCTTCAACGGTCAGCACTTCTGCATCCTCTCTGCTCCTCTGCTGCCGAGTCCTCCAGCTCTACATATAATAAATGGATCCAGCGGCGGCAGCAGCTCCAGCCACACACAGCACAGGGCGCTACTTGATGGCAGATGGAAGAAGACTGAGGAAAGAAAAGCGCTGCATTAATCCGGCTGAGGAGCGATGTCGGAGCGCAGGAGAGCTCAGCCTGTCTGTACGGGTGTCGGTAAACGACTGATGATCAACGCTCTTTTTCACCTGTTCAGAACCCGGATGGAGCGTTCTAGTGTTCCATTTCAGCTTGAATTAAAACTTGTTTACAAACTTGTGTACAGCGCTTTGTCTCTATGGAAGGAGAACTAAGCGCTCATTACTAATGACGTGTTCTGAGGTCAATTATAATGAGGGTCACACTGGGGTGGGAAATACTTAAAGAAACCTCAATATGGTGTATTTGTCCAGTGATACTGAAATATGTTTTAAAAAGCAAAATACTTCATTGTTTATTAAAAGTAGACCATATTCCTCTACTAGTAGGTTTCTGTTTTTGTTACAGTATTAAGTAGTTGCTCCTGAGTGAGCGACAGCAAGGCCTTCTTCAAATGAGAGAGAACATTGTTTTTGTACTTCTTCTTGATGTGAAATGTACCCCAAATTATAGAGTGATCCAATTAAGCATACGAAAAGAAAGTTAGTACACATTGGCTTACAGCTCTGTAAGTTTCATCCTATTCATGCAATTTATGATTATCTGTGTCATACTGTTACAACATAAACGACAACATAAACGTAACCTGTTATGTTCATTTAGCTTATTTATTGGACAAAAAATTAAAACTGTGAATTATCTTAATATATGCCTTAAATGTGTTATTATGAAAATATATTTACCACCTTATTAAAAATAAATAAATAAAAATGTGTTTACCATTATATATCTTATTCTTTTTTTTAGTAATGAAAACACAGCATTCAGCATTCTGCAGAAACTCAACTGTTTCTGCAGCTGGAAACGACAGGTATTTTTCTTCACCAGTAGGTGGCAGCATATGAAACCTTTTAAGGCCCGCGGGCCAGATCAATAATATCTCGCTGTAGAGCCCATAGATATACATACCTAGATGCCGCGTTGTCTGTTGTTCTCTATCTGAGGCGATACGTCTGCGCGTCCGCTATGTTAGTGCAGTCAAGATCCGCTTGTGAACAAATTCACTTGTACTGAGAGATGATGAGTCTCATGATTAAATAACTTCCTTATTACTCAACCGATTTTCACCAAATTTGTTTTGTTATAATTCTCAGACACAGATTAATCTAGGCTGCATGGACTGCTCTCGGTAGCTTTTATTTATTTATTAACTGATCATGCTAATCATCTGTCCGGACCAGCGGGAAAGTATTCAGTCTGCACCTGACATGGGTTTAGCGCTCCGGTAACAACACAATCAGCAAATCCATCAATGCGTGAATCACTTCTAATCTTTATACACAGAAGGACGAAGCTATGTTGGCTTCCTATTCGCCAGCTTCTTGTTCGAGTTTTCCCATTTCACCTTAAATGGTGCAGCAGGCATTTTAGATGGAACAGGAAAATGCGAACAAGAAGCTGGCAAATAAGATCCGAACTTCAGGTTCGTATAATAAGGTGCTAATCTATTATAAATATCTACACGGTTTAAGGAGTGTAAGGACTATTGAATGAAATAAGCTTAATATAAAAAAGGAAAACCAATCACATCAACAGGTTCTCTGTGCATCACCAACCACACGGCCATATCTACACATGAACATCACACAAACAATACGCATCACACAAACATGAGCGTGGATCGCTGTGTCTGGCTGGACCCAACGCCGCATCCGTATGTATATCTATAGACCACTGTAGTCGTGCGTCATTCTGCAGTCCTCGTTATGCCCATATTAGGAACTCCGGGTCTAAGCCCCATTTCTCAATGGCCAGAATGAATAGGGTTTTTGAAAAATCGCCTCTATCGCACCCTGTGTTAAATAATAATGTTAAGAACCTGATACGTTTTGTCCTGTGAACATTTTTCTCCCGAATATCACTGGATCCTCCGAATTCCGAGGTCGTTAAAGAGCTATAATACTAATATTGCCACATGTGAGCTAAAGCTACCGCGCCTCAATTTGATGTCACTAAGCTACACGAAACTAAGGCAGGCTGTGGCGGTGCTCTGACGAGCTGTGATATCGAAATGTTCTACCGTAGTGCATAATTACGGGTATACCCATAAATAAAACCTCTGGGTGGGATATTTTGATAGACTAAAACTCGTTATCAAAAATACCACCCGTGTTAAAACTACGAGGCTGAATTAAGCGTCTTTTTTCGCAGCTTCTTGTTTGAATATTCCCGTTCCACCTTAAATGGTGCAGCAGCTGTGACTAGCTATTACAAACATTAGCAAACGAGACAAAATACTGAAATAAGTTAATGTTACTCAGCTGTTAAGCGGAAATAGTGAAACCTCCTCATATCATGCCTTTCAACCTTCCATGAAGCTGAAGTCACCGTCTTTTTCGCCGGCTGCTTGTTCAAATTTTCCCGTTCCACCTTAAATGGTGCAGCAGTTCAGAACATGACTGCTGCAGCATTTAAGGTGGAATGGGAAAAGTCGAACAAAAACCTAACTAATGTCCTGAGAAAATGTCCTCAGAAAAATGTTAGCAGCATTAAAATAATAATTAAGATATTCTGAGAGACTAAATCAGTTTATCAGGGGGTCAGCAGTGATATTAAGCTGAGTCTGTACTGGATTAGCCTGAGTGCAGGTACGTTTGAAGATCTTTTCAAATCAAGCTAAAAGGAAAGATATATCGTGTTTCAGTGAGCATCAGATGAAGAACAGAGAACTGCAGGGAAACCTGCTGATTTTGTTCTGACTTCTTTAGATCTGCCCTCAGTCCATACTTGGAAATGTTTACTGCCAAAACCTGCTTAAGGAGACTGTCAGTCTAATGACGTGAATTCAGTTCGCAGTAGCTTTAGCTTACATGTAGCAATATTCATATTTCAACTCTTTAACAACCTCGTAATTCAGATGATGCAGTGGTATTCGAGAGAAGAATGTTCATAGGACAAACGTATCGGGTTCTGAACATTATTTAACACAGGGTGCGATTTTTCGAAAACCCTATTCATTCTGGCCATAGAGAAATGGAGCTTAGACCTGGAGTTCCTAGTATGGGCATAAGAACATGGCACCTACTACAAAATGATGACACGACTACAGTGATCTATGGTAGAGCTGCAGAGCCATAGATTTACGCCAGCAGTTTCACGCCAGCACTTTCAGGCCAGCTGCATTCTGCACATGCGAGGACACTTGTTTTGGTTTCTCTTAGCGAGTGTTAGGCTAATCAAAATTTGTATCGTTTTAGGTGGATTTCTGATATATTTGTGATCAATTTGCGCTGGGCAGGGTTTTTTTTATATTTTAAGCTTTAGACTAAAATAAACTTTTCTTTGAACATGTATAGACATTCATGGTAACTATTACACAAACTTCAGCTAGCTTATATGGCCCAGGTAGGCTGATGGGTTCCCATTGAATTTAACGTCAGAGTTGATAGTTGGCATAACTACTACATGGGCTTTATGTGTGCACTTAACACTGTATGTGCAAGAATAAAACTTTACCTCAAACAGGCTTAAACTGAGCATAATATTAAGCCTAGAGCTTAAACAAACTGTCATTTTCGAACACAAATAGATATTCACAGGGTAAATATGCACAAATTTGAGCTTAGGAGATAAGTAGGTCTAAGGACCTGTTTCCTTAATTAACTGAAATAATAATCAGCACAAAATGTTTTTAGCTATCCTTTAATAGACCTCAAGGTTGAAAGTGGGCTTTAAATAATATGTGGGCTTTATGTATACACTTACACATGTGGAGAAATAAAACTACATCCAACAGGTTTAAACTGAGCATAATATTTTATTGGAACAATTAAAATAAAATTATAAATAAAACAAATTACTGACATTTACCTAAAGAAAAACCTAAAAAATTAACAGAATGTTGATGTTCAGTGTGTTTCAGAATTCTCAGAACCGTGGACAGGGTTTTTAGGCTTTACCACGAGGGAAAGAAACTAATTAAATGGTGGGGTTGGAAAAGGATGATGCCCTAACATTTCTCTTGTCCCTTCTTCTGACATGAACAATTCCATGTCTTCCATGGTTTTGAATGTGAAATAAAATGGGGCCCTTATTTCATCATCATCATCCAGAAGTGCCGTACAGTGTGCCTGCAGTTGTGCAAGGACATTCAGTGCATTGTCCTCATCCATTGTCCTCCTCCATGAAAAGAATTTGTGGTGTCAAGCATTTGTTCCTCAGTTGTTGATTTTCCTCCAGCCATTCAACACCTGCTCTGATGTTTCTGATCACATCGTTGTTCTTTGTGAGAAATATTAATAAAATAAAACAATCAATAGTTTTACAGTTTGAGGTAAACATCATCAAATGTAAAGAATAAATATCTAAACACTGTAAAGAACTGTACAGCAACACAAATGTGTCCCATACCTCAAGACTCTGTGATGGCATGACCCCCTCCAGTGCTCCTCCATCATGCCTCATTTCTCTTGTTCCATTCTGTGACTGTAGAATAGCACAATGTGATAAACTGTATTTAAATTGTCCACACAACCACAATCATATTAACATAATGTTACATATTTAAAGAAGTGTATTACTTGTTACATATCATGCAGACCCAAAGCAAGTACTCATATAATTTTAAATCACAAGCTTGAGCATTCAACTATTTGTATCAGTCCACAGAAACAAAAAAAAAAACAAAGGTCAAGATCCATACTCTAGATTTGAGATATCACATATCAAATTATTTAATAATAAATAAATCCACTTACCTCACTGTCAGTAGGGCAGGTCCCAACTGCCATGGCCTCAGCCCAATGTGAAAATCACTGTCCATGTCTATAATGAAAAAAAAAAGAATTGGAAATCCTGACCTCCACGAGCAAAAGTCTCCATGAGGAGTAGGCACCACCACCATCTGATGGCTGGAATGTCATGCTGAGAAACAAGCAATATTTAAATGAATACTAATGCGTACAATTAGAAAAGTGTCAATAATTTAAGTGTAATGTGCCTGAATAAGACTTACAGCAGTGAAATCAAAAGGCTCATTCAAGACGATGTGTAAGGCATACTGAAACATATTCATTTTGCAATATGTTATTTTTCATATTACAGACTCGATACAGACTGATGGGTCTAATAACTCACCATAATCACGAAGACCCCACAGGATGTCACATCGAGTTGCCATGGGATATGCTAAAATGGCAATTAGCATTTAAAAAGAAAAGAAGTCCAACAGTACATATGACAGGATAATGGTCTATTACAGTAAACCCTTACCTTGTTTTTCGTCAGGATCCAGCGGCCGGGTGCTATTGTCATAGCTAATTTGCTGCAACATGGAAGTATGTATATTAAGCTTTTTCGTTAGACATCTGTATCATAGATTTAATCTATCTGATATATAATCAATATTTACTAATAATGTGTCATTTTATTACTTATTACTTTCTGTTTGTAAAGTTGATTGACTTTACTGTTGTGTGTGAACAGTACTACATAAATACAGTAGATTTGTCTTACAACACTGCAGAACTTTTTGCAGTGAAGTCATTCTGTTTGAGTACAAATATTATTTTACATTTCAAATAACCTAAGAGTGAATGATTTAATCTCATTGGAAAGTCTGAGAAGGAGATCATAACAAGATCCTCTGGAGTCTAAACCACACTCTCTACATAATTTTCGTATTACTCCCACCTTGTCAACAAATTAAAAAAGAACTGCAAGGTAAAGTCAAGGTCAAGTTCAAGGTAAAGAAGGCCTATTAGGAGAAGATAAGATTAATTTAGATTAAGTCACTGTATGTGTACACAGTCAAGAGACACCACAAAATAAAGTTTAGCATCTACCCTGAAGTGTAAGTAAGTTTGTTAGTTCAATACAGTCATATTTACCTTTTTGTTTAGAAAGCTCATCTGTCAGACGGTCCTCAGTGACAGTTAACTCTTCTACTTCAGCAATCGATTTCAGAGCACATATTTTGGCAAACTCAGTATTGAGCACAACATCAGACTTCCTTGTACGCAGACCAATCCATGGAGCCCAAAAGTGATAGGTTGGTGGGACTGCAAACGGATTGTGTTTTGAGCCTTGAGAAAATGCCAAAAAGAGTTATTTGTTACATCTTGGTCTATTACGCATGTGGCACTGATAGCATAAGGCCGTTTTCCCAATCCTGGTCCTGGAGTAGCCCTGCCCTCTTTATTGGGCTGTTTTGCTTCTTGCGGCTGTGTTAAAAATGCCATTTTAAAGAGATTATATATCAACCAAATGTTATCCGAAGACATTACCTGAAGTAGGTTTCTCTATATGATACACAAGGGCAGGTCAATTGTATGCGGTCGCTGCAGTTGTGCACACCATCCTTCCACTCTTGAGAGCGGTTACACAAGTCACAGAGTGGGCAATGTTTACAGTAAGTGGAAACAGTAAGTGACTGAATGATTCAACAGGAGACACATTAATGTTAACAGGTTTAACCTAGATTTAGAAATTAGGCACTTTACTCAGAGCACGACAATGTAAAAATTGGTGGATACCATTTTAACCTACCTTGAACAATGACAAGCTGGTCAGGATTCTCGCTTTGTCAGTGAGAAGGACCGGATCACTGAGAGGCACATTTCCTGGACACGTCTGGCATATAATTTCCTCTGGAATTAGTTGTCTTGGGTACTGCAATTCTTTTGATGGTGGGTGTAAATGATCTGACAACACAGTAGGTATCTTCTTGTGTTTAAGTATGTACTTCACCATAGTACTCAGGCCATCACCTTTTGGTGAATATGTTGGACTGGTCACTCCCTCCTCATTTGTGTCCCTAGACAGTCATGTTTGGTTGTGCTAGCAATTGGATCCACCACCTCTTCTGTGCTTCAGACTGTCCTAAACAATTCAGGCTGTCCTTGGAAAAGATGCTACTTGGCCACATAAATATGTGGACAAGACCGTCTTGTTTTTGAACAAGGACAATGCCATGAGTTTGATGTGATGTTGTACACCACCTTAACTCGTCCAAGGCAACTGTAATATGAGACTGTGGGCTCAAATACAGACACAATTTTCTTCACTTTAGGAAATCCTATATTTAGGCAAACAGAGAGGGGAACATTATTTTCTCTGGCCAGGATTTGCCGTGCAAGGCAATTCTTTCTTGTATCCTCCCTGAACAATTTGGTTTTCACCATCTTTGCCAAAGAATCTTCCCTCAGTGTGTTGGATTTGGCTGAGTTGGTACAGTAAGTGACCAACCTAAGATGTACACATCTATGTGATCTCATGCCACTCCTCCAGGCTAAATCCATATTCACTTGGCAGTCCTGTGACTCACATGACACATGATGATTTTCACCCCGTTTTATTCTGGATGTGAAGAGGGACACTGTGACCATAGAAAGTCTTTTGGACAGAAAAGATACCATTAACCTCATCAGTACACTCACTCCTGAGGTGGTATTTGGAATTTACATCAAAAAGCTCCGGGTTTGTATGTTTATGGTCAGTGTGCTTTCTAATGTCACGTTTGTTCATAAGAAAGGACACTTTTCCCATACAACAGGTCTCACACGGACTTTTCTTGTGAGGGCATGAATTCCTGGGTCTGCTGGCTCTGCACTGGGAGGACATGTCTTGGTACTGGGTGGACAAGGCTCTGCACTGGGTGGACAAGGCTTGGTACTGGGTGGACAAGGCTCTGCACGGGGTGGACACAGCTTGGCACTGGGTGGACAAGGCTCTGCACTGCGTGGACACGGCTCTGCACTGGGTGGACAAGGCTTGGTACTGGGTGGACAAGGCTCTGCACTGGGTGGACAAGGCTCTGCACAGCGTGGACATGGCTCTGCACTGGGTGGACACGGCTTGGCATTGGGTGGACACGGCATCTGGACTGGCAGAACCTGGCTTTGACAGTGGTGTTCAGCCTTGCACAAAATTAAATGTTTCTCAAAGTCTTTCTTATGCAGCAGCATTGACTGACAGTATATGCAGTGGTAATGGAGTTGTGCTCTGCGCCCTAAGCCACATCGGTGAATATTGTGTCCTGAAACATGAGAAAACAAACTCAATGAACACTTAAGACAAAACACTTTTTAGGTCTGTTAAAGACATAATAATGATAAGAATGACAGTCTTCTGACACTACAGTACAATCTCAGTAGGTTTTGTTGCTATAGCTACACTCTTAAAAAAAGACTTAAAAAAATGCTAAAAAATGATTAAAGGTTCTTTGCTTGGTGAAAGGGTCCCTCTTTATTACAAGTTTCAATCATAATCAATAATCAATCATAACAATAGAAGAACCTTTCTGGTGTTATATTTGACCCCTTTCCAAAATGATTCTATATAGAACTATCTACAACACATTCTTCACATTCAATCTGAAGAACCCCTTCACCATGCAAAGAACCCTTTTATCATGCAAAGGGTTCTTTGAGTGTTCATGGTTCCATTTTCTTTACTAAAGAACAACTGAAGAACTGTCTTTTTAAGAGTGTACCTAACTATGCACCATATGCACAGTGGAGAAAAATTCTTGAAGAAAGACAAAGACCAAAGCTCTACACCCCTGTATAAAAACAAGGCTATTTAAACTGTGCACACATGAAATAAGAATCAAACTACAACTTTTACAATTTCTTGTCACGAGTGTAAAAGTATGTAAAGTATATACAAAAATATAGTGACATGAATATTGTATTAAAATTGCAGTAGTAGCCTAGCTACATGTTGTGTATATATATTTATATATGTATATGTGTATATATATATATATATATATATATATATATATATATATATATATATATATATAATTGTTAAAACGTAATTTAAGGTGACTCTTTAGTTTACTTGCTGCTGTTGGCTTATAATGTTCTACGGAACAAAATGGGCAATGAAATAAGTCGCAGCATGTGCGACATCACTCGTATTTTGGCAACAATACCACTTCTTGAGTGGTAATATGTATGGTGATACAAGCAGCACAAACAGTCGCTGAGTCGGCTGTCTACGTGGCACAGTCATGCTGTCCTATTGCGCATGCTTTCAATGCCACTGGCCTGAAACTGCCGGAGTGAAACTGCTGGTGTAAAACTGCAGCTCTGGTGTAAAACTGCAGCCCACAAAAGTACTTTAATTTTGTATTAGCCTGTTTCACAATGTGCTGCACCCCAGCATGCTCAGTCCCCAGCGTGCACTGCAATGTTATGTGCTCTGATTCTCCCCCAACAACAACCTATGGGACAGCGGTTACACCTTAGTTCTACACAATTCTGCACAATTCAAAGTCAAAGTGAACTTTATTGTCATTCAGACTATACAACAAGCAGTGCACAGCTGAACGAGATTGTGTTCTACAACTCCAATGTGCAAAAATATATAAATATAACATAAAAGGCAACTCCACATAGACATACTAGACAGTATAGGCAGACATAAAACATAAAAGTATTGTATGTTGTATAGAAAAAAATATTGTACATTGTTCTCAGTGTTCTCAGCTGCAGTTCAACCAACATAAACACAACATCAACTCAACAGCACAGAAATTAAGCCCAACTCTTGATGAACTTGCAGCAAAGAATGGATGCCAGGTGTCTAGTTCAAGCAAAGAGGTAGGTTTAAAAGACTGAGCACCTGAGGACATTTAAATTGTGAATATTTCAAGTGTCCACGTAATATTTCAAGGTCTACTACAAGTGTCTGTATTTTACTGTTTAAGTTTTTGTGTATTTTGAATAAACACTGGCCAGTTTGGGTTACAGCACAACAGTAATTAAAAATGAAATAAAATATTTTTTTCTCCAGCCCACAGATTGGATGAGATTTTTTAATATGGCCCTTTTACTGGTTGACACTCCTGGATAAAGAAAAGCGATTAAAAATCATGTAAAAAAAATGAAAAGCATTTTTCTTACTTTCACAGGTGAGTTATGCATACACATACTGGATTAATTTACATCGCAGATATAATGTTTACACATGGTATTAGCTAGTTGTCTGACTGTTGTGAGTGTTTGCTAATATGTAATTTCGTGCCTCACATCTTTTTAGACTAACGTGTAAAACATGCAGTCATCTGTGGCGAAACAGAACAGATTTGCAGCTGCTGTTATTTCCGAACTTGTTTTAAAGGAGCTTAAACATTTGGTTTGGTTCTTACATATTTGCATTAAACCTTTTTGGTTTTAAGAGAAGTAAGGAGTTTGTGTTTCTCACGAGCATCATGTGATTCTATTATGTGGTGTCAGGAACGTCCGTTCTGTTTGTTTAAAAATTAGAAAGGCTTACATGTTGAGCGATTCCAAAATAAATGGGTTCATATGGAGCATTTTGAGTAAAATCAAAATTTATAAATGCTTAAATATTTTTAATGTAAAATAATACAATCATTTACTGAACACAGAACAGCATAAAACATTTTAACACTGATGTTATATTTTAATAGCTTTTAAACTCGAGTTACAGAGTTTAAAACGGCGCCTCATGTACGTTCATGCCGTGAATGAGTGCGAATGAGCCAGTGAGCTGCTCCGTTCGCCAAACAATCAGCACTCAGTAACAGTAATATTAGCATCCTGCTGCCCAAAACCCATTTGCTGTAGAAAAAAGGAAACACACAGGTGAGTTTTCTTAGCTTTTTTAATTAAATACATCCTTCTACTTTCTAAAATTAAAGGAAAGTTCTGGTCAAGTTATTAGAAACTATTTTAACTATTTTAACTTAAAATTGAGCCATTGAGCTCAAATATTGATATAATGGGGGAAATAGGAAGAGGCCAGGCTCCTCTTAAACCGTCTCTGGTAAAATCCAGAATATACGCACACCTCTGACTGCCTTTTGTGCTGTTAATGGAATAATCTTTGACTTTCATGCTGCTTGCATGGGCCACAGAGTGTACCGATGAAGTAAGAACCCATTTTTTGTTTAAACCGAGGCACTGAAAACGTATGTTCTTTACTAAAACTAGCGTGGTCAGCTCGCTAACAGGCTAAAAGTACTAAACAACTAATTAAACTTGAATTAAAGTACTTACGATATGATTAACTGTAAAACGGCAGTATAAAAGTCTAAAAATGTCATTTGAATGGTTTACATGCTTCAAATGTTTGTGTTTCAGTCAGAAATAACGTTGGCATCAAACCCAGGCTGAATCCCAAACGGCTCCATACTCCTTAAATAATGTGCGTGCTATAAAAGTGTAGAAATTCTAGCCTCTACAGCCAAATAGTGCATCATTTATTGAGTCCCAAATGACTATTTCTTAGCTGTATTTTGCACCATTGGGGTGCAGGATCCAGTAATTAAATTAGCTAGTGCACTAAGTAGGGAACAGGGAACCATTTGAGATTGAGCCCCAGCACGAGAAGAGGGGCACCGCTGGACTGGTGACCAAAAAGTACTTATAAAGCTAACGTTACTGCATTAAACAGTGCTGTGTTATCATATGTTCATTATTATATGACAAAATGTTCAAAAATATACAGCGATGGGCGACCAAACATACTCCTCATTCAGTGCTCCATGGTTGTTTGGCAATAATACCATACGCTAAAGGAACTACTTTTCTTGGCAGAATACTTTTGTCGGTTATTATTTTCTGAAAAAAAAATATTTTATCATATTTCATGTTGGCTGCCATTTTTTAAAAGCAATAAGCCACTTGAGGCCGTGTGTTACTGCGATTTTTTTCAGAGGGAAGGAAGTTTTAGGCACTCCGCTTCACATCGAAAACCCTTCCTGTGATAAAATCACAGTAATGCACAGCCTCAAGTGGCTTATTGCTTTAATAAAGCGTGACTGGTTCATCACTTCACTTTAGGGGGCACAAACCCCTGGATTAAGATTTCTTATGACCGAAGGAGAAAGGCACGGCAGTTCAGTGGTAACTGTAGGATAAATTGTTCTCTCATGAGGCACCGTGCATCAACATAGGAGTTAAAACGTTTCAAATTATTAACATGAATGATGAATTAAAACTATGACAGCTGCCACAAATGAGGACTAGTTGCAAAAAGACAAGTTTTAATGTTATTAAATAAACAGTCTCTAGATATTAAACATTAAATAACACATGAATTCCTGATAAATTCAGGTGTTGAAGAAAGCCTTTCATCTTCATTCATTAGTACATGCATTAGTTAATACTGAGTAATTTAATATCATGGTTGTTAATTTATAACTTATTCATTTGTTCCTGATTAATGACTCATTACTTTCTGATTAGTTATTTATCAGTAAATGCCTTAATTACTGCAGATCATGTACTCTTAATGTAAAGTGTTACCAGAAGGCTAAAAAACAACAGCTAAAAGTTTGAAGGAATCATTTGAGCTGGTAAACGTCTCTGTTCATGATCATCTCTGACCAAGTGAAGTTTGACAAAAATATGGATGTTTTGCAATTTTGCAGCATGTTTTTAATTTGCAGTGCATTGTGTTTTCTTGGCCTCCCTACTGTGACCACCAAGAGATCAAACTTCAACTGAAAGAAAAGGTTTATACACGTGACAACCACTCTGTAAAGTCCATTTATAGGAAGCATACAAAGCCGTATATTAATCAACATAGTTTATATACACACTCGTATATGACGTGCTGTACTTTAAGGGAACAACAACAAATTGAAAGTATGAGGGTTGGAGCTCTCACAGGAAACGCCGAACTTAGAACTATTCAAAGGAGGAGCCTTTGGTCCTCGATCACTTCTTCAAATGAAAGCAGCCAAGTAAACAGCAGAAAGCAGATACTTGTGTCCCGGTAGAGACATATATAATAAGGAGTTTAGTGAGTCCGCTTTTCATGAGCATTGAGGAGTTGAATAGAGGAGATGGCAGTGGATGGCTGTGCTGTTAAAGATCATGTCTCCAACACAGAGATGGAGGACAGCAACACAAATGAGACACCAGCAATTCAAAATGCAGGTACACAGCTTTTAAAATGTATTTGATCTACTGAAGTTCAGCTTAAAGCCTGGGATACACTGCATGTCTTCAAGGTCCAGACAGATTTTTAAAAATTGATTATTGCTTTCTGACGGATTTTTTAGCATTTATTTTTGGAACTGAACTATTTAAAAACACACTAAATGACTTGGGATCACGCATAACATAACTTATAAGTTGTTTGTGAACCAAACTGAAGTTGCTGAGCTCACACAGGAACATGTCCCACATGCAGGATGTGCAGACAGCTACACAAATGTGGACATATGGCAGCTTGCTACTTCTGTTATTTTCACCCCTGCTTTGATGAAACTGTCAGCGACTAAAAAGTGACTAAAAATGGTTTATTCCATAGCAACTCGAGAGGTTTGGCAGGATTTCAAAATCAAGTAAACTCTTTGATTTAATTCATGCAGCCATGCATAGCTGTCTTTTAGTGTGTGTTCACACCTGGCAGTAGAGCTGGGCAATATAAAAATATTTATCGTTATCACGATGCTACATACCAATATGTCACATATGCTCAGACAAGTGACATTTTTACTGAATA
Organism: Colossoma macropomum; assembly: GCF_904425465.1. NCBI lineage: Eukaryota > Metazoa > Chordata > Actinopteri > Characiformes > Serrasalmidae > Colossoma > Colossoma macropomum. Next base: position 11,935,621 of record NW_023494796.1, on the reverse strand, counting down.
AAATTATGTTTCATTACAAATCGAGCATAATTAGGCTTGTTTAATTGGATTTAGTGCAATGCAGTATAAAATGTTAAATAGAAATCAGTTGTAGTCAGTTTTTAACATTTAATACAGTCCACAGACTAAACACAGAATGACTTTTCTTCTCCAATCTGTAGACCTTGTTTGGTGTATGTGACAGACAAGTTTCTGGAGCTGTTTTATCTGCCCTTCATGAGCTGTGAATGGATTATTATAGATATACATACATTTCACTGCATACATCAGTCATGTTATGAATTAGTAAACATTTTCAACATTTAATAACATTTAATAAAAGCAATAATCCACTCCTGGGCGTGTCATGGGGTAACCACGGTAATGCGCAGCCTCTCATGGCAGATTGCTTCAGAATAGAAGACAGACCTAAACCCACATTTGCTGAAGTTTTTTGGATTTCGCAATTGTGATTATATCTGACAAATCAGTTGTGATTTTTTTGTTCGGGGTGGATCACATTGGTTTGATTCACATATCAGTTTGATGTCACATGTTAGAGTGAACGTTAGGTGGTCTGGACCAAGGGAACCGAACCCGGTAAGGCCTGACCCCCAACTAACAAATAGAAATACTCCCTTACTGAGTCCCTGTCATGTCATTGATCCCCACTGTTAAAACGCTAATGTACAGAATGTCTCTCATATCCATATTGCTGGAAAGTGCATTAACACCAGACAAACAGGAGGTAGCAGACATTTAAACACACAATGACAAATGAAGTACACAAAGTGAGAAGTGAAAATAGAGATACAATATTATTCTTCCTCTATTTAACACTCAAAAGTACTTGCTTTTAAATATTCTTGCACATCAAAAGTAAAACTACTGTGAGGCGTATTGTTATGCTGTGTTCATGAACAATTTATAATACATTTAAAATAGGCAGTCTATGGGGGCGCTAGTGAGCAAGATATGGAGTAAGATGTTTCTTTCAGAGCTCCTGCAGAATTTGTTAATTAAACGCTTTGCTCACATTCAAAGTAATATAAAATCTCGCTCAAAGGACATTTAAGAGTTCATATTTCAAATTAAAGCAGGGATATCAACTTGAATGGCGACAAATCGTCAAAAATATAAATACAACCCGGTGAGGCCTGACCCCCAACGCACAGTATTTCAGGTAGCTCATCACACAACCCGCCTACATGGACCGAAGCTACAGGTATGACCGATGAAGAGATCAAGTCAGATATCTTGTCATCCCTCAGTGAAGATATATCTAAAATAATCAGGGAAGAACTGAAAACTGCATTAGATTTCAATGCCTTGAAAAGTGAACTGCAAGCGATGAGATCAGAAATCACCAATAATACGAATACAATACGCTCTGAAATGGACCGCATGAAGGCGGACTTTAAAGACATGGCGGGAGGACTGTCCACATGGTCTGATGAAGTAGCTTCACTTCAAACTACTGTGGCCTGCCTTCAGAGTCAAGTCGAGAAACTTAGAGAAAGGAATGAAGATTTGGAGGAATGAGAAGGGGGAATATACAGATAGGTGTGGATGAAAAACCAGACTCGAGTTCTCCCACGGCTGTTTCCAAACTTCTTAAAGAAGTACTACAAATGGACCAGGATATAAAGATTGACTGGTCACATCGCAGCATTGTCCAATGGAAACCAGGGGACAAGCCACGGGTTATGATCGGCAAGCTGCATCATGATGGAGACGCTGCGGAGGTTCTGAGAAGAGCCTGAGACAGAGCTCCGCTATGCTACAACGGGAGGCGCATAGCTATATTCCTGGACTCACAGACGTTCACAGACGTGAGGAAGATGCTGCGGGGATGACAGGGAGTTCGCTATGGCCTCTTCTACCCTGCCCAACTGCGGATCTCATACAAAAATGAGGAAAAGGAATTTCTGGATCCTCGAGGGGCTTTGGAGTATGTTCGGAAGGAAATCATCCCTGAGACGGGGAAGTAATGGAACACTTTTCTTACCCGCATTAAAAGAGGTAACACTTTCTTTGAAGGGTGTCTACATAACGCATTCATATCACTTTAAATAAACACTTCATAACATGTTCATGAATGCTTAAATCAACATTCGTAAACTATACATGTTTTACATGATATTAATATGGACTACAATGTGATTTTACTGAAAGATGTTTTTTCAAAATAAAAGTCCTCATTTTATTTATTATTTTCAGTGAAACTCCTCATTTCTGGACTGTCAGCATAAAATGACCTGGCTTTATCCCATTGGACAGCAAGTGTTTTGACACTTTTTGCCTAGACTTTCAACTTTTAAATTTTTTTTTTTTCTCAAGCATTTGTATTTTGCAATATGCTGTTCTTTCTACTTTTTACGCTAATTATTTATATATAAAATGGGTAACACTTTACATTAAGGGTCGCTAATCAATCATTAAATATATAATAATCAACTATTAGTTTCCCATTATTTAGTTATTAGTTAACTCTTCATTAAGCATTAGCTATTACTTAGTAATTGATTAAGCATTTATCAATTAGTAATTAAGTACACTGTTAGGTCATAAGTTAGTTTGTCGTTAGTTTGTGGCTTACTTACTCGTTATCTGTGTGCTAATTGCTGCTTATTACATTATTAATTAACTAATAAGTATTTTTCTTCATATAAAGAAGTAACATGATAACTTACTAGCACTTATGTGTTAATCCCGCTAATTATCTGTTAATTACCTTTCCATCACCTCCATATATTCAGTTGGCTCACTTTTCTCACTTTGGTTCTTGTTCATTAAAGATGCTTATGGTCACATCTGACCGTAAGATGAGCACACACAAATTCATGGATGGTTTTGTTATTCATCACGTTCATCTTGGCATATCTGTACTCATATCTGGTAGGAGTGCATGTAAATTTGGGCATAAATGCTGGATATGTGGCTAATTAACCAAAACTATTATCAACATAATCTGTAATTGCAAAAATAAGAACAGTAGAAAATTTCAATAATACTAATTTGTGTGCATGACAGTCCAGTACACAAGTGGATGTACTTACTTTACATGCACATTGATATAAACAAGTGCTGCAACTATTTCATGTTCCATTTAAAGACACATTACACTGTGCTTTTGTTTCATACTACTGACTCACAAACACAGCTTCGGTCATACACTGCAATAATACAGTGTTTATTTTAGGGAATTAATTACACTAAACAATCACTCTACTATGTTAACAACACTGAGTATTTTGTTTTATTTCACATTTTATTTTTTCCAGTTGTTTTCATTTTAATACTATTAGGTTTGGTCAGCAGGGAAGGAGTGCACTCACTGCTGGACATCAAACTCCACCCACGAGCACGGTCATTAGCCTTCATGCCAAACACTGCCGTTTTATTGGCTGGCTACTGAAACATCTGCATGAATTAGTGTGTCCTTCATGTAAATGACATGTAAACGAGGTGCTGGTAGGCTGGTTTCATGCACTGAAGCTGATTTATCATTTATGCTCAAATCTCCACTTGTTTCCACATCGTAAAAAATTGTTATGAATCAGACGGAGAGCAGTTCAAACCTTATAAAAGGCAAAAAAAAACGTGTTCTTTTTTACGTAACTTTGATGATTAATGGGCCCTTTTCACAAGATTCGTGATTACTTCCGGTTTAAGCATTAGCAGGGTAAAACTCACTTCCTCTCCATAAAGCTACTGCAGACGCGCTGTCAGAATGTTTAGTAGTGAACTATAACGCTCAAACACTGAGCTACAACAGCTGTATTTTAGTTTTCCTGCTCGGCTGTGACAGTGAGAGTAAGAAGTGGACGGAGGCGCTGATTTAACTGTAAACAGAGCTAAAATGCTGTATGTTGTTTTTACTGCAGTTCTGCTGCAGCTGCTTCACATCAAGCAGCCTCTGTGTCTTTGTACAACACGCCAACTATTTCGGTAATATTCTGTTTTCAAAAGAAAGAAGAACTTTTATATGTAGCATGAATGCTATAGACTCTGTTTATATTAAGCTAACTATACTGGCTAGAAGCTACTGCTAACAAAACTAGCCTGGGTAACATGAAGCAGCTTTTTCAGATGTTTTTTTCAGCTAGGAGTCGTGTTTTTGACTGAGCAGTAAAAGGTGGATGTTTTCTGAAGTGCTGCTTCAAAAATTGCCATGAAACTATAAGAATAATGCTGTTTGGCAGATCGCTAACATAGCTAGCATTAGAGCTAACTTAGCTTTAAAGTGCGCTGCTCATGCGAAGCTGGAGCTCAAACTGCTAACGGTAGGCTAGCTAATTAGCGACTGTAGCCTGCTAGCCTACCGTAAGCTAATACAGTTTAAACGATGTCTATCAAATAGACTTTACGTGTAAAAGTTTTTGTTTGTGTTTATGTCAGAAGTCTAATGTGTCACAGAACCTGCACCACGTTAGCCGGCTGGTGGCAGCAGCTGATGAAAGCTAACTAGCTTCCTTATTTTGGGAACACAGCTACAGTTAGAAATGGCTTCTAGCGTTGCTAGCTAACCTAGCTACAGCTAAACAACATCTACCAAATTCACATTACACAGAAGAACTTTAATTTCTTTTGAATACAAAAATATTACAGAAATCGCTGGCATGTTGTTCAACTACAGAGACACTGCTTGATGTAAGCAGCTGCAGCAGCAGTAAGCAGGGCTGCACCACACACAGCATTTTAGCTGTGTTTACAGTTAAATCAGTGCTTCCATTCACTTCTTTTTGTCATGATAGTGCACGAAAACTAACCTATGTCTGTTGTAGCTCAGTATTTGAGCATTATAGTTCACTGCTAATGCTTGTATGACTGCGAGCGACAGAGAGCACGTCACTGCGAGCGACAGAGAGCAGCACACCATAGAACTTCAGATCGAGCAGCGTCCAAACTTTACTTGAAAATTAGTTGAAAATTCTGCAGTTTGCAGGCCGCTAACCCCTCACGCCTCTCCCTCTTATTTTTGTCTCCTCCCTCTCTCTTTTTCTATCTCTCTCACAGTTATTCCCTCAGCCCATCCACCATGGCGTCCACCCAGGAACGCGCCCTCCAGACCCTGAGCGCAGAGTTGGCCCGGCTGGATCGGCAGATCACCGCCCTGCTGAAGAAGCAGGACGAGCTCCTTCGGCAGAAGTCGATGCTCGAAGCCGCCCGGGAAGTTTCCCCCTCGGTGGTGGCGCCAGCGTCGTCTTTCCGCGCGCCGGGAGACGCTGTTCTCACGCCAGCCCCGCATGGTCCCTGGGAACGCCAGCGCCGCAGAGGGCCCTGCAGACCCTCACCGCCTCCCCAGCCGATCTTCGCCTCCGGAAACCGTTTCGCCGCCCTCAGTACACTGCATACGCCCTCACCTACGTCCCGGGCCTCCTCGCCGCCACCCGCCACAGCGCCCCGGACCTCGTCACCCGCGTCACCCGCCCCAGCGCCCCGGCGCTCTTCACAGGACTCCGTTTATGTTATTGGTAGTTCTATTGTCCGCCACGTTAAAGTAAAGGTTAGAAACACCCATGCCACTGTTTCCTGTTTTCCAGGTGCTCGTGTCTTAGACATAGCCAGGCGCCTCCCCTCGGCTCTCAGACGAAACGCCTTCGGGACCGTGGTGATCCATGTCGGGACCATCGACATCCTCGACCGTCATAGCGAGGTCCTGAAGGAGCACTACCAGACGCTGCTGGACACCGCCAGGAAGAAGACGGACGCCAGGATCGCTACCCACCTACAGGAGGGGATCCGAGCGGTTCAGCAGGCTCTTCGCACTGCAGTCCTGGCTCCGCGGCTGGAAACGCTACAGCTCATAATGCTAGTGTTAGCACTGAGAATAAGACGATTATTAGCACCAGTTGCGTCACCTAGGTTCCACTGTATTGAGACTGTGTCTCTGCCCCAAATTAAATCTAAATCTAAACGTAGAATAACTCAATCAGCCCGTTTCGACAACCTGATCAATATTAAATCATACTCAGATGATAGCAGCAACACCTCAACTCTAAAATTCGGGTTACTCAATATAAGATCACTAAACTCAAAAGCAGTAATCTTAAATGAAATTATAAGTGATCATAAATTTGACGTTTTCTGTCTTACTGAAACATGGGTTAGACAGGATGAATATTCAGCACTAAATGAGGCCACCCCTACAGGCTATAATTATGTACACAGCCCAAGATTATCAGGCAAAGGAGGTGGATTATGTGTAATCTACCAGAATACCCTAGATATCAGTCAGAAACAATGTGACACCTTCACTTCTTTTGAGGTTCTCTCCATCAACGTTACTAATCCGGCCACAAAAAAGAACGCATTTTCATTATTTAACATTTATAGACCACCAGGACCCTACTCAGAATTTCTAAAAGAATTTAGTGATTTCGCTGCAAACCTAGCTGTGTGCAATGATAAGGTAATGATTGTAGGAGATTTTAATGTCCATTTTGAGAAGGCAGATGACCCACTAAAAAAGGCGTTTACTTCAATCCTAAACTCTGTTGGTATTACCCAAAATGTAACAGGGCCTACATACTACTGTAGTCACACTTTAGATCTAGTTCTGACACTCGGACTTAACATAGACAGGCTTAATATCCTACCGCAAACCTCAGTAATCTCCGACCATTACCTAATCTCTTATGAGCTACGTCTTAGCCATAATACATGTACGTCCCCTCGCTATTCTACAAAGCGTGCAATAAAACCATTTACCGCCCTACAATTCATAGAAAACCTCCCAGTACTAACAACCCTAGTCTGCACTCCATCAGACCCAATGGAGCTAGATGTATTAACCGACTATTTAGAAAATACCTTCCGATCTACTTTAGAAAATGTGGCACCACTAAAAATCAAAAGGATAAGACAGAAAAAGCTCGCCCCGTGGTACGATGATAAAACCCGTACCTTAAAACAAACAGTACGGAAACTAGAGCGGAAATGGCGATCAACCAAGCTGGAAGTGTTGGCCTGGAAGGACAGCCTTATAGAGTATAGAAATGCTCTCACTAAAGCTCGCTCAGCATATCTGGCCTCGCTGATCAAGAACAATAAATATAATCCTAGAGTCCTGTTTAGTGTGATCTCTAGAATTACAAAAAATCAGGCAGGTACTGAACCACAAATTCCGGTGACCCTCACCAGTGAAGTTTTTATGGACTTTTAATAATAAAATCGAAAATATTAGACAACAAATTCAACCCACAGTATTAAATCCAACTTGGCTGTCATCTGACATGGCTGATATAAAACATAACATAGCTGCAGAAGAAAGGCTTGAAAATTTCTACCCACTCCCACAGCTAGAACTAGAGAAGATTATCTCCTCTGCAAATTGTACAACCTGCACACTTGATGCAATCCCCTCAAAATTACTCAAAGAAGTACTACCAGTTATCATTAATCCTCTTTTAACTATAGTAAACTCGTCCCTTAGCCTGGGCCATGTACCCAGAGCTTTTAAACTAGCAGTTATTAAGCATCTGATCAAGAAACCAAACCTTGATGCTAGCATATTGTCTAATTACAGGCCTATATCTAACCTGCCATTTATATCTAAGATCTTAGAAAAAGCCGTAGCCCAACAACTTAGTTCATATCTACATAAGAACCACATATTTGAGAAATTCCAATCTGGATTCAGGCCACATCACAGCACTGAGACAGCTCTAGTTAAGATAACAAATGATCTTCTTCTTGCCTCTGATCAAGGCTACATATCCCTGTTGGTGCTACTTGACCTCAGTGCAGCTTTCGATACGATAGACCACAATATTCTCCTAGAAAGGTTAGAAAACATGGTTGGAATCACAGGGACAGCCCTATCATGGTTCAAATCTTACTTAACGGAACGTTATCAGTTCGTACAGGTAAATGACTCATCTTCCAATTATTCACAAGTAAGATCTGGAATTCCGCAAGGCTCTATTTTAGGACCATTATTATTTACATTATACATGTTACCGTTAGGCGCAGTTATAAGCAGCCATGGCATTAACTTTCACTGTTACGCAGACGATACGCAATTATACATATCAGCCAAGCCTGATGACAAATACAGGTTAAAGAAAATAGAGGACTGTGTAAAAGATGTGAAAGGTTGGATGTCGCGTAACTTCCTCCTCCTAAACAGTAACAAAACAGAGGTTCTCCTTCTGGGTCCAAAAGTGGCAAGAAATAAATTATCAGATTTAACTTTAAATCTCGCTGACTTTCCAGTTATACCAGGTTCAGCAGCAAAAAATCTTGGTGTAATACTCGATCCAGATTTATCATTCGATCAACACATAGGCAGTATCACTAGGACAGCTTTTGTACATCTTCGCAATATCGCCAGAATAAGAAATGCCTTATCACTGCGTGATGCAGAAACATTAGTACATGCCTTTATTACCTCAAGGCTAGATTACTGTAACGCACTACTATCAGGATGCACCAGCAGGAATTTAAGTAAACTTCAACTAGTTCAAAATGCTGCAGCCAGGGTTCTCACTAAAACTAGAAAATTTGATCATATCAGTCCAGTTCTATCATCACTCCATTGGCTGCCTGTTAAATTCCGTATTGATTACAAAATTCTTTTATTGACGTATAAAGCCCTACATGGGCTCGCTCCTGAGTACCTGCAAGACCTTATTTCCCATTACGAGCCACCACGATTACTCAGATCACAGAGTGCTGGCCTTTAAATAGTTCCCAGAATTCAGAAGGTTTCATCTGGGGGAAGAGCCTTTTCTTATAAAGCCCCCAAACTCTGGCATGATCTTCCAGAAAATGTTCGGGACTCAGACTCAGTCGCAATATTCAAATCTAGGCTGAAAACTCACTTGTTTAGTTTAGCTTTTGGTAGCTAATGTTTCCCCTTAGATAAAGGCAGCAGATCTAGGGCCATGGACGCAGGGAATTATAGTAAACTGAGACGCTGGTGCTGTCGTCCCGCCGCTCGCACGCGAACACTCATGTTTGTGGACGGTGGAGCGGAGGGATGCCAAATTGTTTCAGGGTGCTCCCGTGTCTGTGTGCCCTTTTGGTTCGCTCCTTTTAGTTAAGCTGTTATAGTCAGATCTGCCGGAGTCATTAGCCACACTCTGGAAATGTTTTACATACTACTATACATACACCCATACAGAAATAAACTAACTCCATTTCCCTACCTTTCTTCCGAGAAAACGACTGCCCACCTGTCCGGCCGGACACTGCTGGATGATTGTTTGTAGAGCTCCGGCTACCCGCTTCAGACCAGTTACCCACAACCCAGTCACCGCCACCTGCCTTGGACTGGCTGCCCACTCTACACTGAAGTCTCCTAACTATCACTACCTCCTAACTATTACTACCTCCTAACTATTACTACTACTACTACTATTAATATTAGTAGAATAATAATTTTGTACGTAGTTTGACCAGAGGAGGATGGGTCCCCCCCATGTGAGCCTTGGTTCCTCCCAAGGTTTCTTCCTCAGCTCTGAGGGAGTTTTTCCTTGCCACTGTCGCCCCTGGCTTGCTCTCCTGGAGGATTTACATTTCATGTTGAAACTTCGTTCTAAACGGATTTCTGTGAAGCTGCTTTGTGACAACATCAGTTGTAAAAAGCGCTATACAAATAAATTTGATTTGATTAATCCGGACGTAATCGCGACTCTTTGTGAAAAGGGCCCATGGCCATTAGATCTTTACATTTTGACCATTAATTACTTCTTAAATTCCACTTAATCAACCATTCATTGCTTCTTAAATTCCTCTAACTTAATCATTAATTACTGCTTTTGTGTCCCGCCAAGTAAAGTGAGAACACAAAAGAAGTAATTAATGGTTAAGTAAGAGGAATTTAAGCAGTAATTAATGATTAAGTAAGAGGAATTTGAGAAGTAATGAATGGTTGATTAAGTGGAATTTAAGAAGTAATTAATGGTCAAAATGTAAAGATCTAATGGCCATTAATCATCAAAGTTATGTAAAAAAGAACACCTTTTTTTGCCTTTTATAAGGTACGAACTGCTCTGCAGAATTGAGCTGGAGATTTGAGCATAAATGATAAATCAGCTTCAGTGCATGAAACCAGCCTACCAGCACCTCGTTTACATGTCATTTACATGAAGCACACACTAATTCATGCAGATGTTTCAGTAGCCAGCCAATAAAACGGCAGTGTTTGGCATGAAGGCTAATGACCGTGCTCGTGGGTGGAGTTTGATGTCCAGCAGTGAGTGCACTCCTTCCCTGCTGACCAAACCTAATAGTATTAAAATGAAAACAACTGGAAAAAATAAAATGTGAAATAAAACAAAATACTCAGTGTTGTTAACATAGTAGAGTGATTGTTTAGTGTAATTAATTCCCTAAAATAAACGCTGTATTACTGCAGTGTATGACCGAAGCTGTGTTTGTGAGTCAGTAGTATGAAACAAAAGCACAGTGTAATGTGTCTTTAAATGGAACATGAAATAGTTGCAGCACTTGTTTATATCAATGTGCATGTAAAGTAAGTACATCCACTTGTGTACTGGACTGTCATGCACACAAATTAGTATTATTGAAATTTTCTATTGTTCTTATTTTTGCAATTACAGATTATGTTGATAATAGTTTTGGTTAATTAGCCACATATCCAGCATTTATGCCCAAATTTACATGCACTCCTACCAGATATGAGTACAGATATGCCAAGATGAGTGTGATGAATAACAAAACCGTCCATGAATTTGTGTGCGCTCATCTTATGGTCAGATGTGACCATAAGCATCTTTAATGAACAAGAACCAAAGTGAGAAAAGTGAGCCAACTGAACAGATGGAGGTGATGGAAAGGTAATTAACAGATAATTAGCGGGATTAACACATAAGTGCTAGTAAGTTATCACGTTACTTCTTTATATGAAGAAAAATACCTAGTTAGTTAATTAACAATGTAATAAGCAGCAATTAGCACACAGATAACGAGTAAGCCACAAACTAACGACAAACTAACTTATGACCTAACAGTGTACTTAATTACTAATTGATAAGTGCTTAATGAATTACTAAGTAATAGCTAATGCTTAATGAAGAGTTAACTAATAACTAAATAATGGGAAACTAATAGTTGATTATTATATATTTAATGATTGATTAGCGACCCTTAATGTAAAGTGTTACCATAAAATGTACTGTTCATTCAACACTCTATACATAATTGTGGAAAATGTTACTCAAACTAAGTTTAACTTTCTTGGGGTAAATGCTAACACTGTTATCCCAATTACTTTGGAGGTTTTAGTTTTAGTGACGTTCTTCCTCACTTACGGTTTTGGAGAAGGCACAAGTATAACTGTGCATTGGTTATCCTGTGTAACTGAGGTTAAACGTGACAAGCACTGTTATCACAAGGAATGATTCCTTTTTTGGCATTACTTCAAAGTACAATCAAGTGGTGACTCTTTGACTTTCCTCACTCAAGGTGCTGATAATTTTGTAAGAAACGTCGTTTATAAATTTGCCTTGCTTTGCCTTCACCATAAAAGTGATGGAAGCCACGTTATCCTGACTAAAGTACATGTTACATGAATGGATGGATATTGAATGGAATGGATAAGTATTATGGACCTGTCCCACCACCACACAAAGTTTGAGACTTTAAGTTGATTGACTGTTCATAGCATATTTATGAGTAATTCACTGTCCATATAGTAAAGTGACATGCAAGACAACATTCATAAGTGATTCATAGCATTTTAAGGACCTGTTAATATACCATATAGTAAAGTGACATGCAAAGCAACATTCATAAGTGATTCATAGCATTTTTAAGAGATGTTTACAGACCGTGTGTATAAATAGTGATAGTGATTTACAATTAAATATCTACAATTATTTTCCCTACCTTTGCAGCAAGACCCAATGACTGTGAAAAGGAGTCAATAAACACCACAAGTAGGAAGGTCCTTTTTTTTATTGGCAAGACCACTGTTCAGAACAGGCATTTAAACATGCTGCTCAAACTCAAATCAGGAAACCACAAACTCTTCTGAACATGGAACTGCAAAATACAGATGTGTTCGATAAAATCTTCAGTTCTTTTCTAAAACGAAAAATAAAAACACACCACCTCATGTGGCCATTACTTAAGGGGTATTGCCTTCAGTTTGTTCCTTTTCTTCCTAGACTGAAATTTTTTAAATTCTCTGAAAAACAAAACAAAAATATGAAAAAATAAACAATACGGCACAAGTCACTGCAAGAGTCTGAAGATATCATGATACTGGTACTGCTGCTGGTTGTCTGTCCTCTTCTGGCTATAAAAAGATCATACAAGAGCAGTCAAATGTGTGGAATTCTACACGTACAGGATAAGCCTATTTATACTGAAAGCGCATGAACGTTATGTTGGTGGGCTAGATAGACTGTCATAGCAGAGGTATGATATATAACTAGCAGTATAGCAGTTAAATTAGCTACTTTGCTTATGATCAGTAACTGTAGCCAAGAAACTTTGCTAACTAGCTAGCAGACTAATGCTACCTATTAAAATGCATATACAAAATGCAATACCTAGCTATACAAAATGCAATACCTAGCTATTAAAATGCATCAAGCTAATGTTAACGTCACCTAGTCAGATAAGTTACATGATTCAGTTGAGGCCCAAAGATTAATAGACCTTATGCGGCTCTTGTTAACAACCTAAAATAACTGATACCGATTTAACTTAGCTTACTGTTTTGTAACCGTGCCAGTCGAGTCAAAGTAGTTAGTGGGCCTAAATGAGCATTACTTATGACGCACAGCAGTGCGATGCGGGGTGATACGTTAAACAAGCTAGTGCCAAATGCAAGATGCACTTAAAACACTAACGTTTGGCTAGTGACGTGGTCACTTACCAGGGGTCGGCGAAGTGTCAACAAAAATAATTTTACTATCCTGGCTGTAATGTGTCTCAGTATGTGCTAATTTGCTAGTATAGGCTAAAAGTATATAAACGAAAGACTTACTTTGCTCCGTTTTAAGCTTTAGCTCAGCTATAGCTGCATTTCTCTTAAAGAATCTTGTAAAAGCTATAGCTGCATTTCTCTTAAAGAATCTTGTAAAAGCTATAGCTGCATTTCTCTTAAATAATCTTGTAAAAAAGTGAAATAATTCTTGTAAAATGTCTCTCAAAGTTCGTTTTTTACGAGGCTGAAGTCGCTTCTCGTTCGCCAGCTTCTTGTTCGAATTTACCCGTTTCACCTTAAATGGCGCCTGAGGTGCCAGAATGTAACTGCTGCAGCATTTAAAGTGGAACGGGTAAATTCGAAAAACAAGCTGGTGTATTTGATAGTTTCTCGTTACAGATTAAATATATCGGGAAATCAACTGGAGTGATAATACATTCAAATAAGTCCATTCGTATCCAAATTACTGACTAGACCCCATATCCCCATTAAGCATGACAGCGAATTCAAACTTGAACTGTTTTTTTTGTTTTACTTGTTCTATTCCTAAAGTTCCCCCAGGATCATGCATTAAGAATAAGGATAATAAGACCACTTCAGTGTTTCCTTACCCAGATTTTAAATGGACTTCTCTGAAGATAAGAATGTATACATGTTGTGTGTGTGTTTTTTTATTTTTAAACTATTCAATATCCTTTCTCATAGCAGGGAAATATACTCACAGTTATACATCTCCATCGCTAATAGATCAAGGCACAACCTCTAAAATATATATAATGGAGCCACGTAAAATTATAAGCTATAACGTTAAAGGTCTTCATAGCCCTATCAAAAGAAAGAAACTTCTAAACCAATTAAAGCAACTGAATTGTCAGATAGCATTTCTAAAGGAAACCCATCTCTCTGATGATAAGCTTAAAAAATCCTGGCCAGATAAAGTATACTATTCTTCACATCAGTCAGGGAGGAAAAGGGGACTATCCATCCTGATACATAGACAAATAAATTTCACACCAACATTAATACATAAAGACACTGAAGGGAGATATATACTGGTAAATGGATTAATTGATGGCACTGAAGTATCCTTTATAAATGTGTATGCACCGAATGAAGGTAAACCTGGATTTATCAAAATAATTTTTGACAATATAATACAGCATAGCACTGGACTTTTATTGATGTGGGGTGATTTAAACTGTGTTTTGTCACAACGCATGGATAGACAACCTGAATCGAAAATTCCCCTCTCTAAAATGGATAAAATGCTTAAATATCAATCTCTCGAGTTGGGCCTTGTAGATGTTTGGAGAAGTAAATTCCCAAGAAATAAGGACTTTACATACTATTCAAGTAGGCATGCATCTTATTCTAGGATTGATTACTTTTTCACGCCAAAGTCAGAGCTGCATAGAGTAATGGATATTGAAATACTACCTATTACTATCTCTGACCACTCACCCATTGCACTCAAGTGGCATAAAGGCCACAGACCAACCTCTAAACAGTGGAGACTTAATGCGTCCCTCCTTAACGATAATGAATTTACCAACTTTATCATAACAGAGCTTAATAATTATTTGGATACTAATGTCTCATCAGAAACATTACCTCTTATATTGTGGGACTGTGCTAAAGCGTACATCTGGAGTCGTATTATCTCATATACATGCACTAAGAAAAGAAAAAAGAATGCCAAACAGCAGAAATTAGAGGACAAAAGAAAAGATTTAGAAAAGCAACACAAACAAACCGCTTCAACTAGACTTATTAAAGTTCTTAACGCAACCCGCAGAGAACTTAATAGTTTGTTATCAGAGAAGGTTGAGGGAAGCTGAAGATTTGCTAACCAGCAATATTATGAATATGGTAACAGAGCAAGTAGGTTATTGGCATTTAGATCGAAAAAGCAACAATCATCTAACATAGTGCAGAAAATAAAATCTAAGAATACTAAATTTTGTACTAAACCAGATGAGATAGCAGAATCCTTTGCAGAATTTTACAAATGTTTCTACAAAAACTCTGATACTTGTTCTGAGGACATTCAACTCGAAACATTCTTGAAAGACATAAATTTGACCACACTAACAGAATCAATGGCCAAGGAATTAGATAAACCAATATGGGAATGGGAAATTAAGCAGGTGATCTCAAATCTGAAAAATAATAAAAGCCCAGGACCAGATGGATTTATTAATGAATTGTACAGAACCTTTAAAGATATTTTATCTCCTCTGTTATTAAAAGCATACCATCATGCGTTTGAGTTTAAAGTTTTAGCCCCCTCTTGGAAAGAAGCAACCATAGTAGTAATACATAAAGAGGGCAAAGACCCTACTGAATGCAAATCCTATAGGCCTATATCACTATTGAATGCAGATTTGCGTATTTTAACAGCAATCTTGGCTAGATGTGTCAGTAAGATTATTACCATAAATAAAATTATCCATCCTGACCAGACTGGTTTTATCACCGGAAGATACTATGGAGATAACATCAGAAGATTACTTAATATAATGTCCTACCAAAAAGTAAAGAAAAAGAAGCAATAATCATATCATTGGATGCCGAAAAGGCCTTTGATCGTGTATCATGGCAATATTTGTTTCAAACACTAAAACAGTTTAAATTTGGCCCTAACTTCATAAATTGGATACAAACACTCTATCCAGACCCACAGGCCGCCGTCAGAGTTAATGGGTGTAGGTCAGAGAAATTTATATTAGAACGCGGATGTAGACAGGGCTGTTCGCTCTCGCCCCTTCTGTTTGCAATTAGTATCGAACCACTAACACAACTCATCAGAGATGATAATAATATAAAAGGAATCAAAATAAATAAAGAAGAACATAAATTATCCCTTTATGCAGATAATGTACTATTGTACTTAACAGAACCAATAACAACGATACCACACCTAAAGAAACTTATTTCTCAGTATGGATACTATTTAGGATATAAAATTAATGTGGAAAAAACAGAAGCTATGGATATTAATGGCAAAATACCACATAGTATAAAACTCCAGAGTGGATTCAGATGGCCAAAAGATGGTATTAAATATTTTAGTATACACATCCCTAAATCTGTACAAAATCTTTATGATGTTAATTATAAGAAAATAATCTAGTGTATTAGTAAAGATTTGGACCGATGGTCCACACTCCCTCTGTCTTTGCTAGGTCGTATTGAAACTATACGTACACTATATTGCCTAAAGTATTTGCTCGTCTGCCTTCACGCGCATATGAACTTGAGTGACATCCCATTCTTAATCCATAGGGTTCAATATGATGTTGGCCCACCCTTTGCAGCTAAAACAGCTTCAACTCTTCTGGGAAGGCTTTCCACAAGGGTTAGGAGTGTGTTTATGGGAATTTTTGACCATTCTTCCAGAAGCGTATTTGTGAGGTCAGACACTAATGTTGGACGAGAAGGCCTGGCTCTCAGTCTCCACTCTAATTCATCCCAAAGGTGTTTTATTGGGTTGAGGTCAGGACTATGTCCAGGCCAGTCAAGTTCTTCCACACCAAACTCGCTCATCCATGTCTTTATGGACCTTGCTTTGTGCACTGGTGCGCAGTCATGTTGGAACAGGAAGTGGTCATCCCCAAACTGTTCCCACAAAGATCTCTTGGTCTGCTGAAGCATTAAGAGTTCCTTTCACTGGAACTAAGGGGCCGAGCCCAACTCTTGAAAAACAACCCCACACCATAATCCCCCCTGCACCAAACTTTACACTTGGCACAATGCAGTCAGACAAGTACTGTTCTCCTGGCAACCGCCAAACCCAGAAAGTTGGCGACCTCTGCGCACTATGTGCCTCATCATCTGCTGACCCCGCTCTGTCATTTTACATGGCCTACCACTTTGTGGCTGAGTTGCTGTCGTTCCCAGCTGCTTTGACTTTGTTATAATACCACTGACAGTTGACTGTGGAATATTTAGTAGCGAGGAAATTTCACAACTGGACTTGTTGCACAGGTGGCATCCTATCACAGTACCATGCTGGAATTCACTGAGCTCCTGAGAGTGACCCATTCTTTCACAAATGTTTGTAGAAGCAGTCTGAATGCCTAGGTGCTTGGTTTTATACACCTGTGGCCATGGAAGTGATTGAAACACCTGAATTCAATGATTTGGATGGGTGAGTGAATACTTTTGGCAATATAGTGTATGAATGTTTTGCCCCGGTTGCTTTATTTATTTCAGATGTTACCCGTTGAAGTTACAAAGTCTACTTTTACTAATTTGGATAAATTCATTTCTCAGTTCTTATGGCAAAAAATGTCCAAGAATTAGGCTTAAAACATTGCAGTTATCCAAGTCAGATGGAGGGCTTAAATTGCCTAACTTAAAATATTATTTCTGGGCTGCACAGATGAAGCCATTGTTAACATGGATCCAGAATAATATATGTACACGCTGGCTTAATATCGAAAGATATTGTCCTGAGCCCCTTCATGTCTTACCATTTTTGGATGCCCCTATAAAAGAATTGGGACAATGGACTGCAGTTACCCTTAAGATATGGAAAAAAATACAATCAGTATTCAGGCTGCCCAAGACAATCTCACTATTAACAAATATTGGACATATGAAAACCTTTATGCCCAACAGTTTGGATACAGGGTTTAAAAAATGGTCAGAGTATGGTTTAACCAAACTGTATCAGATGTTGGACAGGGGTAACCTTAAGACATTTGAACAGCTGGAAAATGAATTTGCTCTCCCCAGAACAGACTTTTTAGATATTTGCAATTGAGACATTTTCTAAGTACACACAAAGAACGGGAAAAATGTATAAAACCTACACATATAGAAAATTATTTAAAATTGCAAACAAAGAATGGAGGAGAAAGAATAATTTGTAAACTGTATCAAATATTCCTGTCTATGAACCTAAATAATTCCTTAAATATAAAGCAGAGATGGGAATCAGAACTAAATATGGGTATAACACAGAGTACTTGGAACGAAATATGCACCGAAGCAAGTCTAGTGACAAATTCAAACATTTGGAAAGAATTCAAATGTAAAGTCATCACCAGATATTTCCGAACGCCAGAAATAGTGTCGAAGATGGGTCTAACACATAACAGTTTATGTTGGAGAAATTGTGGAGCACAAATTGGAAACCATACTCACATATTTTGGCTGTGCCCTAAGTTACAGATGTTCTGGAACAAAGTATTTGATGCTCTTAAGGAAGTGTTTCAACAGAATATTCCACAAGATCCTAGAGTTGCAATACTGGGAGTTATACCAGATAACCTAGAGGGAAGATCTAAGAAATACCTTCTAGGAATATTACTAACAGTAGCTCTTAAATGTATTACAATTAAATGGATGAATCCAGACCCTCCCACATATAATCTGTGGATCCAAAAGGTGTGGGATGTCTACCAAATGGAACAAATAACATACTTATTAAGAATTCAAAAAGATATATTTACAAAGAGATGGAGCCCTTTTATAGATCTACTAATGCAGTGAGAAATCTTTTTTTTTTTTAATGATTTTTTTTTAATGATTTGTCTACTTATTTATTTGTTTATTTATTTTCTAGACAATCATGTTCTGTTCTCACATCATTTTCATTTACTTTTTCTTATGTTATTGGGTACTTTTATTTTGGAGTGGATTATTTGTGTAATAATTGAGATTGAAGAGTGTATAGATACAGCTTGTATGGTTTTCTTTTTTTCCCCCTCTTTCATGGAAACATTGTAGTACTGTAAAAAAATAAATAAAAACAAAGTTAAAAAAAGGCAGTCTATTAGTAATCAGGGATGAGCTGCATTTTCAACATTTCATCAGCATAATTTATATACACACAACATGTAGATGAAGTGCAGTACTTTAAGGGAACAACAAAAACATGAAAGATAAACTATGAGGGTTGGATTCTCATTCTTTATCTTTCAGTACTGCTGTTTCTCTTGCATGTTGGTGAAGAACGATGGTCAAGTACATCACACAGTACAGCACAAATCACACACAACAAAGTGAAAGGGAAAACTCACAGGTACAGAGCTCCATTCTGCACAGGCAACTCAGCATTAAGGATCTGTACAGTCATACAAATCCTGAAACAGTCATGGAATATAGAAATTTGGATCTCCAGGCCTGAATATGGAAAATTCCAGAAAAGGAATTTCCTGGACTCCCCCACCCCCCCTACTCCCAAAACACTTAAATGTATTTTCCAAATGTATTTATCACATAAATTTTGTAATGTATGAAAATGGGCCAAAAAAATAGTTTTAACAAAGGTTACAGATCTAACTAAATATAACTGAACTGAATGAATGGTACTGACTGTTTTACGTTGTACTTTGCATTAACCTTGTACATATGCAGTAAAACACACACAAAAAATTTATTTCAAATAAACAAGATATCATATCATAACTGCATTTTCACAGAGTATCAATGCCTACAACACTCGCTTTTGTGATGTAAAAAAATTTCTAATAGCTAAAATTAAGATACTGGAATACAAATTTATGTCTAAGTGCATAAGACAGTATTTTGGCTTTTTTCATTCATTTTCAAATGTATTTGATAAATAATTTTTTGCTTCTGGAATTGCTCTTTTACTTCTAAAATTTTTTCTTTTGCTTCTAAGTTTTGGCGTTTTGAACAGAGGGCAGATCTCAGAAGAGGGTCGTTCGCCTGCACTCTATATTGGGGAACTGATTTGGAGTGACAGGTCTTCTGAACATGTGGTCACGCTGTTTAGCTTAATTTAATATACTGTGGCAACACTGTGTGTTCCACCTAGTGATGTGTTATTTGCGAACAAGTTGGCTCTTTAAACCGGTGTGGTGCTCAATCTCACATTCCTGTCCTGATTTTACTTCCTCTGGCTTACGGTCACTGTATTCCTGGTGTTATTGGGGGATATCCAGTCAAACTATTTTACATCTAGCTTTTTTTTGTTTTATAAAACCAAAAAGCAATTTTTGTTAATTAGAAAGTAGATGAAGGTTTTATTAAAAAACGAAAGGTTAGATAATATTGTTAACTTGGCTAATCAAAAAACAGACAATGCTGTTAAATGAAGAGTCGATTGGGAGCTGAAAGAGCAGATTAGTATTGGTGAGCTGAGCCAACTGATCTGATCTACTGAAAAGAGCCGCAATGCCCATCACTAGGACTGTGTCCAGAAACCCTGAAAGTTACTGCTTTTTCCTACTGATCCTCCCCCTCTCCTGCGTGACCTGGAAAATGATTGTGCGACGGCATCTTACCGCTTTCCAAATACTGGAGGAGATGACAGAAGCTGCTTAAAATACCCACAGAAGAGGCTTCTGCGGAGGATATATCAGTGTAGCTACCCAAAAAGACTCACATTTAAGAGTCACATCACTGCAGACATGCCTGAGACAGCAGACAAAGATGAAGCAATCCTGCTATACTTTAAGTACTGTGTTTCATTTGGGTTTATATCACTATCTGTGTTGTGCATTTAGCACTTGGTGTAAAAAAATGAAAAACATTGAGTAGAAAACTACATAAACATGAATAGGCACGCTCTGTGTAGCAGCTGAGGGTGGGCTTTAAAGCGAACATTGTGAATACATTTTGTGTATATTTAGCACATGACTATATCAATTAATGCTTTGGGTCTAAATAGATCATAACATAATCCCTGTTAAATATTAAAAGTCTTAATTCTTAATTTTCACAAGTATTACTGGACAGAAGTCTTTTAACTTATATTTTTATGAATGATCTTGCAGCCTTTTATTGAAGAAACATCACCAGGTAATTTATTTAAAAAGTTTATTTAGTCATCAGGAGGAAACATTTGTTGCCTTATACAGTAGCTGCTAACAGGAGTTCTTTTTCTGTGTCTACATAGTTGTTGCTAACTCAAGTCAGTAGTATCTCAGTGGTTTCAGATGTGCTGGGGCTGAAAGCACCGTACAGCATTTAAAAAGCACCTAGGCATTCAGACTGCTTCTACAAACATTTGTGAAAGAATGAGTCGCTCTCAGGAGCTCAGTGAATTCCAGCATGGTACCGTGATAGGATGCCACCTGTGTGACAATCCAGTCGTGAAATTTCCTCGCTACTAAATATTCCACAGTCAACTGTCAGTGGTTTATAACAAAGTGGAAGCGATTAGGAACAACAGCAACTCAGCCACGAAGTGGTAGGCCACGTAAAATGACAGAGCTGGCGCAGAGTGTGCAGAGGTCACCAACTTTCTGCAGAGTCAATCGCTACAGACCACCAAACTTCATGTGGCCTTCAGATTAGCTCAAGAACAGCGCATAGAGAGCTTCATGGAATGGGTTTCCATGGCCGAGCAGCTGCATCTAAGCCTTACATCA
Organism: Colossoma macropomum; assembly: GCF_904425465.1. NCBI lineage: Eukaryota > Metazoa > Chordata > Actinopteri > Characiformes > Serrasalmidae > Colossoma > Colossoma macropomum. Next base: position 11,914,387 of record NW_023494796.1, on the reverse strand, counting down.
CCAAGCGCAATGCAAAGCGTCGAATGCAGTGGTGTAAAGCGCCGCCACTGGACTCTAGAGCAGTGGAGATGTGTTCTCTGGAGTGACGAATCACGCTTCTCCGTCTGGCAATCCAATGGACGAGTCTGGGTTTGGCGGTTGCGAGGAGAACGGTACTTGTCTGACTGCATTGGACCATGTGTAAAGTTTGGTGGAGGGGCGATTATGGTGTGGGGTTGTTTTTCAGGAGTTGGGCTCGGCCCCTTAGTTCCAGTGAAAGGAACTCTTAATGCTTCAGCAGACCAAGAGATTTTGGACAATTTCATGCTCCCAACTTTGTGGGAACAGTTTGGGGACGGCCCCTTCCTGTTCCAACATGACTGCGCACCAGTGCACAAAGCAAGGTCCATAAAGACATGGATGAGCGAGTTTGGTGTGGAAGAACTTGACTGGCCTGCACAGAGTCCTGACCTCAACCCGATAGAACACCTTTGGGATGAGTGGAGACTGAGAGCCAGGCCTACTCGTCCAACATCAGTGTCTGACCTCACAAATGCGCTTCTGGAAGAATGGTCAAAAATTCCCATAAACACACTCCTAACCCTTGTGGAAAGCCTTCCCAGAAGAGTTGAAGCTGTTATAGCTGCAAAGGGTGGGCCGACAACATATTAAACCCTATGGATTAAGAATGGGATGTCACTCAAGTTCATATGCGCATGAAGGCAGATGAGCGAATACTTTTGGCAATATAGTGTATCTCCTCATTTACAGGCTCTACTAAGTGATTTTATTTCCGTCTGGATCGGCCATGTTAGTGTTTTTATCACTCCTCCTCCTCCCCCAGGTAGAAATAATCACCAAACTCTGATCATTTTGTCCAGCTAAATAGGCAGGTAAAGAACCACAAAACACTGAAGCCATGAGGGATCACAGGACATGCAAGTGAGAAACACAACCCCAAAGACACTGTAATCTATTAAGTACTGGTGTAGCCCCCATCGCTCCTCTTATGTGAACATTTAAACAACTCATTCATTCACTTAAATATGTATGCATCTATTTGCAGGAACGAGCACAGAGGGCAGATTTTACAGACTGACTGCAGTGTGTCTGGGGCTGCTATGTGTCCTCCTGCTGACCGCTGTCATAGCCCAGTGGATCAAGTTCACTGCAGAGAGAGACCAGTTACAGACCAGTTACACCAACCTGAATACAGAGAGAGACCAGTTACAGACCAATTTCACCACCCTGACTTTAGAGAGAGACCAGTTACAGACCAATTACACCACCTTGAGAAACCAGATGGACCTTTTGCAGGAGGAGAAAAATAGCCTTCAGAACAATTTGACTGATTTACGTGAGTAAATACTTTAAAGTAATAGTAACAGTAAGAAATCCACAGCTGCCCCAGGAACACAGAGGATGGTAAACATCCCTGCTGCATGCTTTAAGGTGTACAGCATTGTACAGTCTCATTTGTGCAGAATATAAAATCAACCCAGGGCTGGCTCTAGCCTGCTGGGGGCCATAAGCTTATGCACTGTAAAATTAAAGGCTAACTAATGAAAATGACCGCTGCAAGCTGTCAAAATGATATTAATTTGTAACTGGTTAATAGTATTTTGTGGCTAATTATTTGCTGACGACTGAATGCACCTTTGGGGTTCAAAGCCCCTATGTCACGCATCCCTCCGGCTCTGACACCTCCATGTACTCCATCTCCCAGAATCCTCTGGGAGATCATGTGACTCCTGACCTTCCACTCCACTCCAATCACCGTTCAGCCTCTCCTGAATGCTAATTAGTTTCACCTGTTTGGGCTTTTAGTTTAGTTCTTTGTGAGGTATTGCATCTTTCCAGAGCTACTGACCGTTTACTTTGGTGATTGTTATTTCTGGATCTGACTACTTTTCTGTGTTTTTGGACTTTGCCCCTTTTGTCTTTGCCCTTTGGACCCTGTTTGCCTGGTTATGTTTGTTTGTTTGTACTTTATGTCTTTTTTGGATTTGACCTATGCTTGTTGTTTGACTATGATTTTGGATCACAATTCAAGAAGCAAAGCCTTTTTCTCTTTTTTCATCTGTGAGTGTCTGAATCATTTTGGCACGTTACAGAATACCTTGCCAACAATGCAGATGGCGGATCTGGAGGCTTTTCAGAAAGCGCTTGCTGAACAGGGTCACCTATTGGGTCGTCATCAGCAGGTCTTAGCAGGAGTGACTCATTCTCTCGAGTCTCTGGTGCAACAACAGTCAGAACAACAGGCTCAGCTGGTTCAGCTTGTAGCTAGTGTGAAGGGACTTACCAGCCAACTCCAGACCCTTAGCACTACAGAACCAGAAGAAAGTTCCAATGCTTCATCTCCACCAATGCAAGCAACCAGTTCCCTGTTTCCTGTAAGCAAGCTGGACAAGGTTGACGGAAATCCAGGTAAGTGTCATGGGTTTCTATTACAGTGCTCAGTTTTCTTTGATAATTCCCCTGCTAGTTCAGATCAAGCCAAAATTTTTATTTTCTGGTTTCCCGGTTATCGGACAGGGCTATAGAATGGGCCACTGCCAGCTGGCGTCAGATCCACGCTCTTTCCTATGACCAGTTTTTAAAGGAATTACAAGCAGATTTTGATCACCCTTACAAAGGTAAAATCAGTGGCAAACTGTTAACCAAGTTACTTCAAGGCAATTGTTGTGTATCGGACTATGCTCTTGAATTCCACACATTGGCAGCCAGCAGTGGTTTGAATGAAGCAGCCAGCGTTACTGGTAATGTACCGCCAAGGACTTAATCCCGAAATTGTTACTGAACTGGCTTGTCAAGATGATAATTTGACCCTAGACCAAATAATAACTATGTCTATCCATCTCAATCATCTCCTTAATAACCGAGGGAAATTTAAAACTGACCATTTGAAAAAAACTTTCACGGATTCATACCCCACGTGATCCAACTGAACCCCAATCAGTCTGAAGAACCCAGGCAATATAATTCGTCACATCTGTCTCCTATGGAAAGACTCCGATGATAAAGAGAGAGCGTGTGTTAGTACTTTGGTGGTGCCGGTCATCTCTTTGAGAACTGCAGGACCAGGCCACCCAAAAAGTCAGCGCCGACCCATGGAAAGCACATGGACAATACTCCACGTGCTAATGTGGTGAGTGTTTCCACAAAGGGGTTGGTTTCTAAATCATTCATATTACTAGTGGTTATTTGCTGTTGTCAGGTATCACTTGTTGTCTCAGCCCTTATAGATTCCGGTGCCGAGGGGAATTTCATCCATGCTCGCCTTGTGGAACAGCTGCAGATCCCAGTAGAGACCCTGAGAGTCCCATTACGAGTGGCAGCTTTGGACAGAGCCCCGGTTGGAATCTGAACCATTTCATCCACGGCTGAACCAGTGCAATTAGAGACAAGCGCCACACACAAAGAACTTCTTTCCTTTCTGGTTTTGTAATCTTCTGAATTTGAACTTATATTAGGTCTACCATGGCTAGAAAAGCACAACCCCACTATCTCTTGGTCAGAACATGAAATATTAAAATGGTCCGAGTACTGTCACCAAACCTATCTTATCACTCCCACAGTAACTGTTAAATCTACTTCCATTGAAAGCCCTGATGCAGAAACTTTCACTGACATTGCTCCCAAATACGCAGACCTCAAAGATGTAGAGATAGATAGATAGATAGATAGATAGATAGATAGATAGATGGATAGCATCAGCCTTTCAAGTGTCTTCATTAAGTGGGATGTCACTAAACCTTCATGTATGTATGATGTATTCAGTAAAAATAATGCTACTAATTTGCCACCTCATCGCCCCTACGATTGTGCCATAGACCTAGTAGATAATCATGTCTTTCCAAAATCTAGAATCTACCCCCTTAGTCAGGAAGAAGAGCAAGCCATGGACACCTACATCCAAGAGGCCCTAAGGGGACAGGGGACTTAACCAGATCACTAAATCATATCCATATCCGCTTCCTCTTATCCCTGTAGCACTGGAACAGCTGAAAGGTGTGAAGTACTTCACTAAACTCGACTGAAAAAGTGCATACAATCTAATTAGAATTAGAGCAGGGGATGAGTGGAAGACAGCCTTTGTGACCACCAGGGGGCACTACGAGTACTCTAGGATGCCTTTCGGGCTCTCTAACACCCCCTCGGTCATACTTCCCTCACTCCGGGTCACCTGGGTGAAACGTGCAACAGTTATTGGCCAGTCGTTACTGATGAGAGACTATGACCAAAGATGTGTATAAGTTTGTAGCATCCTGTTACAACTGTTCCCAGTGTAAAGCTCCTGAAACTCTGCCTGATGGAAAACTTGTACCCCTGCCTGTACCAGCTAGACCATGGTCACACACAGCCCTGGATTTTGTTACTGACCTGCCTGAATCCCAAGGTTTTACCACTATCATTACAGTAGATCGTTTTTCATGCAGTGTATGATTCATACTTTTTGCTTCACTTCCCACTGCCTTTCAAAAAGGTTTTATTTAACTAAGTGTTTAGATTGTTTGGCATCCCCAAAGATATTCTACCCGATGTAGGTCCACAATTTACTTCACAAGTTTGCACTGCATTTTTTTAACATGTAGGTATTTCCATTAGTTTAACATCTGGGTATCACCCACAATTGAATGGGCAATATGAGCGTGTCAATCAAGAATTAGTTAAATTCTTATGATTGTTCTGTCATCCTGACCTTCCACCCCATTCCAGTCACCGTTCACTGTTGCCTGGTTATGTTTGTTTGTTTGTACTTTGTCTTTTTTGGATTTGACCTGTTGTTTGACTACGATTTTGGATCACGATTCAACAAGCAAAGCCTTTTTCTCCATTTTCGTCCGCGTGCGTCTGAATCATTCTGCCACGTTACACCCTACTTAAACATGAGGATTAAGATAAGCAGCTAGTGTGGGTTCAGCTTAGTCAGCCTGAACACAAGCATTGTCATTATTATTATTATTATTATTATTATTATTACCAAATTCATCATTAAACTGAAGTAAGACTGTCTTCTTAACGTTTAGGAAAGAGAAAAATTAATCTGTCTGTGCACATGTTCCATGAATTCATTGCATAGACAAACAAATGAAACAAATATGGTTACAATATTTTATGTTTGAACAGATGTGCACAAGATGGGATGTTTTTACTTCAGTTCCAGTATTTACTACTTTTCTCCGGGGGTGAAGAGCTGGAATGAGGGCAGACAAGACTGCAGTAAGAGAGGAGCAGATCTGCTGATTATAAACAGCAGAGAAGAGCAGGTGAGTGAGTGAGCGAGAGACAGAGAGATAGAGAGATAATGTCACTGTTCTTCATCTGTTCATTCCAATACTGTGGTCCCAGGACTTCATCGCTAATAATATTGGCAGTGGTGATGCTTGGATTGGCCTGACCGACAATGCCACAGAGGGGGTCTGGAAATGGGTGGATGGCTCAGCGTTGACCACTGAGTAAGAAAATGAGTTTATTCCCTTAAACCTGTGTTCAAATCGATCCATTTGCTAAAATTAAAGGCATTGTTTCTGTATTATTTCATTGCTTGTCTACTGATATTAGCAGCAGCTCATGCTGCAGGAACAATATGAGCGTCCGCTGTTAGAAGAAGGGACAAGCGTGCTCTGATGCTGATTTCCCTGACCAGCAGTGAAATAAACCAGGGTTTATTTGGAAGCGAACTGAGACCCGTATTTTATGCCCCAGAGACAGTTTCATACCTTTTTTCTGACTGTGTACAGTCCACTCTTTCGCCAAACGACACAATTTTATGCATTACTAAAAATTTTTGTCTCATCTGGTCTTGCGATTCCAGTTCCAATGACTTTTTGCAAAGTTCAGGTGCTGCCTTTTATGGCTTGCTTTTAGGAGGGTCTTATTTTATAGAACTTTTGCAGAAAGATTTTGGTCATAGAGGTGGTATTAAGCAGTGGATTTTGAAATTTGAAAACCCCAAGATTTAACTAAACTGTGTAGTTTCTCTTTCACTGTTTGACCATCCTCTTCACTGTGCTTGGGAGCAGTATACTCATACATTCTCTTCCTGGCCAATGTTCAACTGTTCCATGCTTTTCAAACTTTTTGTGATCGCCCTGATTGTGTGAGCCAGAGAGACGTTTTTTCCACACTGACTACCTCTGTGTGACATTAGTGACGCAGCAGTGACTCTACAGCTTGCACAGTGACAACCTGTCATACACAGTGTTTGCACTGCCAAAGTGATTAGAAGACCTACATACTGGAAATCCTCACCGATTGCAACAAAGTTCTACAGACTACATAAAGATTAAAAAGATGTTAGAAGCATGTGCATTTATTTACCTTCGGCAGTTCTCTAGCATGTGAATTGGCCATTGCTTCAAACCTAAATCTTTCAAAAATAAGCACAGAATGTTTAATTATTTTTTTGTTTATTAATGGCCATAAATTAGATAATTAATGAAATAAAGTGCATAGTGTCTTGTCCATGTTGTCAAGACATGAATATCATAAGAATGAATCACCTGGAGTGGACACAGATCAGGGTTTCTGTGCCGTGGAAACAAGCAGTGAGTAATAGAAAACCCAGAACGAAGCTGGAGCAGAGTGATTACAGAAATGTGTTGAGCAAGAAGCGGAAACATCTGTCACTCCACTCCACTCACATGCTCCATTTTAAAAACTTAAAAGTGAACCCATTGGAAAGTGAATGTGGTGTAAATTTAAAACTTATCCAAGGTGCATAATTGGACGTTAAGATCATTGTTGTACTGTTGAGGTGCTGCATAACTAATAACATATTAAAGTTTCGGGCTGATTTTGGGCCAGAATGCCCCCTTAAGTATCGATTTTCTGTACTCTCTGCATGAAAGGATTGATAATTGAATGATTTGTTTTACTGTGGACCGACTTGGAGTAACACTGCTGTAAATGTAGTCCTCTGTTACTCTGTTATTTCTCTTCCTCTCTCAGGCAGGCAAAAACTGTTTCAGAGTAAAAAGTGTGATTTTTTTTCTTCAGGATTCTGAGTTCAAAGAGGTACCAGAGCAGAGGGATGAGCTACAAGTGTGGAAATGAGGACTAACTCACTGATCAGAGACTCACTGTGATTCTCTGGTTTTCAGGTACTGGAGTGGTGGAGAACCGAATGATCGTGGTGATGATGAAGACTGTGTTGAGTTTTACTCAGATGGTAAAAGATGGAACGACAGGCGATGCTCTGATGAAAGAAGGTGGATCTGTGAGAAAACAGTGTAAAAAAGTGATGGAGCAGATTGTCAGATGTGTAGTGATCACACAGTTCTTGCATCCCTGCAGCCCTTCAGTTTCAAATGCCTGATTTCGCAATACAAAATAGATATTTAGAGAGCCTTTGTAAGTGTCTGAAACCAGTAATGTATCTGTACTCTACAGCATTTAATTAAGTCTACTTGAAAGTGCAAGACACTGCAGAGCATCTTTCTCATCTTTAGCCCTGAGTCAGTATATTTAGTACAATTGTATGCATGTATTGCATTTGTTATACCATTGCAATGCTTGGCTTTATTTGTGTTTTTGTTTGTTTGTTTTTGGAGTGAGGTATGACTCCTGTATTACTGGAATGATTGATACGCATTTTAATAAATAAAATACAAATGTAATGATGTCATATGGTAAGTACTTCTCTTTCTGTTGGTTATTATTTGAAACAAATCAGCTTAGTTCTGTCACATGGTAGAGTCACATGGTACTACAGTTAAACACTGCATTTCTGGACTGAAAATACAACCCCATTTCCAAAAAGTTGGGATGCTGTGGAAAATGTAAATAAAAACAAAATGCAATGATGTGCAAATCATTTAAACCCTATATTTCATTGAAAATGCTCCAAAGACAACATATGAAAGGTTGAAACCGAGAAATTTTATTGTTTTTTTTTTTTATTTATATTTGCCCATTTTGAATTTGATGCCAACACCACGTTCCAAAAAAGTTGGGACGGGGCCACAAAAGGCTGGTAAAGTTGTGTAGTGCTAAAAAAAAAACACATGGTGGTTAATTGACAACAGGTCAGTAACATGCTTGGGTGTAAAAAAAAAACAGAGAGGCTGAGTCTTTCAGAAGTAAAGATGGGGAGGGATTCACCACTCTGTGAAAGACTGCGCAGGCAAATAGTGCAACAATTCAAGAATAACATTTCTCAATGTAAAACAGCAAAGAACTTTTGCTTTTCATCATCTGCAGTACATAATATAATTAAAAGATTCAGAGAATCTGGAAAAATCTCTGTATGCAAGGGACAAGGACAAAAACTGTATTTGCTGGCCGTGATCTTCGGGCCCTCAGGCAGCACTGCATTAAAAACAGACATGATTCTGTAGAGGAAACCACTGTATGGGCTCAGAAACACTTTTGAAAACCACTGTCTATGAAAACAGTTTGGCACTCCATCCACAAATACTAATTAAAACTCTTAAACGCAAAGATTTAAGCATATATAAACAGGATCCAGGAATGCTGCCACCTTCTCTGGTCCCAAGCTCATTTAAAATGGGCCAAGGTGAAATGGAAAAGTGTCCTGTGGTCTGACAAATCAACATTTGAAATTCTTTTTGGAAATCATGGACACTGTGTCCTCTGGGCTAAAGACCACTCAGCTTGTTGTCAGTGCACAGTTCAAATGCCAGTATTCATGATGTGATGTGCACATCTGTGAAGGCACCATTAATGCTGAACGATATATGCATGTTTTGGCAACATATGCTGCCATCCAGATGAGGTCTTTATCAGGGAAGGCTTTGCTTATTTCAGCAAGACAATGCCAAACCACATTCTGCATGTATTACAACAGCATTGCTCTGTATTAAAAGAGTCTGGGTGCTAAACTAGCCTGCCTGCAGTCCAGACCTGTCACTACTGAAAACATTTGGCACATTATGAAATTAAAAATACGACAAAGGAGACCCCGAACTGTTGAGCAGCTGAAATCCTATGTTAAGCAAAAATAGGAAACCATTTCACTTTCAGAACTACAGCAGTTGGTCTCCTCAGTTCCCTAACGCTTAGAGAGTGTTGTTAAAAGATGAGGTGATGCAACACAGTGGTAAACATGCCCCCGTCCCAACTTTTTTAAAACATGTTGTTGGCATCAAATTCAAAATGGGCTTATATTTTTCAAAAACCAATAAACTTTCTCAGTTTCAACATTTGATTTGTTGTCTTTGTACTATTTTCACTGAAATATAAGGTTTAAATGATTTGCACATCATTGAATTTTGTTTTTATTTACATTTTGCACAGCGTCCCAACTTTTTTGGAAATGGGGTTGTAGACAGAATCAGCATTTTGTAGTTTTCCATTAGCGTATGGATAAGTCCTAAGTCAAACCACTTTTTGTAAATTTGTAAAATTTTTGTTATACTGTCAAATTTCAAAGTTTGCATGTTTTGTCCTGTAAATTATCTCCCAGGATGTCACTCTCATTTGAATTACAGGCTGTTGAAAGTAGTAGTCATTGTAGACTACAACAGAGTAGCTGGTTCTGTTATATAATAAAGTAGTGTATAGTTATAGTAGTAGCTTTACTTTCATGTAACTTGCAGGATTGGAGTTTTAACCTGTAGCATCACTATTGCAAAATTCAGATTCTGACTACTTAATCATGTCGTAAATCACAGGACTCCTTTAAATGTACGTTTGAATTAAAACAGTGAGGGGAAAGCAGAGCTCAGACGTGTTCTTGTGATTTAATATACTTCCAATGCACTTCAGATTCATATACATAGTGTCTTTTAACTTATGAACATGAACACGAAATTATGTATTCATAAGAATAGACAAATATTTTAATAAAAATATTCAGATACTATATTAGAAAATATGTAATGGGTACAATCTGCAGCTATTTTGTAAAACAATGAGGCAGTTAGAACATAAATCTTCAGGTGTGCACAACTGATTCCGCTTGTTTAATCAGTAGCTTTCTGTCTTCAAACAACTGATCAGTTAAGCTCCTGCTTTGTTGAAACAAAAACCTGCAACCACACCAGCCCTTTATGGATAAGACTGGACATGCAAATTGTATGTGTTCACTCACCCAAGTGTTTGTGTGTTTGACCTTGAACCTCCTCCCATAGACCAGAATTCATGATGCGCTCCCATATGGAAAAAACATATTCCAAATGTGTTTAGCAAATATATTTTTGCAATGTATGAAAATGGCCAAAAATGTATTTGTTAAATATATATTTAAATGCATTTATTTGTATGTTATTATTATAATAACTTTATTATTATTATTTTTTCAAGAGTGTGTAGTTTTCAACAGGAGAGCCACATTAACAGCAAATATGCAAAGGCCTACAATTTTAGCATAACTCTGAAAACTATGTAGTGTACGTCCACAATACAGCTAATACAATGCTAGCTCCCTCTCCATCACTGTTCTGACTTTCAGTTGAATTACACTGCAAGCAGTGACGAGAATTTCGAGTAACTTTGAGATTGAATACTCTGAAAAGGTGAGAAATCCGTTACTTTAAAATGGAAGTTATCAGTCAGAAGCTTGTTATGAATCAGCAGTGATATGGTCTGTAAAGTGAAATGTAAAGCGAGCTGGTTTGGTGTTATGCATGAGACTTCTATTTAAATACAGACATAAAATTACAGACTACATCAATATACAGTATACGTCACTGAACCATAATGCAAGTTAGACAGTATGATGTTCTGAACCTTTGCTTGAGGAAATTTTCTGTACCTTATTGAATTTTAATGAAATACCCCTGTTATATGGTGTGGTATGCTATTAGCTGGCATCAAAGACAGCCCAGCAAGAGCATGATAACGCAAAAGAGAGGTATGATAGGAAGGTGCATAGAGCTGAATTAAACCTAGGACGCAGTGTGCTGACAGAGATTTTGAATAAATATTCCTTTAATCAGTAATCAAATAGATTAGATATTGGAATCAATAACCAAATGAGTAGTATTGGCTAACAGATAATATTCATTCTCTCACAAAGGGTGGGCCTTAGTCTGTCTGCATAGGAGATTCTAGACACTGGAAAGCCCCTGGTTTCACAGAGAGGCCTGTGTGTGCCTACTGACCCAGTGAAGAGAGGGGCAAGTTGACCTTGAAAGGTAAAGCAGACTGGTAAAAAATGGTTGAAACCAGTTTTTAGGAGTGAGCGCAATATGTGATGGCCAAATTGATGGACGAAGAGATGCACCTATTAGAGAATGAGGTAATGTCAGAATTTGAGAAATAAAGTGGGGGACATCAAATTACCCCAGATAAATGGTATATAAACTGTTGTTTGGAACACTGTATTTGCGCAGTTGGGTCTCTCGACACCGTGTGCCACTTGATGCTGAAATAAAGAAGAAGCCTTTTTCCCTCTTCCACAAACTCAGCGTCTGAAGACTCTTTCCTTTCTGACATCTTTTGAGAACTTAGAATAGTTATTAATGTTAGTGTTTAGCCAGTATTAAAAGATTTCTTTTTTATTCATAATATTATGTTGGAGACCTACGGTTGAAGGGATAGCCCTTGGTCCCGACAGTGCACTGAAGATGGATTCTTCCTTGTTGAAGACAGAGAACCTGTGGGAAATTAGGAATGAGCAGAGACAATTAGAACCTGGTGAAATGGGAAAGATTAGAGGAAGTTAAGGGGTCCTGTACAATCAAGTGCATTACAAAAGTTATATGCACAGCTACGTTTTCAGAGCCGATAAAATATGCAATGTTCTCTGCTTTCAAGTGAGCAGAACTGTATTAATGGTAATGAATATGGATGATAAATGATTGTGTACGACATAAACAGTGTTATGGTAGTAAATGTTAGTCATATGCTGTTCATGTACATGAATCACTATTGCTTAGCACAGATGCTAACATATTTAATGACCTGGAACCTTGTATGAGTAGCCTGCAATATTCATGAGTAGCAGTACATCATGCTAGTGAACTAAGAAACTAAACCATTTGGGGTGGTTTTGTTCAAGTTTTCTGAGTTACTTCAGTTGTATTGAGTGTTTTACTCTTGTTGAGGATACTAAAAGTAGCCCTAGTGTAACTAAGAGGTCCTGTACAATCGAATGCATTGCAAGAGCTCAGTGTACAGCCACATTTTCAGAGCTGACCCAATGTGCACTGTTTTAGTTACAGCTAGTGGTTCCACACCCTGGTCCTGGAGAAACTCCACCCTGCACATTTTAGTGATTTGATTGCTCCCAACATACTTGATCCAACTAATCAGTTCACTAAGCTCTTCCTGAGTGGAACTGGGTGTTAAAGCAGGAAAATACTAAAATGTGCAGGATAATCGAAACTTCAGGATCAGGGTTGGGAACCTGTGGTTTAGGCCAATATAACGAAACTCAAGGTTGCAAAATAATGGACAGTCTCACTGTAAACTTACTGTGTTCTTTTCATTAGTTGAACCAAAATAATGAGCCGCTCACTTTGACCTTAGGAGAAAACTCAAACAGGAGATTATCTACACCATACACCACTATATTTTGGCACATCATATTTTGTTTTCGTATTTTCACCCAAAGTGAAAAATAAATATGAAAAAACAAAAACAAATGATTGCGAGGTCAAAATTGAACATGTGTCTTTTTTTCCATAACAAGTCTATTCCATTTGTGAGCTGCCTGTAAAACTGTTGCGTTAGTGATTCCCTGATTTACAGTGGATCTGCAACATCCTGTGTCTCGTCCTTTCTTCTGTTAACACAAGGTGCAGCTTGAGAAGGTTCAGCATAGTCCTCCTCGTGCATCTAACACAAAATGTGAGGAGTGCAGCAGGCACTGATGATAGTGAAGACTGCAGAGATGTCCACATGAAGGTGTTTTGCCAGGCACCTTCACCTCCCCTTAAGCCTGTCAAATGCACACTCACCAGTCATCTGTGCCCTGCTGCGTCACTCACTGAGGTAGAACTGATCTTCTGTTAGGTTGCCAGTTTCACCATATCCCTTAAGTAGCCAGCCACAAAGTGGATACACAGGGTTTCCTAGCAGCATGACTCACTGGTGTGATTTATGTCTTCAGTGTCATAAAATGACAAAGCACCTCCAATAGCATTAAACCAGCCTGTATGTATCGACAGACTTTATGTGATAAAAATGTATTCAGATATCATCACTGTTATGGAATCATTATGCAAGTGAATACAAACAGCAGCACAACAAAAGTGACAACAGTACAGCTTACCTGTCTATTTTAGAATGTATTCCAAAATGATTTAAAAATAATGGCAGGAATTTATAACTGATTTATATCACTTCAGTTTTACATCCTATTACATCCTATTTTCTGGCCTAAGTTGGTCTACTGAAAGTAAATGGAGTGTGCTTTTTATGTAGATAGAACAGACACCTACATTTGGAAAAAGTTCTTCTGTCTGCCAGTGTATATGTAAGAATTTCTCAGGACCCCAGTATTGTGGACACTTCCCAGCAATCCTATGTTGATATATCTGAAGCTGTTACACAGACATAAAGAAATTAAATATACATGAAAATTGTGCAAGGTACAGTGACAGTAATAACGCCCAATAACAATCAAATGTGGAAAAGATTAAACAGTAATGGAGCTGTGGTGATTCTGACATCCCTAATCAAATGGCGTTTTGTTGATTTTCACTAGAGGTCACTTCCTTGGTGTAGTTTGATCAGCCATGTCTAGTAACTCAAAGCTATCAATCAAGCCCACTGAAGACTTTGCAACACCAAATAGAGGTAGGTGTGTGGTAGCAGACCCTGTCGCAAGCCAATACATCCCAACTACCAGACGTTTTTTGACAGTGATAGCTTTCCTACATCTTGCTATCCTTGTTTTAATGCACTGATAGAGGTACTCCAATGTAGGCCTTGACATCTGAAAAGTTCTTTACATACTGTTTCCCATTCACATCCCCATTTACCTGTTCACATCCTGGTTTGTGCTGGCTCTTCTCCCAAACCTGTACATTTCTCAGTGCAGCTGTGCCATCAGTAGCTACAAAAACAGCAAAAGCTGACAATCTGGCCTTTTCTTTTTTTTGCCTTCTCGATCTGATCATGTACAGCTGACAAGCTGTTTGCTGAGCATAAAATCAGAATTGAGCAATGAAGCTTGTAATGTGAACATAGCCAATGTTTACAATTTCTTAACCGTTTTAAATAGTTTTGTCATTTTTAAATTGAACATTTTTATTCCAATGCTTATTAAAATTTAAGTTTAAAAGTATCATCAATGTAGATAGTTTTTTTTTACTGCTTATTTACAGGAATTAATAAACAACAAACAACCTACTTTTCACTCAGTTCACTGTATGTAACAGAGTAACATTCACCTATGAGAGGGAGAAAAACTCAGACTGAAGCAGAACCTTAAAACATGGTCACTCTGTAAAGACATTAAATAAGACGCATAAAAAACAATATATTAACTATCAAATCAGTTTATAGCTGCACAACTTGCACGTTTAGTTTTAAACTAATGCAGTGCTTTAGGGGAACAATGACAACAGCAGCATGTAAGAGACAGCAGGAGAGGGCTGGAGAGTAATGTGTATGTCTGTCTGTCTGCCCTCCGATGGACTGGCGACCTGTCCAGGGTGTATCCTGCCTTCCGCCCAATGACAGCTGGGATAGGCTCCAGCACCCCACCGCGACCCAGAAGGATAAGCGGTTTAGATGACGGACGGACGGACGGACGGACATTTTATGTTGGCCGCCATTTAATAAAAGCAATAAGCCACTTGAGGCTGTGCGTTACGGCGAACACCCTTCCCCCTCATAAAATCGCAGTAACGCACAGCCTCTCGTGGCTTATTGCTTTATTATACAACCAACTTACCTACCGATTTAATTAAATGTAGGCTTTCTTTTGTATGTGGGGCGGAAAACTACAACAGGAGATATTACACTAGAGTAGAACATACTAGTTCATCAACCTCAAAAAGCGCTCCTGTCCACTGAAACAGTTCATATTAGTTCATAATCAACCACAATAAACACTCATATATGCTAGAATATGAGACATTAGTCCATAAAAGACTGATTCTATTCACTAGTATACAAATGTACTTCACAATTACATATCTTCCTCCTGTGAAAACAATAGGTACAATTTTTGGAGCCTAGATTAGGGGATATTATTCCCTAAACAACCTCTATAAACATTCTAGAAGACTACACTAAAATATTAGTGCATGTAAAACCTCAATAAAGAGTCTTAAATTGTAGGACAGGGCATATTTGTCTGTAAACAACCTCAATAAATACTCCTAAATACTAAGATAGGACATATTAATCTGTAAATAACCTCAATGGACATTTCTATATACTAGGAGATATTAGTCCTCACGAAACCTCAACAAGAACTGCTTAATACTAAAACAAGAGATATCGTTCCATAAACAACCTCAAAAACACTTCTATAAACCAGAAAACCACAAACAACCTCAGTAAATGCTCAGTAAACTGTCACTGGGGTGGTACCCTAAAGAGAACGTCTTCAGTACCTTTACTTGGGGAATGTAATAGAACCAAATTCTGTTGTAGTAATATTTTGTAAGTAGCATTAAGTCCATAAACCCTTACTGAAGTCTTCACTCCAGACTTTTTATTTTATGTTTCTGTTTTAAAACAGATTTAAATATGTAACTTTTCCCTGAACATTTCGTAAAGGTACACATTGGCCCTTAAGTTCATTGTTGTACATTTAATGGTACATTTGATATATAGTTTATACTTTAATTAACAAAAATGTACCTGTACAGCACCTTTTCTGACAGTGTCCATAAACAACATTAACAAACGCTCCTATATACAAGAATAGGACACTGAGTGGATTCATTCCGAGCAGACATTAGTTACATTGATTCAGAGCGTTGAATGCAAAGAAACTTTCAATCTATGCCATGTTTGTAAGTAGAAGAGGAATTTTATTATGGTTTGAATTTGATGGAGTTTTTTGTACATACAGTTTTGTTTTGTGGAAAGAAAATCCTTCTGTCGTATTTTTCCAGTAATTCGTACCAGAAGGAGATAAAAGCTAATGAAGGTCTGGTCTTGAAGAGGAGGGTTTTGTAATTGACTCGGTCTCGCTTTCATTTGGACTCGCCCTCGACTCAGTCTCGGCTAGTCATGGTGTTTTTGCATATATACTATTAAACTATAGCCAAAAGTAGTTCAGTAGTTTCATGCTGAAAATAGTAATCCACAAACAGCCTTAATAAACACTCCTGAATGAATACATTTGCATATATCTGCCTATTTAGCCTACAGCAGTTCGGCCCCGCCCATTCATGCTTAAATTATGAGGAATGTTTTAATCAGGCTGCTTTCTGAATGAGGCACAATGCAGGGAACCCAATCAGAACAGAGCCCATTTACAAATATCATTTTTTAATGAATTTTAAAGTAAAAAAGCTGTTTAATTGTAAGTAGAGATGAAACGATATTAAAATTTCATATCACGATTATCATGACCAGAATTATCACGATTATCGGTATTATCGCGATATTGTTCAAATGTGTTAAAAAAAGTAAAATAAATAAAAAAATAAATGCTGATACACAAACTGAAACTCGTTTCACCAACTTTTATATTAAAACAAATAGAATTGGCAGCAATATGCACTTTTTGTTTGCATAAACATTAAAAAATAAGGTCAATACATTTTTAGTATTACTTTTGTATTACTTACAATACTTGTAATACTCTGTAAACAAAATAATAGCAAATGTATTA
Source organism: Colossoma macropomum (assembly GCF_904425465.1). NCBI lineage: Eukaryota > Metazoa > Chordata > Actinopteri > Characiformes > Serrasalmidae > Colossoma > Colossoma macropomum. Next base: position 11,897,694 of record NW_023494796.1, on the reverse strand, counting down.
TTATTACTGTTATTATTATTACTGCTATAATAATAATAATAATAATAATTATTATTATTATTATTATTATTATTATTATTAATATTGAAAATAATAATAATAATAATAATAATATTAAATCGCGGCCAACTCTGAGGTGCGTCTTAATGGAAAATTACTACTTCTAAGACATGTTGCACTCGGGGGATTTCTTTCCTAACTGCAATTGCAGCATTATTGTGCCGTTGTGGCGCTGAACCCCTAATCAATACAGCGCACCAGGAAAAACTAAATCACAGAGGAATTGCGTGACCGCGCTGTGAGCTGCAGACAGTGTAGAACTCACTCAGTGTGAGTTCACCTGTGGAGCTGCTTCTCTAAAAGCATTTTAAAACTAAAACATAACTTAAAATTAATGCGCATCTGAGCTGCGGCAGAAACACTCCTAAAGTTTAATCTCTGAAACACAGCGTTTACTCGCGCAAGGTCCCATCTCAAAGCACACTATCTTCCCTATGTAGTGCATTTCGTGGATCATGAAATAGCAAATCCTTCACCCAAAGAGTGCAAGAAATGTTCGACTACGTCATCTATAATCAACATTAACAACAGGTTACAATTTCCCTATTTAAAACTCAGCTGCTGGTTAATGATGATCGTGTTTGTTTGAACAGTAGCGCACTATGTAGGGGACACTGAGTGATTTGAGACGGTGTTATTCTCAGACAGTAAACACTACAAGCGAGACGAGAAAGGGGAGCTGTGCAGATTGAACTTTTGCAGCGTCTCGTTCCAGAGCTCATTTTGGAGACTCTGCTCCACAGAAATACGTGTTAAAAGCTTTAGTTTCGATTCACAGTTGATTCACCGATTGTTTTTCTTTTTTTTTGACGCTAAAAGCTTCATTTTATATTATTAACGAACCATAAACATAAGTTAAACCACACAAACCATGACATTTCTTCTATTTCGAAGTCCCCACAGACTTTTCCGTTAAAGTTAACCTCGCATTCTTGCAAGTAGCGGGTGGTGGTCGCGAAGATGACTCGTAAGGTTTGATGTGTTGCCCCCTTTCGCCACTGTTTTCTTTAGGCCTGTTCTGCAGACAGGGTGGTCATCTTCAATTAACTTTCCTTCTGCATCCTTATAAAACCCAAAACATGACCAAACGTCAGACTTGGTCTTCTTAGAATCGACCGCGGTTTTAACGTTCAAACGGTACTGCTAACCGTCATTAATTTTACCGCGGTTTACCGTGAAACCGTAATGTATAAAGAGAGTTTAGAAAATAATCATGTAAAAAAGGAATAATGACTGTTTTAGTACATGAACCCACACAAATATTATGAGACGTTTTGTCACTTATTCAAGTGGCTTCATCAGTTTATATGGACTATTTCAGACTCTGCATCTTCCTTTATGACATCACTTCTTTATGACATCATTTAGAACTATCAGAAAACTGAGCGTCTCATTCTGAGTGTGTGATTCTCTTCAACAGGTGACGGTAAGTAAGTCTCCTCCTCCTGATTTCCTGCAGTAATATGAAGTTATTTCACTTAACAGGACTGTATTATGTACAAATAGTAAAATCTTTTATGTTTTAACTGATTTCAGCACCATTTAAATGGTCACTGAAAGCTGTGTTTGTTTATCAGTACTATCTTAATCAGTCTTCATTTATTTATTTAAATCATGTTTTAATGAAGCCTTATTAATAGAAAATTTAGATTTAATTTGTATTTTTTCTTTTGATATTTTAATTTCATGTAGTATGGAGCGTGTTAGAGCAGGAAAAGACTGAACAGTGCAGAGAAAAACAAACTGCTAGACTGTAACACTGAAACAGCAAGACTGCCTACTTGGTGAGTGCAAACCTGTTTACAGGGGAGTTTAGCTCATGGTTATTCATTTATTTATTTTTTTAATGTTTGGTAAAACTTCACAACAGCAATAGTTTCTAAGATGTTTATTATCTTTTACTGTGTATTTAACTCATCATAAAGCAGTCCAGTCTGTAGAGCTATTAATCATTCATTAATATATTAACGTCACTGCATAAGAAACATATACGTTATTACTGTATAGTAAACTCAGGAATTTAGTTGCTCCTCACTAGTTGTGAATATACTATCTGTTATACTACCTATTTAATATTTACATTTAGGCTTTCTTTTGTATGCAGGGATGAAAACTAGAATAGGAGATATTACACTAGAAAGATAGATATTACATTGGAATAGAAGATATTACTCCATCGATAAACAATCATTAATGTCAGAATGGGAGATATTATTCCATACATAACTTAAATAAATACTCGTATACACTAGAATAGGAGATATTCATCTATAAACATCTTCGATAAATGTTTATATATATTAGAATAGGAGATATTGGTCCATAATCAACCTATCAGTGCTAGAAGATAAACAAGTGTGACTAAATCATCACAAAGATGAAAACTGTCTAATAGGAAAAGAGCTGAGGGACATTCCAGTTGGACGGCCCTCAACTTTTAATTTATCTCATTAACTCAGAATTCCTGCTTTGTGAAATTCTCTCAAGCAGTTGGGCACTTAGCATTCCAGTCCAAGTGCAGTATCTGACAACAATGAAGGACAAAGGAAAGAAAAGAGGAAAAAGTGGTATTGTCCACAAAAGGGGAGGTGTGTGTGGTCAAGTCTACTGGCCTGAGAATAATAACAATCCTGTCCAACAGTGATGCAGATACAGAGTTGGGCATTTAGCATTCCTCTCTGAGGTCATTAAACTATACGATGATGAAAAATAAAAAGAGAAATAATTAAACACAAAAGTAAAACTAAAATGAAGAAACACAAAAAAAAAATAATATTTATGATATGAGGAGTATTTCACAAATCAAGATTGCTCAGTTTTGACACATAACAGGAAATGGGTCGATTCTCATATTTGGATCTCTTATATTGTCAGTGGAAAATCAAGAAATAGACTCTTTTTACAATTTCATGAAGTAATTATAAAATGAAATAACAAACAAATGACAATGGAATAAAGGGTTGATGTTACTCCTCCAAATTATCCTAAAATAAACTCCTATGATCACAGGGGGGCAGATATCAGGTGGCTGCAGTAAAAAATTATGCAGACAGGGAAGATCGAGCTTTATGACTGAAATGGACCAACCAACGTCTTTATTAGGTTAAACTAAACTATCACTGTGAGACTCTGTGTTTGGCTTTAGATGCTGTTCTGCTGTTTATATTAAACTAATCCATTGCTGTGATACTGTTTGGCTTTCAGTGCTTTTCTGATGTTTATATTAAACTATCGCTACTAGACTCTGTTTGGCTTTCGATGCTGTGGTGCTGTTTACATTAAACTATAAAATCTTTTATCTTAAAACTGATTTCAACAACATTCAATTGGTCTCCGAGAGCTGTGTGTGTTTGTTAATACAGTTCTAGTCAGTCTTCATTTAGTTATTCATGTCTTGTTTTAAATCTTATAAACGCCAAGTTTATTTTGATTTTATTGGTATTTTTTTTATTTTATTATTTCAATTTCATGTAGGATGAAGGGTGTTAGAGCAGGAAAAGACTGAACAGTGCAGGAAAAACAAACTACTAGACTGTAAAACAGAAACAGCAAGACCGCCTACTTGGTGAGTACAAACCTATTTACAGGTGAGTTTAGCTAGTGGTTATTTATTTATTATTTATTTTGTATATTTTGGTAAAACTTCAAAATAGCAGTAGTTTATGAGATGTTTGTGAGCTTTTACTGTGTAATTAAATAATCCAGTTTGTAGTTATGAATCATTAATTAATATATTAAAATCATGTCATAAGAAACATATACACTATTACTATGTAATGAACTAATCAAGAATTTAGCATTCCACTACCTGCTCGGTCCTCTTTTCTTACTACAATGCATATGAAGAGTTGGACATTTCGCATTCCACTCCGAGGGTGTTTCTCTGTCCCACAAACTATACACGAACAATTGAGAAACAGATAAAGGAAAAAAATAACAGAAAGTGGTATTGTCCCCAGAAGGGGGGGGTGTGTGGTGTGGTCAATTTTATTGGCCCGGGAAAAAATTTAAAAGTAAATGTAGAACTTTGTTTTATAGTACATTAAGTAACTATTATTTAATACATTAATATAAAGTACTGATATGTAATTGCTTGCTTTATGCTTTGTACATAATTAATATACACAAAATATCAAGTCTTTCCACTCGACGACGTTCTTCTGTTCGATGATTCTGCCGATATGGAGTTCAGCATTTAGCATTCCACTCCCAGTGCGTTCATCTCTCCCACTCTATTGCATATGCGGAGTTGGGCATTTATCGTTCTTCTCCGAGGGCGTTTATCTCTTCCACAATATTGCGTATACCGAGATGGGCATTTAGCATTCCACTCTAAGCGTGCAAAGCTCTCTGCAAACAATTAAGGAACAGGTAAAGAAAAAAAATAATATAAAGTGGTATTGTCCCCAGAAGGGGGGGGTGTGTGGTGTGGTCAATTTTATTGGCCCGGGAACCATTTAAAAATAAATGTTGAGCACTGTTTTATAGTCTAATAAGTAACTATTATTTAATATGTTAATATGAAGTACTTATAAGCAACTGCTTGCTTTTTTCTTTGTACATACTTAAGATATGCAAAATATCAAGTCTTTCCACTCCACGGACATTCATCTTCCCAATGATGTTGCAGATACGGAGTGGGGCATTTAGCATTCCACTGTCCAAGGTGTTCGTCGTTCCTACTATATTGCATATGCGGATTTGGGAATTTGGCACTCCTCTCTGAGGGCGTTTATCTATCCCATGATGTTGCGTATACCGAGATGGCCATTTTTTGTTCTATTGCACGGTTGTTCAGTTATTCCACAATGTTGCATGTACGGAGTTGGGCATTTGGTTTTCCGCTCCAAGTGCATTCCTTACCACAATACTACATATATGAATTGGGGCATTTAGCATTCCAATCTGAGCATGTTGTGTCATGTGAAAAAGGTATGTTTACTTGGTTGTGCATTTAGCATTTCACCACGCCGGCGTTCAGCTATCCATTGATGTTGCATTTAGCATTCCCCACTGAGGGTGTTTCTTTAACCCAATATGTTGCGTATACAGAGATGGGCATTTAGCTTTCCATTTCTTAGGTTTTCAGTTATTGTACCATGTTGTGTATATGGCATTGGGCCTTTAGGAATCCATTCTGTCATCTTTCAGCTATCCATTAGTGTTGCGCATATGGAGTTGGACATTTAGTATTCCACTCCGAGGGCATTCTTCTATCTCACGATGCTGCATATACCGAGATGGGCATTGTGCAATCCATTTCAGGGGTGTTCAGTTATGCCACAACATTGTATAAACGGAGTTGGGCATTTAGGATTTGACTCCGGGGACGTTCATCTGTCCGATGATGTTGCGGATTTGGAGTTGGGCATTTAGCATTCCATTCCCAGGGCCTTCATCTCTCCCACTGTATCGCATATGCAGAGTTAGGCATTTATAGTTCCTGTCCGATAGTGTTTATCTATCCCATGATGTTGCGTACTCCGAGATGGGCATTTAGCATTCCGTTACATGCTTGTTCAGGTATTCCGCGATTTTGCATATACGGAGTTGGGCATTTAGCATTCCCCACCGATGACATTTTTCTATCCCATGATGTTGCGTATACAGAGATGAGCATTTAGCATTCCATTTCTAATATGTTCAATTATTCCACCATGTTGCGTATATGGCGTTGGGCCTTTAGGATTCCATTCTGTGATCTTTCAGCCATCCATTAATGTTGAGGACATGGAGTTGAGCATTTAGCATACCACTCCCAGTGCGTTCGCTTTTCCTGCTATTTTGCATATGCGGATTTTTGGCATTTACCATCCTTCTCCAAGGGCGTTTATCTTTCCTACGATTTGGCGTATTGCGAGATGTGCATTTAGCATTCTATTGCAAAGTTGTTTAGTTTTTCCACAATCTTGCATTTACAGAGTTGGGCATTTCACATTTCACTCCAAAGGCATTTCTCTGTCCCACAATGTTGTGCATAACGAGATGGGCATTTAGCATTCCATTTTAAGGATGTTCAGTTATTCCACGAACTGAGTATTTAGCATTCCACTCTGAGTATGTAAAACTATTCACGAACAATTGAGAAACAGATAAAGGAAAAAAATAATAGAAAGTGGTATTGTCCCCAGAAGGGGGGGGTGTGTGGTGTGGTCAATTTTATTGGCCCGGGAACCATTTAAAAATAAATGTAGAACATTGTTTTATGGTATAATAAGTAACTATTATTTAGTACGTTAATATGAAGTACTGATGAGTAATTGCACTCCATTTAGCGTTCCGTCCCACAATATTGCATATATGAATTTTGGCCTTTAGCATTCCAATCTGAGAATGTTCTCTCATTTGACAGTGTTACTTTTATTGATTGCGACATTTAGCATTCGACTTTGCGTGCGTTTGTCTATCCCATGGTTTTCCATTCGATTTGTGAATTGCGCTGTTTGTAGCTAAAATGTCGTTGGAACAGATAGGAAAGGCAGTAAAGCACCGAAACGGTAAGTGTACCACATCCACAGATTATCGCTGAGTGGAATGGTGACGTATAGAAGTGGCCTGATATAACTTACGAAGACATTTTCAACTATTTTGTGTTGTCCCTTGGAGTGGATGGATGTACAGTGCGCAACTACAAAAGCACAGAGGCTCATCAGTATCTCCACAGTGGGAAAGTTGGACGACAATGACCTTGTATTGTTGAAAGCTGATGTGCTACCTAGTCAAAGCAAGACAAGTGTTCATCCTCCCTGGGTTTTTGCCACATCATCCGACATAATCTAGACATTCGGGTGCTCCTGTATCGCAGGACAAGGGAAGTCCTATAGCCATGCTGCTGCGATCCTGTGGAAGGTTAGTTGTGCAAAAGAATGGCTTTGCCTTAGTAGATACAGCTATAATATGCAGATTAAATTTAACAGTTGTTCTGTAACTGGTAATATAATCTGTATAGTTTGTTTCCATACAATTTAGCCAGCTATGCTACTGTTTTTTGATGATCTGTAATCTAAATGCTTTAGCCCATCTTTAAGTCATGGCTTATAGCTTGAAACGCATTGTGTTAGTGTGACATCCATTGATATCTACATCCCATGGTTTAATTTGCTAATTAAGTTTGCTTAATTCAAAGTGATTTTGAAAATTTTATCAGCTGCATAAAGTATTCTTGAACTGTGTATACTAACCTTTGTGTTTTGTCAGTCAACAGAATGTAAATTTCATCTGCTACAGGTAAGTACAAGGTTTAGTCTCGTACTGGAGGCTGCTTGGATGAAGGTAAGTAAGGTGATTCCGGTTATGGTAAAGGTGAAATGTTTTGTTTCCTCACATAGTTTTCTTAATATACATCTAATTCCAACTGACATACTTTTAACTAAGTGTAACAGTTTTTGAGTGACTGTGTGATTCATTAAGCTTGCAGAGGTAAAGAAGACCCATACCACTACAGGGGCTGATGGTTATGGTTCAGAGGGTAGTCTTTTACGTACATTAATGTCTTATGGGATTATTGTTGCAGTATTGAGGGTCAGTGCAGCATGAAGGTAAGTACTGGAAAATAAAACCATTTATACCTTGTCTCAGTTTTTTTCCACTAAAACTAAACTAGTCTTGCACCTGAGCACCATTTCATCCATTTTCTGCCTCAACACACTTGATCCAGCTCATCAGCTAATTTTCAAGCCACTCATGAGCTGGATCAGGTGTGTTGAGGCAGGGAACAGTCATACCTGTGCAGGGCAGTGGGTCCCCAGGACCAGAATTAAGAAACACTGTGCTAAACAATATATTAAAATTGTGTTATTTGTATGCATAATTGTTTAACATACACTTTGTTTCAGGTGCAGAATGCTGTGTCTGAAGGACTGACTGGGATGTCCTGCATGAAAAAGCACTGCCAGTGGAACTTCGGGACACAACGAAATTTAGCCTCAAAAAGGCTGAGTGACTGTTTCAAGCAGCACAAAGTAAGTGATGATGCGTCTGAGAAAAAAATACCAGCTGTTACTCCATTATTACCGCCAACTCGTGTGTTCAGCTCCCACAGTGCACTAAAGAAGAGCTTAGAAGGGGCTCATGTACCAATAGGCAGCCTCCTGCACAACGGCATTTCAGCTGAACAAGAACAAGTGTCAGCAGCCACCACGCAGCTCCAGCAACCACATGGTGAGCACGGCCCTGATATGCAGTGCCAGAAATGCATGTCATTTTACAATTTATACGTCAGTCTAAATTAGTTTAAAAACACAAGTTTAGAAGAGGTCATTCAAATACAGACTGCCTCTCATATCTAATATTTGAAGTGCTATAAGGAGATGGGCATTTCACATTCGATTTCAAGGACGTTCAGTTATTCCACGACATTGCATATACAGAGCTGAGCATTTGGCATTCCACTCTGAGTATGTAAAACTCTCCGCAAACAATTAACGAACGGATAAACAAAAAAATAGTAAAAAATATGGTATTGTCCCCAGAAGGGGGGGTGTGTGGTGTGGTCAATTTTATTGGCCCGGGAACAATTTTAAAATAACTGTAGAACATTGTTTTATGGTACTATAAGTAACTATTGTTTGGTACTTTAATATGAAGTACTGATAAGTAATTGCACTCCATTTAGCGTTCCGTCCCACGATATTGCATATAAGAATTTCGGCATTTAACATTCCAATCAGAGAATGTTCTCTCATTTGACAATGTTTCTTTTATTGAATTTGACATTTAGTATTCGATAAGTTAACATGAAGTACTGATAAGTAATTGCTTGCTTTCTGCTTTGTACATACTTAATATACACAAAATATCAAGTCTTTCCACTCCGATGACGTTCATCTGTCGGATGATGTTGCGGATATGGAGTTGGGCATTTAGCATTCCACTCCCAGGGCGTTCATCTCTCCCACTATGTTGCATGCCATAACAAGCTTGTTCAGTTATTCCACAATGTTGCATGTACGGAGATGGCCATTTAGCGTTTCACTCCAAGTGCATTCCATGCCACAATATTGCATATATGAATTGGAGCATTTAGCATTCCAATCTGAGTATGTTCTGTCATGTGAAAAAGTTACGTTTATGTAGTTCGGCATTTATTATTCGATTTCGAGAATGTTCAGTTATTCCACGATGTTGCATATACAGAGTTGAGCATTTAGCATACCACTCTGAGTATGTAAAACTCTCCACAAACAGTTAAGGAACAGATAAAGAAAAAACAGTAAAAAGTGGTATTGTCCCCAGAAGGGGGGGGTGTGTGGTGTGGTCAATTTTATTGGCCCGGGAAAAAATTTAAAAGTAAATGTAGAACTTTGTTTTATAGTACATTAAGTAACTATTATTTAATACATTAATATAAAGTACTGATATGTAATTGCTTGCTTTATGCTTTGTACATAATTAATATACACAAAATATCAAGTCTTTCCACTCGACGACGTTCTTCTGTTCGATGATTCTGCCGATATGGAGTTCAGCATTTAGCATTCCACTCCCAGTGCGTTCATCTCTCCCACTCTATTGCATATGCGGAGTTGGGCATTTATCGTTCTTCTCCGAGGGCGTTTATCTCTTCCACAATATTGCGTATACCGAGATGGGCATTTAGCATTCCACTCTAAGCGTGCAAAGCTCTCTGCAAACAATTAAGGAACAGGTAAAGAAAAAAAATAATATAAAGTGGTATTGTCCCCAGAAGGGGGGGTGTGTGGTGTGGTCAATTTTATTGGCCCGGGAACCATTTAAAAATAAATGTTGAGCATTGTTTTATAGTCTAATAAGTAACTATTATTTAATATGTTAATATGAAGTACTTATAAGCAACTGCTTGCTTTTTTCTTTGTACATACTTAAGATATGCAAAATATCAAGTCTTTCCACTCCACGGACATTCATCTTCCCAATGATGTTGCAGATACGGAGTGGGGCATTTAGCATTCCACTGTCCAAGGTGTTCGTCGTTCCTACTATATTGCATATGCGGATTTGGGAATTTGGCACTCCTCTCTGAGGGCGTTTATCTATCCCATGATGTTGCGTATACCGAGATGGCCATTTTTTGTTCTATTGCACGGTTGTTCAGTTATTCCACAATGTTGCATGTACGGAGTTGGGCATTTGGTTTTCCACTCCAAGTGCATTCCTTACCACAATACTACATATATGAATTGGGGCATTTAGCATTCCAATCTGAGCATGTTGTGTCATGTGAAAAAGGTATGTTTACTTGGTTGTGCATTTAGCATTTCACCACGCCGGCGTTCAGCTATCCATTGATGTTGCATTTAGCATTCCCCACTGAGGGTGTTTCTTTAACCCAATATGTTGCGTATACAGAGATGGGCATTTAGCTTTCCATTTCTTAGGTTTTCAGTTATTGTACCATGTTGTGTATATGGCATTGGGCCTTTAGGAATCCATTCTGTCATCTTTCAGCTATCCATTAGTGTTGCGCATATGGAGTTGGACATTTAGTATTCCACTCCGAGGGCATTCTTCTATCTCACGATGCTGCATATACCGAGATGGGCATTGTGCAATCCATTTCAGGGGTGTTCAGTTATGCCACAACATTGTATAAACGGAGTTGGGCATTTAGGATTTGACTCCGGGGACGTTCATCTGTCCGATGATGTTGCGGATTTGGAGTTGGGCATTTAGCATTCCATTCCCAGGGCCTTCATCTCTCCCACTGTATCGCATATGCAGAGTTAGGCATTTATAGTTCCTGTCCGATAGTGTTTATCTATCCCATGATGTTGCGTACTCCGAGATGGGCATTTAGCATTCCGTTACATGCTTGTTCAGGTATTCCGCGATTTTGCATATACGGAGTTGGGCATTTAGCATTCCCCACCGATGACATTTTTCTATCCCATGATGTTGCGTATACAGAGATGAGCATTTAGCATTCCATTTCTAATATGTTCAATTATTCCACCATGTTGCGTATATGGCGTTGGGCCTTTAGGATTCCATTCTGTGATCTTTCAGCCATCCATTAATGTTGAGGACATGGAGTTGAGCATTTAGCATACCACTCCCAGTGCGTTCGCTTTTCCTGCTATTTTGCATATGCGGATTTTTGGCATTTACCATCCTTCTCCAAGGGCGTTTATCTTTCCTACGATTTGGCGTATTGCGAGATGTGCATTTAGCATTCTATTGCAAAGTTGTTTAGTTTTTCCACAATCTTGCATTTACAGAGTTGGGCATTTCACATTTCACTCCAAAGGCATTTCTCTGTCCCACAATGTTGTGCATAACGAGATGGGCATTTAGCATTCCATTTTAAGGATGTTCAGTTATTCCACGAACTGAGTATTTAGCATTCCACTCTGAGTATGTAAAACTATTCACGAACAATTGAGAAACAGATAAAGGAAAAAAATAATAGAAAGTGGTATTGTCCCCAGAAGGGGGGGTGTGTGGTGTGGTCAATTTTATTGGCCCGGGAACCATTTAAAAATAAATGTAGAACATTGTTTTATGGTATAATAAGTAACTATTATTTAGTACGTTAATATGAAGTACTGATGAGTAATTGCACTCCATTTAGCGTTCCGTCCCACAATATTGCATATATGAATTTTGGCCTTTAGCATTCCAATCTGAGAATGTTCTCTCATTTGACAGTGTTACTTTTATTGATTGCGACATTTAGCATTCGACTTTGCGTGCGTTTGTCTATCCCATGGTTTTCCATTCGATTTGTGAATTGCGCTGTTTGTAGCTAAAATGTCGTTGGAACAGATAGGAAAGGCAGTAAAGCACCGAAACGGTAAGTGTACCACATCCACAGATTATCGCTGAGTGGAATGGTGACGTATAGAAGTGGCCTGATATAACTTACGAAGACATTTTCAACTATTTTGTGTTGTCCCTTGGAGTGGATGGATGTACAGTGCGCAACTACAAAAGCACAGAGGCTCATCAGTATCTCCACAGTGGGAAAGTTGGACGACAATGACCTTGTATTGTTGAAAGCTGATGTGCTACCTAGTCAAAGCAAGACAAGTGTTCATCCTCCCTGGGTTTTTGCCACATCATCCGACATAATCTAGACATTCGGGTGCTCCTGTATCGCAGGACAAGGGAAGTCCTATAGCCATGCTGCTGCGATCCTGTGGAAGGTTAGTTGTGCTAAAGAATGGCTTTGCCTTAGTAGATACAGCTATAATATGCAGATTAAATTTAACAGTTGTTCTGTAACTGGTAATATAATCTGTATAGTTTGTTTACATACAATTTAGCCAGCTATGCTACTGTTTTTTGATGATCTGTAATCTAAATGCTTTAGCCCATCTTTAAGTCATGGCTTATAGCTTGAAACGCATTGTGTTAGTGTGACATCCATTGATATCTACATCCCATGGTTTAATTTGCTAATTAAGTTTGCTTAATTCAAAGTGATTTTGAAAATTTTATCAGCTGCATAAAGTATTCTTGAACTGTGTATACTAACCTTTGTGTTTTGTCAGTCAACAGAATGTAAATTTCATCTGCTACAGGTAAGTACAAGGTTTAGTCTCGTACTGGAGGCTGCTTGGATGAAGGTAAGTAAGGTGATTCCGGTTATGGTAAAGGTGAAATGTTTTGTTTCCTCACATAGTTTTCTTAATATACATCTAATTCCAACTGACATACTTGTAACTAAGTGTAACAGTTTTTGAGTGACTGTGTGATTCATTAAGCTTGCAGAGGTAAAGAAGACCCATACCACTACAGGGGCTGATGGTAATGGTTCAGAGGGTAGTCTTTTACGTACATTAATGTCTTATGGGATGATTGTTGCAGTATTGAGGGTCAGTGCAGCATGAAGGTAAGTACTGGAAAATAAAACCATTTATACCTTGTCTCAGTTTTTTTCCACTAAAACTAAACTAGTCTTGCACCTGAGCACCATTTCATCCATTTTCTGCCTCAACACACTTGATCCAGCTCATCAGCTAATTTTCAAGCCACTCATGAGCTGGATCAGGTGTGTTGAGGCAGGGAACAGTCATACCTGTGCAGGGCAGTGGGTCCCCAGGACCAGAATTAAGAAACACTGTGCTAAACAATATATTAAAATTGTGTTATTTGTATGCATAATTGTTTAACATACACTTTGTTTCAGGTGCAGAATGCTGTGTCTGAAGGACTGACTGGGATGTCCTGCATGAAAAAGCACTGCCAGTGGAACTTCGGGACACAACGAAATTTAGCCTCAAAAAGGCTGAGTGACTGTTTCAAGCACCACAAAGTAAGTGATGATGCGTCTGAGAAAAAATACCAGCTGTTACTCCATTATTACCGCCAACTCGTGTGTTCAGCTCCCACAGTGCACTAAAGAAGAGCTTAGAAGGGGCTCATGT